>NC_092388.1:12467782-12774553 GCF_030028105.1 Mobula birostris
AACATGCCTTTAGAAGTAATGCAAAGATATCACCTCAGTAACTCTGGTTTTTGTCTGTCTGCCTGTAATTGAACAATGAAAGTTTTAAAATCCATCCCTTCTGGTATAGTATAACATTTAATAGTCTGTCTGTCATGCACAGATCAGAATGATAAGAGTGCATTTGATTTGTATATCTTACTGAAGAACTCAGAGAAATTGATGAAAAGATATGTTTTAAATTAATAAAAAAACATCAGACTGCATCACTGTTCCTTCTCCCACCGTTCTCATGACTGGAATTTATACAGTAGAGCGTCTAACAGATGACAGAATGACCTTTCTCAAATGACGCAGGTTCTAACAATGTAGAAATCTAAAACTTTGACAAACGTCTATAGATACACAGTGGAGAATATCTTAACTTGTTGCATCATGGCCTGGCATGGAAACGCCAATGTCCAAGAAAGGAAAAGCTGACAAAAGGCACAACCCAGTCTCTCATAGGCAAAGCCCTCTCCACCATTGAGCACATCTACAAAGAACACTGTCACAAGAAAGCAGTTTCCATCACCATCCAGGACATGCTCTCTTCTTACTGCTACCACCAGGAAGGAGGTACAGGAGCCTTATGTCCAAAACCACCAGGTTCAGATCAGTTATTACCCTTCAACCATCAGGCTCCTGAACCAGCACGGATAACTTCATTCACCTCAACTCATTCCACAACCTATGGACTAACTTTCAAAGATTCTACAACTCATGAGCTCAGTATTAACTATTTATTTATTTATTTGCTCAGTTTGTCTTCTTTTGTACATTGGTTGGTGTCACGCTGTGTGTAGTTTTTCACTGATGCTATTGTATTTCTTTGTTCTATTGTGAATCATAATGTTGTGAACTTTGAACACTGGATAACTCAGCATACTCGAGGTATATTTATGTGTGAAGTGTTTCCATCACATCATATTAGACAAAAGCACATCATTTTGTGAGCCCACCACCTAATTCTGAATGCTTAAGTATCTCTTCAGCTTAATTTACTGCACATTGACACCCCCTTCACCAGATAATAGATAGTAAATAGCAGAAGTCACACCTGAGAGATTCCATCAACCAGTTTTACATGATAAAAAGTAAAGGAAAATGTTGAAGTTTATGAATATGTAGGGCATGTGATTGATGCACTGATTGAAACTGCTGGCTGTTTGATATTCTTCACAAAGTACGTTGTATTTTTACCTTTATGAACTATTTTCTTACCATTGATTGTGCAGTGGGAGGTGTTGAGACACTGAGCTGGGTGAGACCGCATTGAAAATGAACGTAATGGATATCTGTGGTATCAGTTGACAAGCATGTTAGTAAAATAACATTTATTTTGCCAACTGGTTACTGAGGCCTGAATTATTCAGAAATATTCACGTTGTTATGGATGGTTAGCTCTCTGTATCCAACGAGAAAATATGTTCTCCTCAAGTTTGCATGGGTTTCCTCCAGGTGCTCAGTTTTCTCCCAAATCCCAAAAATATAGGTTGTGGGCATGCTATGTTGGCGCTGGAAGCAATCCAACACTTGAAGGCTGCCCAGCACAATCTTTGCTCTGACGCAAATGACGCATTTCACTGAATGTTTCGACGTACATGTGACAAATAAAGCTAATCTTTAATCTTTAAGCACCCAGTCAGAGGGGATCCCAAGGTCCACCTGTTCTAGGCTACAGTTACGGATGTGGCATCCTTTCCTCTTAATACATTGCCATTTTTTCATGGGATTGTCAATGACAATACTCTGGCAAGGAATGTAGCCCAGTAAGATTTTTGGGGGAGTTTTTGCATACACCGGGCTCTTCGTATTGTCAAGGATCCCACCCATCCATCCAGCATCCCCTTTGACTTTCTACTATTGGGCAGGACACTCCGATGCATAAGAACGAGAGCAGTTAGGATAGGAAATTGTTGGTTCACTCAGACCATTAGGCTTCAGAACTCTCTGCTGCATCGCATTCAAAGTGACACTGCTTAATCTGTTCTGTACCTTACAATATTTAATTTAATCATCATTGTTTATTGATGTATAATCCATCTGTTGATTTCATCCTAACTTGTGTAAATTATTGTAAGTATTTGTGTTTTACACCCTGGTGTGGAGAAACATTGTGTCATTTGATGGTATACATGCAAATGGCAAATGACAATAAATTCGACTTGACTGTGAAACGGATCTTGTTTGACCATTTTCCAACTAGAAAGTGACAGTGGAATTGTTTATAACAGGAATTCTGCAGATGCTGGAAATTCAAGCAACACACATTAAAGTTGCTGGTGAACGCAGCAGGCCAAGCAGCATCTGTAGGAAGAGGTGCAGTCGACGTTTCAAGCCGAGACCCTTCGTCAGGACTAACTGAAGGAAGAATGAGTAAGGGATTTGAAAGTTGGAGGGGGAGGGGGAGATCCAAAATGATAGGAGAAGACAGGAGGGGGAGGGATAGAGCCAAGAGCTGGACAGGTGATAGGCAAAAGGGGATACGAGAGGATCATGGGATCTTCCCGGACCTCCTGTCCCATGATCCTCTCGTATCCCCTTTTGCCTATCACCTGTCCAGCTCTTGGCTCTATCCCTCCCCCTCCTGTCTTCTCCTATCATTTTGGATCTCCCCCTCCCCCTCCAACTTTCAAATCCCTTACTCACTCTTCCTTCTGTTAGTCCTGACGAAGGGTCTCGGCCTGAAACGTCGACTGCACCTCTTCCTACAGACAGATGCTGCTTGGCCTGCTGCGTTCACCAGCAACTTTGATGTGCGTTGTTAGTGGAATTGTTTAGTTCACATATCACATCTCCCCTAAAACCTGTTGCCTTCAGCATTACCTTAGACCTAACCAGTGATCTTTGAAGAGTCCACAAACTGCGATCAACAGAGGATTACTTTTTAATCAGTGTTGACAATAATGCAGAGCAACATGGCCCTTTTGGTTCCTATTTGAATGACAGGCTGATTCTGGGCACCACGTTAGTCCCCTCTTAAGTATAATAATACCCATCATAACCTACCCATCCTGACTTCTCCTTAGCCGCAACTGCAAATGCAGCTGACTGACCTTGCTTAGTGTTGTGTAATTAATATTTCAATAAAATTTGAGTAACCTTGAGTAATCTTGTGTACATATACATTATATATTATTTGACTGAGCATTCTTGTTCTTTAAATAAATAATTACGGGTTACATGTGAAAATACGTTAATTGCAGACGTTGCTAAAAGTAAACTTGACGTTCTACCAGTATTCCCAGATTTCCCGTGTGCTCATTTGAGTTAATTTAATGTTTTGAAGTTACAAGACATAACGCATCGGACTTCTGTACTATTTCTGGGGCAGTGATTGGCACCCACAGCTCACTGGTACTTTACCCGTCAGACCATTAAAACTATCCTGAATATATTCCTGCTGCTGGTTTCATCACGTTGTGCAAAGACTAGCTTGATTTGTCACATGTACATCAAAACATATAAACATACAGTGAAATGCATGTTTGCGTCCGTGACCAACACAGTCCGAGGATGTGCTGGGGGCAGCCCGCAAGAGTCGCCCTGCTTCTGGCAATAACTGGGCGCCACGGTAGTTTAGCGGTTAGCGCGATGCTATCACAGCTTTGGGTGTCGGAGTTTGGAGTTCAAAAATGCGGCACCCTCTGTTATGAGTCTCTGTACGGCCTCCCTGTGGAATGTGCGGATTTTCCCCGGGGTGCTCCGGTTTCCTCCGGAGATCTGCCGGGTAGGTGGTCTTTGCGAGTTGCCCTGAGATTAGGTTAGGGTTAAATCGGGGTTTTCAGGGGTGGCTGGGGCCAGAGAGGCACATCATTGAACATAGCATGCTCACAACCTACGGAACCTAACCCGTACATCTTTAGGATGTGGGAGGAAACCGGAGCACCTAGGAAAATCCACGCAGTGACATGAAGAAGGTACAAACTCCTTACAGCGGAAGATATTGAACTCTAGTTGCTGGCACTGCAAAATGGATGTGGAGAAGATGTTTCCTGTGATGGGGGGAG
The DNA here is from genome assembly GCF_030028105.1 of Mobula birostris. Classification (NCBI taxonomy): domain Eukaryota; kingdom Metazoa; phylum Chordata; class Chondrichthyes; order Myliobatiformes; family Myliobatidae; genus Mobula; species Mobula birostris. The sequence continues at coordinate 12,471,814 of NC_092388.1, forward strand.
TCTAGGACCGGAAGACACAGTCTCAGAATACGAGGATGTCCCTTTAGAACAGAGATGAGGAGGAATTTCTTTAGCCAGAGGGTGGTGAATCTGTGGAATTCATTGTCATCAATGGCTGTGGAGGCCAGGTCACTGGAATATTTAAACCAGAGGTTGATGGGTATTCGATTAGTAGGGGTGTCAGATGTTGCTGGAGGAAGGCAGGAAAATGAGGTTCAGAGCGATAATAAATCAGCCCATGATTGAATGGCGGAACAGACTCGATGGGCCAAATGGCCTAATTCTGCTCCTATGTCATATGGTCTTGTGGTCTTATGGTTGCACTAACCGCGATGCAGTGCATTTGGATTATGTCATGATATAAACACATTCCAATTTCTGGGCCTTGTTTTCTAAATAAGTTAGTGTAATGCATTTTTGTTGTGTTTGTTTTTGTTTGAAAAAGGATCGGTGATCTATTTTGAAATGACTATGAAATAGCTTAGCTTTACTTTGGGATTGGAACGTCCTTCTCCGGTAATGGTTACACTTTATCAAATAAAATATCTCTGAGTGGATCAGCTTTACTCTATTTTTCCACTGGGCCAGATTACTGCATATTGAATAAGACATTCTGCCAACACAATGTTTACTTGTTCCGATCAATGTAAATGTCCTCTGGTCCGTTTGATGAAGGGCAGGATATTATCTGTGTCAACATTCCTCCTTCATGACGTACCATCAGAAGATAAGCTGCTATTTAAATGGCTGTCGATAAAACCTGCCAATATTTCCACTTCAAAAAGTAACCCATTGATTGTCAAATATTTGGAACCTGATGAGTTGATCAGATACAATCTCAGACCAAGTTCTTTCCGAGCGATTGCACTTGCCACACATTGAAAATCTCACAGAGTACCTGGTCAGCATGTTTGTGTTCACTTGAAAAAGAGACGCACTGGGTATAAATTTATTCTAAGTATGCCCAGAGGCTAAATCGGTGATTGTTTTTAATCAGCTTTCACTCTACTAGATCTTACATAATTAAGCTTGGTACCTTTCCCCCTGCATTACTTGAAGCAGTAAGCAGAATATGACAAGAAGTGGATGTTCGTATCATGCAGGGGAATAATATTCACTAGATTCCCACTGACTAATTGAATTAAATTCCTGAACACAAGAGATTCTGCAGATGCTGGAAATCCAGAGAACACACACACAAAACGCTGGAAGAAACCAGCATCCGTACTTAGTTACTTACTTAAGCCCATCACCCCTACTGAGTCATAGGTCACCACCAGCAGCTCACCAGAGTCTCTGTTGGTGTTTCTGTAGCTCTGGATTTTTATGGGATGAGATTACTAGCCCTGTACTCAACCCTCCTCCTTTCACAGGCAGGCTTGGGACCATCCATGGGAAGTTCAAAGTCCTGAAGAATGGTTTGGTCCAAAATATCGACTATCTGTTTCCCTCCATAGATGCTGCCTGACCTGCTGAATTTCTCCTGCCCTTTGTATTTGAATTAAGTTCCATTGTTTTAAAATGTGTCCCGAGGTATTTACTCTTAGATTGAAACTCACTGCTGTGACCCATTCTGTGATCGATAGGTAATGTTTATTTCATTATATAGATACTTTAGATTAGATTATGAGGACACTCAGTCCTCGTTTATTGTCATTTAGAAATGCATGCATTAAGAAATGATACAATGTTCCTCCAGAGTGATATCACAAAAAAAAAACAGGACAAACCAAAGACTAACATTGACAAGACCACATAATTATAACATATAGTTACAGCAATGTGCAATACCATAATTTGATAAAGAGCAGACCATGGGCATGGTAAAAAAAAGTCCCAAAGTTCCGACTGACTCCTGATAGTCCCGATAGCAGGCGGCAAAAGGGAGAAACCTTCCCTGCCATAAACCTCCAGGCACCGACAACTGCCAATGCATTGGAAGCACCCGACCATAGCCGACTCTGAGTCCGTCCGAAAACTTCAAGCCTCCAACCAGCCCTCTGACACCGAGCACCGAGCACCATCTCTGCCGAGCGCTTCGACCCCGCTCCGGCCATCGAGCAACAAGCAAAGATGAGGACTCGGGGCCTTCTCCTCCGGAGATTCTGGATCACACAGTAGCAGCTGCAGCAAAAAAAGCATTTCAGAAGTTTCTCCAGATGTTCCTCCGTTCTCTCATGTCGGTCTCCATCAAATCAGGATTGTTCACGGCATGCTACCTGACAGATTACAGGTACCATTCACCAGCGTGACCGCTGCGCGCTGCGTCACACCACCATCTTCTCTACTTAATCTGTATCGTATATGAAGCCCACATTAAAATGCAGGATGAATTTCCAAAATTTATGACTGAGTTGTGGACAAGATTCAGATTCACATTTATGTACCACATGTACTTTGAAGTAACACAGTGATGCAGAGATAGTTTACGAAAGTCAATAGACAAATTTGCTTTTGTTGGAAGAAGATTTTAAACCTCATAGTTCTGTGTCTGTGGACTCACTTTCATTCTAAATGCTATCTGCTTACTTTTATTGTTTGCATGATTTGTTTTTTTTCTCTCTTTGGATATTGGATGTTTGTTGGTCTTTTTTAATGGGTTCTTTTTGGCTTCTTGTTTCAAGGCTACCTGTGAGCAGACGAAGTCTCAAGGTTGTATAATGTCTACAAACTTTGATAATAAATGTACTTTGAATTTTGATCTTTTGGGAAGCATCTTCATCCAACTACTGTTGGGCAGATGACATTTATGTCTCCTGAAGTTTAGGAACACGAGTGGGGGCTTGTTAAACGGATTAAGTTTGTGTCATTGGATTAATCACCAGAAGCGACAAATTCAAGTACCACTAGGAAGTAAAGAAGTTAGAGTCCTGGCGAAATCACAACAATTTGGAGCTGAATGCCCCAGAACAGTGGAGATGTATATCAACTTCAATATCCACCCACCCATCATCAACAACTCTACAGTTAGCACCAATTCAATATACAGGTTTCTAAGCATCAGATTCACCGCCCTCTGGTTCAAGAAATTTTTCCTCATCTCTGTTCTAAATGAACATGTCTCAAATCTGAGGATGTCCCCTCTGGTCCGGATGCTTCCCACCATCTTACGCAGAACATACTGGAGCAATTCTACCCTGTCATCATAGAGAGAATCCTCATATCAATCATTACTGTCTGGTTTGGCGCAGCACCCTCTCACAGTGTACAAAGTCTACAGTGAACTGTCAGGCCAACTGAGAAGGTGATTGGCAGCAGTCTACCATCACTGTAGGACTTGAATGTGTCCAGCACAAAGAAGCAGGCAGGAAAAATTATTGCCAACACTACCCGCCCTGCAAACTGCCTTTTTCCAAAAAACTTTCATCTGGAAAGCACTATAGAAATAAAAAAAACTTCACGCCACCTTAGAAGTTTCTTCCTCCAGGCAGTTAATCTGATTAACCATTCTATACCGGATGATATTTATGTATTTATACACATTCTCTTCCATATCTGTTCTTTAACCTTTCAGTTTAGTTTTATACAACCTTTATTCTGTATGATAGCTGAAAGTTGTTTTTTGATGCATGTCGTGCCAACACACCACAACAATTCTTCACACATGTAAATGCATTTGGTGAATAAAGTTGATGCTTGTTTGAAATAGATTAAATTATGAGGCCTTTTGACTGTGTGGAAGTGGAGAGGGTCTTTAGTATTGTGAACCTGGGGTCATTCTTGCAGAACTGTGAATGGATCTGCTAGAGGTATTTAAAACAGAGGACAGACAGAATTGATGGAGAATGGTCCAGACCAGGAACATGGAAAGAAAATGATTGACAAAAGGGCCAGGAGTAATATGATATGAGGAAAAGTGTTATTCCTAGGCGAGTGTTAGGGTCTGGAATCTACTGTCATCGACACAAGTTTAGTTGAGAGACTATGAGAAGAGGATTGCTCCTACATTGAGACTGTATGGGTTCAATGGGTTAATTTTTTTTATTACTGTGGTTTTGTCAACACAGAGTATTATATGAAATGGTGATTTTGGAGAATTAGTTTATTCAACCACTTCGTTTTATTCTCTGAAATCTGAAATATTGGGAAAAGTTAGTAACACAAATTGGGCAGAAGATATCCCATACATATTGCACCATAAAGAATGAAGCATTGGCTCTTCTGATTCAGTTCCTCTCTTCTTAATATGGACTCAGGGTAACAGTGATGACCTTGCATTGACTTCCATCGACATTAACACCTGGACTACCTTCAAGTAGATCTCATCAATTAAAGATCCAAGTAATTCAAGAAGCACAAGTATATTATGAACTGAAATTATGTTGCCATGAGGGAAGCATTTTAATGCACCTAGAAAGCAAGCTTGGTCTTTCTGCCTGCAGAGGCTGGGGCGTATGTTACAGAGAAATTATCATCATCTTACTGAATTTCATTCTGATTAATTCGTATGTATTTTGTTACAAAAAGATAATAATGCTACTGTATGCTGTTTTGTGCTGATGATGCAGTGTTGCTCTGTTTAATTCATTGTATTTCCAGCCAAAAGCAATTGACACAAAATTGTCAATGCTGAGATATTACTTTATTTTGTAGTAAAGTTTAATGTTCAGTGAGAAAGTGGTTCTGCAAACTACAAAATGTTATTTTGCAAATGAAACATTGTAGGGCAAATTCCTCTGGTTGGTCATCAATGTAGACTGAATTCTGGTTAATTGGGACCAGTACATTTTGGCCCAATTAAGTGGCTGTCCCAATTAGCTAAAGTTTCATTGTAATAGTTAAAAAAGTGTAAAAACAGTCAAATTACTGTTAACTGAGTAACAATCAATGCATTTAAATGAAATACAGAACAAATTAGATCATTGCCAATGCTACTACAGTACTATAAAACAGTGTATTAGTTCCTAATAGTTATCATCGGAGGAATTCATCCAGTGTACACTGCCATGTATGGGGTATCCAGGGAGGGATAGCACTTCTGGTGAAGAGACTTGTTATGTCCTTTCTGGGGTAGATCATTCACCTTTTGTCCACACCGGACACTGAGCTCTCACCTGTGGATCTAAGTAACTGTTTGCATGCGACTGTGGCCACACCCCGGTGCACTGCTTCAACAGGTGGGCTAAACCAGATAAGGGTAGCCAACGGGCCTCATACCTCTGGTGGAATAGGGACATGCCTGTCCTAGCATGTGAAGTCAGCTCCGGCAGACTGGACGGATGAGATCAACAGAACCAATGGCCAAGAAGGTGGCTCTGCAATGTTTCATGGAGAGTGAGGGGGTGTGACAAGGCACAGGATGTATCATGGTCATCCACTGAAACCAAGGAAGAGCCCATTCTGTGATGACTACTTGTACTACTGGACTCAGACTTCTGAGGGACAGAGATTGGAACTGACCCATGCAACAGCTTGTCCAGTTTAAAAAATTCTCTCACACAGGTTTCACTGTCATCTTTGGATATAACAGACATCCAACAGGCTGCCATGTTCTTTTGACTGATTGTAAATGAACAAAATCAGCATAGACACAGTGCAGATAATGGACTGCCTTCATACAATGCTTTTGACAACTGCGTTCCCCAAACAAATGGAGTTTTCTTTTCTATAATGTTAATATAATTTTGCAATTATGCTAATATACTTTTGCAATCTATGATAACATAATTAAGAAATACCCTGTAATTAATTATGTTAATAAATATGATCCATATATTTTCTAATTTTTAGAGCTTCAATGTATTTACATTGTCAGTGTTTCAAGTTGTAACGTTGTTACAAATTGTAACAATAAACACGGAATGGAAGCTGGTAGCTCATTGTTAATAAACCGCCAGCCTGCTGAACGCTGACACCATCTAGCCCAAACATTTTATTTTTGCCATTGTGCTTGTCAGTTGTCTTAACTGCCCAGAGCCATCAAATACTCCTCAATCATTAAACCTTTCAATTCCAGGTTCATTCTTGTAAACCTCCTCAGGAACCCTGAACTATAAACAGTAGCAATTTTTGTCAGATTCTTTTCTTGATGTAGGATCTATTAAGTTGCCCCCCTTGGGATGAAAATCATTTGCTTCCTATCCAATTTTGTGGGTTCGGTGGAGTTTTATATGGGATCTTTGCCTCTGTTGGTAGGAGATGCTGATGCAGCCGAAGGCTGGGTTGTGTCCATTCCCCTGCTTGACATGCTCCTATCACAGTGACTCAGTATCTTCAGTCCCACCCTGGATGTTTTCTCTACTTACTGAATGGTCATGAGACAGAGAAATATTTGAGTAGATGACGCAAAGTATTTTCAAGCGGGTTATAAACTGTTTGCTCTATCCCCCTGTAAGTGGCATCCACCTAGTACAATCCCCACTGACTTGATTAGATGCAAATAACTCATTCCACTGTATGTTTCAAAACTTAAGATTGTTTAATGTCATTTCCAGTGCACAAGTGTAAAGGAGAATAAAATATTTCTTACTCCGGTTCCTTAAAGTTAACCTCCAGGTTGAGTCAGTAGTGAAGAAGGCGAATGCAATGTTGGCATTCATTTTTAGAGGAATAGAGTATAGGAGCAGGGATGTGATGTTAAGGCTCTATAAGGCACTGGTGAGATCTCACTTGGAGTACTGTGGGCAGTTTTGGTCTCCTTAATTAAGAAAGGATGTGCTGACGTTGGAGAGGGTACAAAGAAGATTCACTAGAATAATTCCGGGAATGAGAGGGTTAACATATGAGGAACGTTTGTCCGCTCTTGGACTATATTCCTTGGAGTTTAGAAGAATGAGGGGAGACCTCATAGAAACATTTTGAATGTTGAAAGGCATGGACAGAGTGGATGTGGCAAAGTTGTTTCCCATGATGGGAGAGTCTAGTACGAGAGGGCATGACTTAAGGATTGAAGGGCGCCCATTCAGAACAGAAATGGCGCCCATTCAGAATAGAAATGCGAAGAAATTTTTTTAGTCAGAGGGTGGTGAATCTATGGAATTTATTGCCACGGGCGGCAGTGGAGGCCAAGTCATTGGGTGTATTTAAGGCAGAGATTGTTAGGTATCTGAGTAGCCAGGGCATCAAAGGTTATGGTGAGAAGGCGGGGGAGTAGGACTAAATGGGAGAATGGATCAGCTCATGATAAAATGGCGGAGCAGACTCGATGGGCCGAATGGCCTAGTTCTGCTCCTTTGTCTTATGGTCTTATGGTGGTCAACGCAGCACCAAATAAAAACTCAGTATGATAAAGAATACAATAATAAAAAACACAATTAATATAAGTATATAAGACAGCTTATATACATAGATTGATTAATTCTATGTCCATAAAGTAATGCTAGACACAGGAGTGTTTGTACGTAAGATGACTGACAGGAAAAGATAAATAGTGGCGGTGGGTTGGGTTAGTGCTGATGAGCCTTACTGTTGATGTACAGGTAACAAATACAGCTAATCTCTTAAAATGTTAAATGTTTTGCTGCGACAGAACTTGGAGTGCTTGTTTTGGAAGATGGTATCAGGTAAATGGATCAGAGCTAGTTCAGCACGATCAATGCCTCAGGAGCTGGGAAGGGGAGGGCGCATTTTCCTGACGAAGGCTGCTTACCTAATCTCCCCAGTCCTGCCAATCAACTTGTGTGATATGTGGTAAGATGGCATTGAAGGCATTTCTTCAGTAAATTGAGATGTCAACTGTAGAATCCGAATCTGGTTTATGATCACTGACATACAGTAATATAAGTAGGTTAAATACAAGCAGGCTTTTTATACTGAGGCTGGATGAGACTAGAGCTAGAGGTCATGGGTTAAGGGGAAGAAATGTGATCTGAGTGACTTTGACTGTGGAATGATTGTTGATGCCAGACAAGGTGACTTGAGTATTTCAGAAACTGCTGATCTCCTGGGATTTTCATGCACAACAGTCTCCAGAGTTTACTGAGAATGTCTTGAAAAGCAAAGAGCATCCAACGACCAGCAGTTCTGTGGGTGAAAGCGCCTTGTTAATGAGAGAGGTCAGAGAAGAATGGGCAGAATAGCTCAAGCTGACAGGAAGGCAAATAACCACATGTTACAACGGTGGTGCGCAGAACGGCATCTCTGAATGCTCAAAATGTTGAACCTTGAAGTGGATGGGCTACAGCAGAAGAAGACCATGAATATGCACTCAGTGGCCACTTTATTAGGTACAGGAGGTACATAACGAAGTGGCTGTGCTGTAAAATTTGTTATTTCGTAGCAGCAGTGCAATGTAATATATGCTATAAGTGTAAGTTACAATAAGAAATACAAAAGCTAAATAAAAGAGTGCAAAAAGGAGCAAAATAGCGAGGCAGTGTTCATGGGTTCATGGAATTCTGATGGCGGAGGGGAAAAAGCTGTTCCTAAAATATTGTGTGTGAGTCTTCAGGCTCCAGTACCTCCTCTCTGATGGCAGTAATGAGATGAGTGCATGTCCTGGGTGGCGAGGATCCTTCACAATGTCGTGTTCTTGAGGCATCCCCTTTTTGAATATGTCCTTGACTGGGTGGTGGCTAGTGCCCAGGATGGATCTGGCTGAGCTTACAATCCTCTGCAGATTTTTCCCAGTCCTCATCTCCTCATTGCCCAAATCTCCAGAGGGGCCAAACACAGCGCCAACAGTCATGCACAGCACAAGGCACATCAAACACATATGAGGTGTCGGTAAAATACAGTCACAAAAGTATATATATAGTCCAAGACCTTGAGTCCATGCAGCTTGCAGCAGTCTGCAGTCAAACACAATATGGTTTCTTTTCTGCTGAGCGAACATTGTGAGTGGCAGGGAGCAGCACCAACTCTGGCCTGGACTGCGCCACACTGCCCCCAGTACTCTGGTGGGGCACACCAACTCCAGCACCTTTCTCCTGGGTGGCTATAAACGGTTAACACTGCCGTTTGAGGCCTTAAACCCGCTACGACCGAGGCCGTGCAGTTCCCCTGCCATCCACCAAGAAATCAGCCAGTAGGACATTTGAATATTCTCCCGTGACTGTGTCTTTTTCCTCCAGGTGATCCCACGTTCCAAAGGTGTACAGCTAGCGTTAGGGCTATTAAGCTATGGGCATCGTAAACACAAGGAACTCTGCAGATGCTGGAAATTCAAGCAACACACATCAAAGTTGCTGGTGAACGCAGCAGGCCAGGCAGCATCTCTAGGAAGAGGTACAGTCGACGTTTTGGGCCAAGACCCTTAGTCCTGACAAAGGGTCTCGGCCCGAAACGTCGCCTGTACCTCTTCCTAGAGATGCTGCCTGGCCTGCTGCGTTCACCAGCAACTTTGATGCGTGAAGCTATGGACATGCTGTATTAGACCAGAAGACCATAAGATATAGGAGCAGAATTAGGCCATTTGGCCCCTCGAGCCACGTTCATGCTGGAAGCATGGTGACACTTGTGGGCTGCCCAACGCGGTCCTTGCTGATCTGATTTGGCGTAAGCTACGCACTGTATGTTTTGATGTACATGAGGCAAGTAAGCTAATCTTATTTAAAAAATATCTTATATAAGGCTCATCTTCTCAAGGGAGTCAGTACTTGAACTCGGTCTCAATGTGACCCTGCACAGGCATCACCAGCCTATTGTAAATAGATGGTTGCTGTTGGGTTGATCTTGGCATTAAAATGAAAACAATATAAACTGGAACAGATAACAAAACTCTATTGAGCTGCTTGTTGGAAGTGAGGCGCAGAGTTGTAGTGATGAAGTTTGAGAAGGTCACAGGTATGATGTTACAACCTTTTTTGACCTCAGACTGCCCTGGACTTGGGTACGGGAAGAACCCTGTTGACAGGGGACCAAATGGGAGGTTTAGGTTCACAGGTCAGTGTGCCTGATGCATGAAACACTTGATTTTCAAGTGATTTGTTTCAATTTTGAACCTGACAACATTTCCTTTGACACGGGGCTGCCAAATTGATGTTGTATGGTAAGTTTTACCACAAGAGCTTGAATTTCAGTTGGCATGCTACATTTCAGAAAATCAAGCAAACTTTGGATTCAAAATAGGACCTCCTGATTTTCTGGAGATTAAATTTAATGATCATAACATCTGTAAATCGAACGCTCCGATTTCCTTTTCTTATTCCCTAAGGTCCTGAATCAGGAGCTGAACCTGGAAACAATAATCAACTTGTGTATAAAGAGGTATAGGCGGAGGGTGGGGGGGGGGGTGGATTAATGGTTAAATTGCCACAATGGTGGCACACTCTTCAATGATCAAGTTGCATCAAAATTGATGACATAGTGCCCCAACTTTCTGAAAACTTACAGGGATGGCACGGTAGCATAGTGGCTTTTGCAAATGCCCTACAGCACCAGCTACAAGATTGGGGTCCGACTCCAGCCACTGCCCGCAAGAAGTTTGCATTTGTTCTTCAGGAATAAATGAAGATGGTCCACGGTCAATTACACGTTCTGCTCTTGAGCTCAAATTAGAACATAGAACTAATTAGAATCAATGCTAATCAGAGCTGGTCATTAAAGTCCTCATCCAGTGGACATTCTGTGCCCTTGCACTCCTCAACACTTCTTCCAAGTAAAATTCAGCAAAGGTTCATCAGTTGAGATAGAGGTTAGCGCAACTCTTTACAACACCAACAGCAGGATAGTGGCTCAATTCCTGCCACTATCTGTCGGAAGTTTGTACGTTCCCTCCATGACCACATGGGTTTCCTCCGGGTGCTCAGGTTTCCTCCTATGTTCCAAGACATATGGTAAGGGTTAGTGAATTGTGGCATGCTAGGTTGGCACCAGAAGCGCAGCAACATTTACGACTGCCCAGCACAATCCTTGCTGGTGCATTTCCCTGTATTTTTTAATCTTCTGATGCACATGTGACAAGGTTTCTCTTCTCTAAGCCTGCCATCAGCTCAGAGAAAATAAGTCTGAGTCTGCAACATCACAGTGTTTCAGAAATGACAGACAATACCTCACTTACACTCAGTGACCACTTTATTAGGGAGCTCCTGTACCTAATAAAGTGGCCAGTGAGTGTATGTTCATGGTCTTCTGCTGCTGTAGCCCATCCACTTCAGGGTTCAATATGTTGTGCGTTCAGAGATGCTCTTCTGTTCACCACTGTTGTAACGCGTGGTTATTTGAGTTACTGTCGCCTTCCTGTCAGCTTGAACCAGTCTGGCCATTCTCCTCTGACCTCTCTCATTGACAAGGCATTTTCATCCATGGAACTGCCGCTCACTGAATGTTAATCTTCTTTTTTTTTTTTTTTTTGCACTGTTTTCTATAAACTCTAGAAATTGTTGTGTGTGAAAATCCCAATGATCAGCAGTTTCTGAGATACTGAACTGCCCCGTCTGGCACCATCAATCATTCCGTGGTCAAAGTCACTTAGATCACATTTCTTCCCCATTCTGATGTTTGGTCTGGATAACAACTGAACCTCTTGACCATGTCTGCATGCTTTTATGCATTGAGTTGCTGCCACATGATTGGCTGATTAGCTATTTCATTAATGAGTAGGTATTTCTAATAAATTGACCACTGAGAGTACATAATACTTTGAATTATTACAAACACGCAGAACCACCTAAAGGCTAAATGGATGCAATGTTTAACATTTGTATATCTGACAATGTTGCTGATTAGTCAGACTGCCTTGCCACTTCCTGCTGCCTGTCAATTCTCCACAGAGAAGGGAATGACATTAGTTTCCTGAGCAAACAAGGTGTCAACAACTTACTCAGAACTGGCAAGGAGAGCTGACTGGTTCAGTTTGCTCATATATACACCTCCAAGACTGTTATCATTGGGCAAAATACTAACATTTTATCCTGCAAACTTGTATTTAAGTGACAACTCTATAGCAATGAAAGCATTGGTCTTAGCAATGACCCCGGGGCACAACCGTCTTCTATCTTTCAGCCTGGAAGAATAACTCTTTCCCATCACTCTGCTTTCTGTCCTTGAGCTGATTTCCTATCCAGGCTGTGATGGTCCTCTTTATTCCAGTTGCTGTGTTGTTATTAACGTGACTTTTGTTAATTGTCTTATGTAGATGACTTTTGCTACATTCTCCGCTTAAACTTTCTCTTGGCAACAAAAGGGTCCAATTCGCCTATGAAAGACAAATTCTTTGCAGGGCATCAGTCACAGGACCTTCAGAGGGCCGTAAAAACTGCAGAGAAGATCACCAGGGTGTCACACCCTCCATTTGTGACACTTAATGGGCCTATCATAGAGAAAGTACTAAAGGATTGTTGGGGATCCCTACCACCCGTCCCACAATATCTGACCCACCAGAGCAGGAGTTCCCAACCTGGGGTCCATAGACCCCTCGGTTAATGGTAGGTATCCATGCCATAAATAAAGTTTGGAATCCCTGCACTAGAATCAGGAAGGAGGTACAGGAGCACCAGGACTAGGACTGCCAGACTGGGCAACGACCTCTTCTCTCAGACTGTGAGACTAATGCCAATGTCAAGGATTCGTAACTAGGACAGCGAGCTGTTTACTGTCGAGAGAAAATCTGCAGATGCTGGAAATCCAAGTATCACACACAAAAGCTGGAGGAACTCAGCAGGCCAGGCAGCATCTATGGAACAAAGTACAGTCAACGTTTTGGGCCGAAACCCTTCTGAAGATGCTGCCTGGCCTGCTGAGTTCCTCCAACATTTTGTGTAAGCTGTTTACTGTTTTGGTTAGCTGTGCCATGCACTACAAGCATTTTGAATGATATCTTATTAACTTATTTATGGTAATACTTTGTTTTATGAACTGTGCATGTTAGGGTTGTTTCGTTTGGTTGTATATATGTACGTTCAGATGGCAATAAACTTGAACTTTGCTTGATCCGTGATGGCCGGTTAAAGCAGGGACTCTGAAAGCTTTTGTGACCTTGACAGCCTCTGTATGTCATGCCTGTGGAAGGGGTTTGTCTGCAGGGTGCCTTGGAGAGAACGTGAGAAAACTCCTATCATGACTGGTGCTGTGAATTGACACTTATCTTCCACTTAAAAAGATGGTGCGTTCACCTCTCTTTTAACTGAGTTTGCAAAGCTTCCTGCAGAGGAATGGAGAGTCCCATTGGTGCAAATCGACTTCAGCAGTTCTCCTCTTTCAGAGAGCACAAGTAGATAGGGATTCCCAAGGGGAAGTCCATTGTCGTGCCACACATGAAAAATGACAGAGACTAAACGATTACCCCAGGGCTTTTGACTGTCTGACTGGTAACAGCAGAGGAAGATTAAAACAAGGTGCAAAAATAGCTTTTGAATGCTCCACCAATCCTCTTATAGGACTTGTTAAACAGCACAGCTTTTAGCGATCCCGAGCAGTCAATTTGAATACAAATAGATATCCTGAGGCTGTCCACTTACTACTACCCAATGTGCACTAACACAGAAAGTTTCAGCCTACCCCGAAGAATGTATATCACATACTGCCCATCCTTGTCTGTGCTGGAGCAATGCCGAACTTTCCTCAGAAACAGCTACTTTTGAGGAGTATCTGAATAAGACTATAAAACATGGGAGAAAAATTAGGCCATTGACCCATTGAATCTGTTCCACCATTCCATCATGGCTGACCTATTAACCCACTCGATCCCATTCTTCTGCCTTCTCTCTGTGACCTTTGACAACCTTACTATTCAAGAATCTATCAACCTTTCATATTAAATATGCCTAATGACTGGCCTCCACAGCTGCTTGTGGCAATGAATTCCACAGAATCACCACTCACTGGCAAAAGAAGTTCCTCCACATCTCTGTTCTAAAGGATCATTTTTGTATTCTGCAGCTGTGCCCTCTGGTTGTAGACTCTCCCACTAAAGGAAACAACCTCTCCACGTCCACTCTATCCAGGCCTTTCAATATTCGATAGGTTTCAATGAGATCCCACCCTCATTCTTCTGATTTTTTTTCATTCTTCAATATCTGCGCCATTGCAGTTTGAAATTCTTCACACAAGTACCCTTGCCATCTGCCACTTCTTTTGTTCCTGCTTTGCGTAAGGAGAATAGTGGCTCACTGTTTTTCAGAAGCTCACTGTCTTCCTGAAACTCACTGTCTCCCAGAAGCTCACCGTCTTCCTGAAGATCACTGTGTTCCTGAAAAGCTCACTGTCTTCCTGAAGCTCACTGTTTTCCAGAGCTTCACTGTTTTCCTGGTTTGCTGACTTTCTAAAGCTCACTGTCTCCCAAAAGCTCACCATTTTCCTGAAGCTCACTTTCTTCCTAAAGATCACTGTCTTCCTGAAGCTCACTTTCTTCCTGAAGATCACTGTCTTCCTGAAGCTCACTGGTTTCCAGAACTTCACTGTTTTCCTGAAGTTTGCTGTCTTCCTAAAGTTCACTGTCTCCCAGAAGCTCACCGTCTTCCTGAAGATCACTGTCTTCCTGAAGAGAGTGAGCTACCATTCTCCTTGCACTACACTAAAGTACTGTCATGGATTCTTCCTCTTAAGTGATTATTCAGTTTGTCGTTAATAAATGAAATGGACTGTGCCTTGACACTCCACTGTGGCAAAATATTGCAAGCTGCAATGACCTTCTGCATTAATGAATTGCTCCAGTCCACCCACGTCTCATGATCTTGCTGAAAAGATAGATTCTTCTCCCTTTTTACCAAAGTCTTTATATTTGAAAAATGCTATGCAATACCTCCTTAGTTTTCTCTACTTAAGTGAAATACTTCTGACATCTGAATTTCTTTTGGTTCCAGGTTTCCTTTTTCTGGCAAGCTTCATGCTGTACACTTCTGATGGCTTTAATGTCCTTTCTACAATGGAGCATAAAACAAAATGAGATGACAAATATGCCTGTGTGATTGATGAAAACGAATGTTCTGTCAGGCTTTCAGATTTAAGGACCCAGTGTTATGGTTCACCATCCCATTTTCCAATTAGTTATTTCATATACACAATATGTCCAGAATAATAAAACCATAAGACATAGGAGCAGAATTAGGCCATTCAGCCCATCAGAAAAACCTGAAAAATCTTCCGTACATCACAGTTAAATTATATAAATTACATACATCTAATGCTCTCATCTCCTTTGAGGTCCAAGATATCTTCTGTTATCTATGACCAGGTAACCTAACCCTTTGATCATGATCCCTTTATTCCAATTCTTTCCTTCCTTCCCTCCTTTCTTCACTCCATCTCAATTCTGGTCGCCTCACTACAGGAAGGACATGAAAACTATGGAAAGGGTACAGAGGAGATTTACAAGGATTTTGCCTGGATTGGGGAGCATGCCTTATGAGAGTAGGTTGAGTGAACTCAGCCTTTTCTCCTTGGAGTGACGGAGGATGACAGGTGACCTGATAGAGGTGTTCAAGATGATGAGAGGCATTAATCGTGTGGATAGTCAGAGGCTTTTCCCCAGGGCTGAAATGGCTAGCACGAGAGGGCATAGTTTTAAGGTGCTTGGAAGTAGGTACAGAGGAGATGTCAGGGATAGGTTTTTTACGCAGAGTGTGGTGAGTGCGTGGAGTGGGCTGCCAGTGGAGGCGGAAATGATAGGGTCTTTTAAGAGACTCCTGGATGGCCACATGGAGCTTAGAAAAGTAGAGGGCTATGCATACAGCCTAGGTAGTTCTCAGGTTGGGACATGTTCAGCACAGCTTTGTGGGCCGAAGGGCCTGTTTTGAGCTGTAGGGTTTCTATGTTTCTATCTTTTCTTCCTTCCTTCCTTTCTTCCTTCTATCTACCCTCCTTCCCTCCCTTATTTCCTTCCTTCCCCTCTCTCTTTCTTTCTGTAATCTATTGGCAATGTCACAAGTCATTTTGCCTCACACTCTGAGTGCTATAAAATTCAACTGCAATCGCTTCTGAAGGCCTCAGCATGGGCCACTGTCAAGCCTGCATCAGACATGTACAAAGCTGGCTGTAACAGCTGACTTGTTTCAGTAACAATGTGCAGAGAATTAACAGCCACATTCTTATTTTCTTACTTTGTAAAGGATACATCACCGTAAACAGACGATCCATTACAATGGTTCCAAGTGAATGAGAGGGCACAGCACAAGCAGCTTCATCATCACAAGGATTTTATAGGATACACAGAGAAATTACTCAGTCCAAACAAGCACTCTCATGAAGAAACTTTCAGAAATGTAGAGATTAAAATCACCTTGAAATGGAAATGCTATCCATATAATTGACAATTTCATCCCAGAAGTCAGTAAGTCTCTTAAATTAATCACTGCAGATTCAACAACTGTGTTAACAAGCTATTTCATTAATATTGCAGTACAAGTCCAAGTTTTCAAGTTCATCTTTATTGTCATTCAACTTTATAACCATGTAAAGTTACGGTAAGATGGCAGCACGTTCGAACGGGAGCCAACCAAAGTGGTACCCTTCTCCTTAAAAGGTGTTTTTTATGATCATCAGGCTAAAGTGGACTCCAAGAACAATGGGTACATTGGCTGGTTTACCAGGAGCTGTACCACCAATTTGCATGTCACTCAGGGTTTTGGACTAGACATGTATTTTCTTGTGTAACGGTGTGTTCTTTTTTTTCTCTCGCTATTTTGAGTGTATGTTATGCACCTTGGCCCCAGGGTAATGCTGTATCATTTGACAGTACCTATGTATGGTTTGAACTGTAATTGAACTTGATTTGATTTGCTCTGATTGATACATACAGTACATATATGTAGCTAGGGTGCCTAAGACTTTTGCACAGTACTGTAGTGATTCTTTCTGTCATTCAGTAACCTTTATAAATCAACATTCTCACACGGAGTACTTTTTTAACAAAATAAACTTTATTCATAATCAACAAAATTATGAGAATAAAGCATGCAGTGCCTTTTCATTCTTCACATTCCTAGTCAATGGTTTCAGTGCTGTTTATCAATGGCAGTGTTGCCATTTGTGTGACACTCACTGTATGGAGCATTTCTGCTAAAATAGTTGCTATACAGAACAGGAGTGAAAATCTTGACCTTCGCTAGTATAAAACCAGCAAACTTTGCAAACCACTGAATACTCTTTTCCATATGCAGTGCAGTGGTAACAAATTGGTCGTGCCTGCATTGTAACATGTTGTTGTTGTTGTCCCTCTCCGCGCCTTGTAGCGCATCGTGAGGCGACTTTGCCACCTCTTCAGAATTCTTGTCTGTTTTTTACAAGGCTGAGTTGCTAGCTTGATGCTGTACCCAGCAAGGATGGAAAGCATGCGAGGAGCCGGCCAGACTTGAACACGAGACCACTCACCTCGGAGTCCAGTGCGGATACCACTACACTGCTGGCCAGCATTGTAACAGGTTAAAGAACTGAAAATGTAATGCATGAAGGAAGAAGACCATGCCAAGACACTTCATGATGCTGTTTGTAGTCTCTAATGTGCCAGGACAGGCTGTGAAGATTTGACATCATCCTCCACACACAGGTCTATAGATAATGTTTAGTGTTTTGTAACTCCATGGCAGACTAGAGATTAAAAGAGGCTAACGTTTCACAGGACTGTAATGACTGAATATATAATTTGGCATCACTAAGTTCTCTGAAATTTGACGGATCTAAATTGCTAGCAGTTATAAAGAACAACAAAATGTTTTAGTGCCTTGTAGGAATTGGTAAATACTTTCAATTACTGTTCACAGTGGCGTGCTGCCTAAGTGAAAGAAATAGTAGCTTATTTTACAGCTATCATTAAATTAGAGGGCTAATCTTCTACCAAAGGGGCACTTCTGATTACCAGTGAAAGTAAAGGAGTTTTATTTTCAATTACAAGCTCTCCTAGCGCATTCCACTGTCTTTATTTGGAGATACAGTGTGGAACAGGCTGTTTCTGCCCATCGAGCCTCACTGCCCAGCAACCCTTCTATTTAATCACGGGACAATTTACTGACCTACTAACCGGTTCGTCTTTGGACTGTGGGAGGAAACTGGAGCACCCGGAGGAAGCCCATGTGCTTCATGGGGAGAGCGTGCAAACTCCTTACAGGCAGGGGCGGGAATTGAACTCCAACATCCAGAACGCCCCGAGTTGTAATAGCGTCGCGCTGACCACTACGCGACTTGTGGCTCCCTGGGACACTCACAAAATGCTAGAGGAATTCAGTAGAGAAAAATAAACAGTTGAACCTTTATTTCCACTGGAGGGGAAGGGGGTTCCTCCAACGGTTTCTGTCGACCCTCCAGATTTCCAGCATTTCCAGAATCTCTTGTTTTTATGATTTGCCATTGCACTGTTTTCTGTTGGCTTTTGAAATCTCATAAAACCTCTAAGCTAAACCTGAGAGAAGCAGTTCATTTCTGCTTTCACGATCACTTCCTTCATAATTTTAATCTGTCAAATAATCTGTTAATCTCCTCTGATCAGTAACAACAGGAGACTCCTGCATTTTTTAAAAACACGGTATAAGAATTAAATCGCTATAAATGATTATGACCAGGTACTGAAGTAAGTATACCATCTGGCCCCTCAGAAAACTGATTCCTTTCAGCTCAAGTAAACATTGTCTGTGGATGTTCAGTTAGTAATATCATATTCATTTATCTTGCAAGCATAATATTTTGCTTGATGCTAGGATGGTGTGATTGTCTGCCAAGAATCATCAAGTGTCTGGTATGTGAAGTTTGTTGAAGAGGCACAGAAGGTTCTCTTAACTGAAAGAAACATCGGTCACATCGATCTTAAACTTATGCCCTTAAATTCATCTCATCTCTCTTTTCTGAGGGTAAAATAGGTACTTAAAAATATTCTCCTGTTCAGGCTGAATTAATACATCCTGTTAAGCCCTGCTGGCACTATGCATTATAGATCTAGATCAGAAATTTTCTGAAATGGGATCACAGCAAATATTAATTGGATCTAACCATCCAATAACTGCAAATTGTCACTTTGCTGCCTTTTTATATTTATGTCAGGAGAAAGTGCCAGCTCATTTCTACTCAGATCAAGCTGTGCATGTTTATGCAGCCAGCTGAAACTTCTCTCACACATTCTGTACAAAAACTTCATACTTAAATGTCGTCAAATTACCCCTCGGGTGATTACCCTCTTGTCCGTTTGGAGCATGTGAAAAGGGCAGCTTCCAGCACAGAGCAGCCCTTCAAAGAGTGTGCACATTGTACATCACTCTTCCATTTTTTTATTCTCAGCGCCTTTTTAATGTTATTTTTCTGGGGTTTTCTTTTTTATCGATTGGAATATTTCCTTCAGAATTTAAAACTGTTTTAAATTGGGAATTGGCTGTAAGATCGCTGGAGAAAAAACATCATCCAAATGATTGAAACAGAACACAGAAATTGTAAAGAGAAAGGAAGGGTATAAAATGGGCGATCCAAGTTTCTATTGCACCTTCGGGAATGACAAAACATCTAACCACAAACTGAAATCTGTGCTATTTGGCAAGTCAATGGAAAATTAATGATGATTTTGCTTTTTAAGATGTCCCAGTTGCAGTATTTAATGGCATGAAAGAAAGCATGCCAGGAAGTTCAGCTGTCAGCAGAGCTGGAATGACCATGGCCAAAATTATACCACTGACTATATCGGCATATCTGTCTGGCCGTAACTGAGGGAACCTTCATAGCTGTTGCAAGGACATCTGTGGCAAACCTACAGAGACAGCCAAGCTCTCCGCCATTCTCAATCCTTATGCCTTTTCTTTACTTTAGACTGTCATCAGACAATCTGCATCATTAACTAACGTGCTGGCTGCAAAGATAACTGAGCCAAACTCTCAAATTTAACTACATTGCTTCACCTTCTGCACACTGGAATCGCACAGAGCTCCCTCGTCAATTGCACCCTTGGGGGGTGTGCTGAGCAAGTGTTGGTGACTGGGTGTCGAGGGGCACGTACGAGGTCAGCACCACACAGACCCGCCAGGAGACCTTACGCTACTTGTGAAATTTTTACAATTGCTTATATTTGCTATTCATAATTATGTTCTAATACCTGGGATTGCCAATGCACAGATGGACAATTCCATTTGTAAATTTGCATAGGAAAATCTCTCTACCACATTGAAACTGCTGGGGACCCATTGCATTTTAAAGCAATTTTCTCTTTGTTATTCAGCTTCCAGCCGTGTCTTGTGCTGCTAAATTTCTGATATTGCAAGAGTAGTTTCTGTAAATGATTGTTAACAAATCTGTATGTAGTTCAGGAAATTTTAATATAGACTAAAGTCAAGAAAAACTAATGTGCATTTCATTTACCATATAATACGGTAAAATAATTCATGCTGTCACTGACCTGAAGTTTGCTGGTGTGGATCATCTCCACCCCTCCCTCCAAAATCCATTAACACGCTCCCAATAATCTTGCTCTCTTCTTTTCATCTAATCAGTATTAGGAATGCATGTAGTGTTGACCCAAAGTATCCCGGAGTCAAGTGACAAGTTTCTGAGTTGTAATGATGACTTTTAGGTTCAAAATAAGTACTTATTTATTTGGAGATACAGCATGGAACAGACCCTTCCAGTCCGATGAACCACACTGCTCAGGAACCCACTTATTTAACCCTGGCCTTATCGCAGGACAATTTACAATGACCAGTTAACCTACTAACCGGTGCATCTTTGGACTACGGAAGGAAAGCAGAGCACCCGGAGGGAACACATGTGGTCACGGAGAGAGCATACAAATTCCTTACAGATGGCGCCAGAATCGAATTCTGAACTCCGCCGCCCGAGCTATAAAAACATCGCGCTAATCGCTATGCTGCCATGACACCCACTGCTGCGTCGCTGCTTTTAAAGGTGAATGATTATGTAACATGAATACATGGTGCACTTTAAAAAAAAACGCAATATTGTAGCAAATGATTAAAATTGTTTTTTAATTCACTTCACCGAAATGCAGCACAAAGCAAACAAAGTTAACCAGACTATTCTATGGATTTGTTGCTTGTTAAGTACCTCTGGGGTGCCAGCATATTGCTGACAGAGAACCACTCCCTGCCCATCACTCAGGAATTGCCAGTGCTTAGCGGTTGAAGACACGAGCATCTGGCAGATGGTTTGGTAGTCAGGCAGATAACTTCTTGAAAAGAAGCACTGAAGTGTGGAGATTAAAGATAGTCTGTCCCATCATCAAAAATGGGCCCTGTCCCAACAAGAGATATTTTCTGACAAATGTCTCGCTCTCATGCTGCCTCAGCACACATCCAAAGTCCACCTGAGCTCTGCAGATGACAGACCAATTAAGTAAAAGTTCACAGTCAATACAGATCAACCAGAAGATTAGAATATCAATTAGTACTTTCTCTGACTGAAGCCTGTTCAGAATTCTTCTGCTTCGATGCTGGGAAGCAACACAACAGTCATTAATCTAATTACCAACTTTCTTGAAGAAGGCTGTAGTAATTACCTATAGGTAAAATAGCAGTTAAAAACTCGTCGTCAGCAAGCTATTGTTTCATTTGCTTATTTATGAGAAACTTACAACCCCATAAGTACAACTATTCTGTGCTGTGTCTCAATAAATAAATGAAATTCTTCTTCATGTGCCTTGCATGTTACATGCTTGGGTGATCATGGCTCTCCATGTTAAACGATCCCTCGCAGCGTCAATGATATCTCGCACATTTAGATCTGTTATTTCTTTCACAGTGTCCATATATTTTTTTCTTTGCCTTCCTCTTCCGTGTTTCCCAGGCATATGGCATGCTATTTCTCCCTTTCTGATATCATGGCCCAGGAATTTAAATTTCCTCTCATTTAATGTTTTTGTATGGGCACGTTGGAGTACTGTCTTATTAGTTACCCTATCTCTATATGATATTTTCAGCATTCTTCTAAGAAACCACATTTCTGTTGCTCCTAAGTTTCTTTGGAGTTCTGGTGTTATAGTCCATGTTTTGGAAGCATACAACAAGATTGACCAGATGTAACATTTCAGTAGCCTAAGCCTTGTTGTCATAGAAATGTGTCTGTTGGTAAAAATGGGTTTCATTTTTTGGAAGTTGGTTTTGGCAATGGCCATTCTTCTTTTTATTTCTACTTTACTTCTAGCATCTTGTGATATAAAGCTACCAAGGTAATTAAAGCTGGTCTTTTGTTCAATCTCTTGGTTACCGATGTACAACTGGCAGTTGGGAGCATCCTGTTGTTTTGATATCATCATACATTTATGTTTTTTTACAGTTGATTGTTAGGCCAAAATCTGCACTTGTTTGTACTACTTTGTCTAGGAGGATTTGTAGGTCTTCTGCAGTGCTTGCTATTAGGGTGGTATCGTCTGCATATCTTATATTGTTGATGTTAACACCTCCAATTTTTATCCCATCTAGATCTTCTATTTCTCTGAGAATCATTTCACTATAGATATTAAATAGTTCCGGTGAGGTAACGCATCCCTCTTTGAATCTTAGTCCAACTGCTTATGCTATCATCAATTTTTACTGCCGCCGTATGATTCTAATATAAACTTTGAAGCAGTTGTTGGTCCCTTCCGTCAATGTTCAGTTTAGCGAGAATTTGAAATAATTTTTCATGTTGCACTTTGTTGAATAAATAAAATAATAATTTAAAAAAGGGTTAATGTGTTATTGGTTTGTTCATGGTGCCTGTTAAGGATTGTTTATCCAATGCTCCTTGCTTCAACTAGAGAGCAGTTTGCTAATATCTGGAGAAATTTCTGAAATGCCCGGTTTGCTGCCGCTGCTACTGTGCGATCAAGAATCTCTGGAGGGAAGGCCCCAAAATCCCCGGCTTTGCCTGCTGCTGGCGACCGAGGCTGAGGTCGAAGTGTTCGGCAGAGATGGTGCTCGGTACTCGGTGTTGGAGGGCTGATCAGAGCTCGAAGTTTTTGGGCGACTCAGAGTCGAACTGTGGTCGGGCATGGCAGGGAGAGTTTTTCTTCCTTCTCCCATCTGTGTGAGATGTGGGACATTCGAGAGGTTTTGAACTTTTTTACTGTGCCATGGCCTGTTCTTCATCAAGTTATGGTATTGTTGCACAGTTGTAACTAGCTGTTATAATTATGTGGTTTTTGTTAGTTTTTCAGTCTTGGTCTGTCCTGTGTTTCTGTGATATCACACCGGAGGAATATTGTATCATTTCTTAATGCATGCATTACTAAATGACAATAAAAGAGGACTGCGTGTCCTCATAATCTAATCTAATCTCAATACTGGATGTTTCACCCCAAATTTCAGTAGATGGGGTGGCATGGTAGCATAGCGGTTAGCATTCTGCTATGACGGTGCCAGCTATAAAATCAGGGTTAAATTCCTGCTGCAATCTGTAAATTTTCCCGGTGAATTCACACTCCGGTTTCTTCCCACGTCCCAAAGGATAGGTGAGGGTTAGTAAGGTGCGCACTAGAAGCGTGGTGCCGTTTGTGTGGCCCAAAACAATCCTCACTGATTGGATGCAAAATGACACAATTCACTGTATATTTTGATGTACGTGTGACAAGTAAAGCTAATTTAATCTAATCTAATCTAGTTTGACAAAAGGAGGAAGGATTTGAATGCAACATAAAATCCTGCGTAATTTCTCATTCAGATCTGGATTCAGAGACAAAAAAAAGACCAAGAAATAGGAGGCATTACAAAGCTGGCATAAAAAGGGAGTCTTCGCCCTTTACCTTTTCTGCCAATCACCTCCCAGATTCTCATTTCATTTCCCTTCTCCCATCCATCTACCTTTCCCCTCACCTTGCTTCACCTATCACCTGGCAGCTTGTGTACCTTTCTCTGTCTCTATCCCCGCTCCCCCACCGCCTTATTCTGCCTTCTTCCCCCTTCCTTTCCAGTCTTGGTGAATGGTCTTGGCTGAGACGTCTATTAGATGCTGCCTAATTTGCTGAGCTCCTCCAGCATTTTGTGTGTGTGTTACTCTGGATTTCCATCATCTGTAGAATCTCTTGCATTTATATTGTGTCTTACTATAGTAAAACACACAGGAAACTGATGTTTCCCTTTAGAGTGTTGCCTCGTTCAATGATAATTAGTTTCATTAATAGTGTAATTAGTTATCCACATTATTATTGTGATCATGTATTCTCCATGGAGAAAAAAAGAACAACCAGTTTCAGAATACTGCGTTACTTCAACATTTGCCCGTCCTTAAACTTTATTGCTTTCTGTAGATGCTTCCTGCTCTTCCTCCAGCATTTTGTATGGGTTATTTGTGTTCCGCTTTGTAACTTCGAAGCATTAAACTAATTCAAAGAAAGACACGGGAGCCTGAAATGTCGGTGCAACTTTGTTTTTAGTTTAAGCGAGGCGTGTACATATCACGTGGTAGTGTAATGACATATGCAATTAATGTATTTGTACACATAATCCATAATTAATTATTAAAGCAAAGAATACTTAATCAATCAATATGTATACCAGATTACTCAAATATTATTGAAATATTGAATGCATAACATTCTGGATTTCCTGCGTTTGCAGAATAACATGTGTATGTTTATAAAAAAAGAAGTAAATTTAATTGCTCAACCTATTAACAAACTTGGAATGAACAGCAAGCTGCTCCAATGATGTAGTTGTCGGAGACTGACAGCTGTCAGGTGATTAAAAGATGGTAAATAAAGATGAGATGCACACCGTGATTTGATGGAATGACAGAGGTGTCTCAAAGACCTCTATTTCTCCTCATGGACAAGAAAACTCTGAAGAAATTAGTCACGAATTTCATGTTATGAAGTGCAGTGTGGTTTTGCTTAACAGAGATATATTTCACATGCTCTGCAATGTGTGAGAGGCTTGACATTGCCTGCCATTTACTTCCATATTGTACTTAGTGCACGGCAGCTAGTTCACTTCAGAAGACTGTCGTCATGGAGTACTGACTTTTGACCCTCACGGTGCAGACTCAGAAATACTTTATGACATCACCTGCCTTATCTAAAGAACTATTTAAAACCAGCTGGATATATCTGTCACTTTTATCTTCTATTAACAGCATATCTGACCTTTGACCCTGGACTTCCTCTTCCCCATCACTTGGAGGGGTTACTTCACTTGTAACTACCCAACTGCCAGAAGCACAGCTTTGGCTCATGAAATGATGTGAGAGAAAATCCTTCAGAAGCAGCCACCAATGATTTGTACATTCCATTCCACTTTTCCAAGAGGTGAGGACATCATTGTAAGAGGCAATGCCAGGTGTTTTTCATATGTGCTGGACAATTAAATAAATCAATCTCTATTGATTGTACACTGTGTACTCTTTCCTGTCTACATAATGGAAAGCATTATACCTCTCAGAAATGCACTCCTTTTATTTATTGAGACACAACACAGAACAGGCCCTTTGAGCTGTGCCTCCAGCAATCCCCCAATTTAATACTAGCCTAATAACAGGACAATTTACAATGAACAATTAACCTACCAACCAGTACATCTTTGGACTGTGGGAGGAAACCAGAGCACCCGGAGGAAACCCACACGATCACGGGGAGAACTTACAAATTCCTTACGGTCAGCGTAGAGAATTGAACCTGATCACTGGTACTGTAAAGTGTTGTGCTAACCACTACACTACTGTGCCTCCCTTCAAGTGAACAATTCCCTTGTTAAAGTGAACAGTAAGGTATTATGTTTTCTGCATAGAATATTACGCTTTGTAATTCTGAGCATCAAGAACCACTGCTTCCTCTCCCTGGTTGCAGTAAGAAGGAAATCACTGCATTATTATTTTTCTGTGAATCTTCTTTTTGAAACATTTCTATTGCTTCTTAAAAGCTCCAGTGTCGTCTCTCAAGTAACATCAACTAATGAGCCAACTTTAGTCTACTCGAACTTTCCTGTGAAATCGATTCTCTTCATTTGGAGCCTGGGCTCTTCTAAAGATTTATGTTTAGGTAGATCAATTCCAATCTATCACAGCCTGAGCTATGAAAGTCACTGCTTCCCTAGCACATCACAGGGTTGAGAAACTTAACCCTTTTAGGGATGAATCATCATTTAGGAATGATCACCCAAGTTGGTGTGGTCTTTCGTTGATTCTGTTATGGTTATTATTCTATGGATTTATCGAGTATGCCCGCAAGAAAATGGATAACACATATGTACTTTGCTAATAAATTTACTTTGAACTTTGAATTTTGCAGCTCGTAGGACAAAGGTCAATATTTTCTCTATGGCCAATATTGGAAAAAGCTGTTCTGTCAAATAAAATGCAAAAATTTAAAGTTCAAAGTACATTTATCTTCAAAGTACGTATACTTTGTACAACCTTGAGATTTGTCTCCTTACAGGCAGTTACAAAACAAAGAAACCCAATAGGACCCACTTAAACAAAAGAAGACTGTTGAACACTCAATGTGCGGAGAGAGAGGAAAAAATTCAAACAAACAATAAAGCAAGCAAACAGCATTTAGAACTGCAGTCCATAACACCAGGCATCTCGGCAGCCAATTCAGAAGTCCACAGAAGCCGATTCAGAAGGCTTCAGTCCAGCTCAAGGTTTAGCAAGCCTAGCAGAGCTGAAAGCTAAACCGGGCCGTCTCTCGCCTCTGACCCCGACACCCCAACCATTTCAATCTGGCCGGGCACTTAACTCTTAGCACAAGGAAACAGTATTTATGGGGAGCATAAAGGGGCTACAGAGGGATAGAGATAGGTAAAGTAAGTGAATAAAAGTCAAGTCTGAAATTCTCCACATGGGCAGGTAAAATAAATTTCAGAGGCATGGTAGAATAGTGGTTAGTGTAATGCTATTACAGCACCAGTATTCAGCAAGAGAGATTCAATTCCCGCCGTTGGAAGGAGTTTATATGTTCTCCTCATGATTGGTTGGGTTTCCCCTGGTTTCCTCCCACATTCAAACGATGGATGGGTTAGGGTTAGTAAGTGTGGGTATGCTATGTTGGTACCGGAAGCATGGCGACACTTAAGCCCCGTCTCCAGCACATATTCAGACATATTGATCCAAACGATGCATTTCACTCTACATGTGACAAATAAAACTAATCTCTTTAATCTCCATTTTTTATGGTCAATATTGGAAAAGAATGCTCTGTCAAATCTTCAGCATTATTTAAGATGGCTACCGAGAGATAGAGATTCTTGATTTTGGCAGGTAAATAAATGCATATTGTGGAAAAGGTGAGTTTGCAGATTGGCAGGTGCAGGAAATAATTAAGAAAGTTAACAGGATGTTAACCTTGTTGCTAAGGAAATGATATAAATGTTCAGGACCGATGAAGTGTCTCGGCCTGAAATGATAAATAATTTTTCCCTTCCATGAATGCAGTCTGACCTGCTAAGTTCCTCCAGCATTTTGTGTGTGTTGATCTGGATTTCCAGCATTTGTAATAGAGAAATTGTAATATCTTTCACGCTTAAATCCTGGGAAGGAGAGATTGCCCAATGAGGAAAGAGAGTAAATAGGTTGGGTTTATAGTATAGAGTTTAGAACAGGGGTTCCTAACAATTTTTTTATGCCGTGGACCCCTACCGTTAACTGAAGGGTCTGTGGACCCATGGTTGGGAACCCTGGTTTAGGAGAATGAGAGGTGATAAAGTATTCTTATGGGCTTGACAGAATTCACACAGAGGTGATGATAGTACTGGTTGGGATGTCTAGAAATAAGTCTCACTGTCTCAAGATAAAGGATCAGCTCATTTAGTTAAAGCAGCACAGAAAGAGACTATTTGTCAAGCACATGCTGGCTTCCAGTTTGAGAACACACCTCATTTTCTTAGCTTGAAGACGTGCTCATCCGTTTTCCTTTTTTTTCCATTTCTCCACACTAAATGGGTAATTCACAGGAACCAGTTAACCTGCCAGCACATCTTTGAGAAGGGGGAGGAAACCACAGCATCTAATGGAAACTCACACAGTCTCAGGAAGAAGGTGTAAATGCTAAGTAAGCCAGCGCATGTCAGGGTAAATCCTGGGGACCTGGAACAAAGAGACAATAATACTACTTGCTGTACCATTGTACCACTTGACAGAACTTGCTTAGCCCTCTGCTCTACTCTCTCTACACCCATGACTGTGTGGCCAGGCAAGCTCAAATGCCATCTATAAGTTTGCAGGCGGTACAATGATTGTTGGCAGGATTACAGATGGTGATGAGAGGACATACAGGAGTGAGATAAATCAGCTGGTTGAGTGGTGTCGCAGCAACAAACTTGCACTCAGAGTCAGTAAGACCAAAGAACTGATAGTGGATTTCAAAATGGATAAGAGGAGGGAAAACACACCGGTCTTCATAGAGGGATCAGAAGTGAAAAGAGTGAGCAATTTCAAGTTTCCGAGTGCCAATATCTCTGAGAAGCTATCCTGGACCAACATATCGATGCAGCTACAAAGGAGGCACAGCAGTGGCTACATTTCATTAGAAGTTTGAGGATTTTGTACGTCACCAAAAGCACTTGGAAATTTCAACAGTTGTACTGTAGAGAGCATTCTAATTGGCTGCATCACGATCGGGTATGTGGGGTGGGATCCAGTCTACTGTGCAGGATCGAAATAAGCTGCAGAGACTTGTAAACTTAGTCAGCTCTATTATGGACACTAGCCACCATAGTATCCAGGTCATCTTCAAGGAGCGATGCCTCAAAAAGGCAGCATCCATCATTAAGGACTCACATCAGCTAGGGCATGCTTTGCTACCGTCAAGGAGGAAGTACAGAAGCCTGAAGGCACACATTCAGGAACAGCTTCTTCCTCCCTTCCATCCAATTTCTGAATGGATATTCAACCTATGAACACTACCTCACTACTGTTTTGTTTCTATTTTTGCACTACTTACTTAATTTAACTATTTAATATCTATACTTACTGTAATTCACAGTTTTCCCTATTATTACGTATTGCATTGTATTGCTGCCACAAAGACAATAAATTACACGACATATGCTGGTGATATTAAACCTGATCCTGATCCTGAATATATTTCTTCCCCCAAAAGGGCATATACCATTCGACTTCTCTCCTTTGGAGGGTGGTGAAACTCACTCTATAAGCATATTCAAGGCAGTGATCAAAAGAATTGAGATACTATGGGAATACGGTCCCAGAATTGATAGATGCATTGCTGGTCATTTGTGCATTCTTGAACAGATTGGAAGGTCGTTCATGTTGTCCCACTGTTAGAGTGAAAGTTGAAGGGTTGACATTGAGAAACAAAGGTCAGGAATATTATGGGTCTTTTTCTGAGTGGCAGGCAGTGACTAATGGGGTACATCAGGAATCAGTTCAAGGATCCCAGCTACTAATGGTATACATTAAGGATGAGAAGTGAGAGTTGAATGTCATCCAACCAGTTTACAGATGACACAAAGTTAGGTTGCACCTTTACTTTCTTGGGAGGTATAAGTCGCAATCGAACACTTTAACCAACATCTACAAGGTATCCTGACTGGTTGCATCATAGTCTGGTGTAGCAATTCGAATGCACCAACATGTAAGAAGCTGCAGAGAGTGGGACAATTCGTTACTGGATTTGCACGCTATCACTGGCTTAGCGGCGGTGTTCGTTATTGCAACTTCGTCTATATAATGCTATTATCACCCCATTGAGCACTGATTCCATTGGTGTTCTCAGTCCAGGGAATGTATCCTGCCTGCAGAGGGTGCATCAGCCCAGAGTCAATTAAGTTTCACTCTGCATCAATTCTCTCAGCTCTTGCCGCTAGCCCAGTCTGGCATTTATGTCCTTCAGCGATAAACAAAACTGGTCCATGGTGAGACTGGTCATTGACATGTTTCCTTCTTGAGTTCAGATTAGAACATAGAGCAAATTAGATTGCAATGGTAGCATAGCTGATAACGCAACACCTTACAGCACCAGCTGTAAGATCGGGGTTCGATTGCAGCCATAGTCTGTAAGGAGTTTGCATCTATGCCCTTTAGGAATAAGCAAAGCTGGTCCATGGTGAGGTTCCGTGCCCTTGAACTCCTCAATAGTTCCCCTAAGTAATACTCAGCAAGGTTTCATCAGCTGAGGTCATGGTTAGCGTAACACTTTACAGTGTCAAAGGTAAGATAGGGGTTCAGTTCCTGTCAGGAGTTGATACGTTCTCCTCATGACTGTGTGGGTTTCCTCCAGGTGCCACAGTTTCCTCCCACAGTCCAATTGGTGCCAGGAGCATGGAGACTCTTGCAGGTTTTCCAGCACAATCCAAGCTGATTTGATATGATGCATTTCACTGTATGTTTCAATGTACAAGTGACAAATAAAGCTAATCTTTATCTTTAGGTGGTAATTAATAATAGGTTTTCTTGCTGTGTTTGCCTGTTCTTCTGATCTCCTCCCACCAACCGTTCAAAGTTCAAAGTTCAAAGGTAAATGTATTATCAAAATACGTATGTTTCACCATATACTACTCTGATATTCATTTTCTTGCAGGCATTCACAGAGTGGAAACTAGACAACTACTGAAGCAACAAAAAGAGA
Organism: Mobula birostris; assembly: GCF_030028105.1. Lineage (NCBI taxonomy): Eukaryota > Metazoa > Chordata > Chondrichthyes > Myliobatiformes > Myliobatidae > Mobula > Mobula birostris. The sequence goes on from NC_092388.1 coordinate 12,502,112, forward strand.
AAATCCTGGAAACATCTGGTAGGTCAGGCAACATCTGAAGAATGAAAAGCAGAAGCCACGATGACCTGATATATTAACTCTGCTTTGTCTCAGCTTTTCAGCATCTGTAATGTTTAAAACTTATTGATTAGTAAGGGCATCAAAAGTTATGGAGAGAAGGCAGGAGAATGGAATTTAGTAAATCAGCCATGATGGAATAGTGATCAGACTCGATAGGCTGAATGGCTGAATTCGGCTTCTATATCTTATGGTCTTATATTCTTATGGACTAATAAAGCTAATTTTTAACCTTTATGTTCCATTCATGCTATAGCAATGGAGGGACTTCCACCTTGGGTAGAGGTTGCTTCTTTATCACTGGTCTGGAAATGCATTAAGTCAGATATTTCTTGATCACTAAGACCAAAAGTTAATGTAAGCAGAGCAATGTACCATAGATGATACAGATTTAGTGACTCTGATTGCTGAATCATCAAAGACAAGCGATTGTAGGAAAATGGTAATACTTCCTCATTAGCATTCTATCTCATGATGTGCGAGATCAGATTTCAAAAGATGTAAATGGAATTTGAAGGTTTCCCATGACATTAAATCACAGATTCTGTTACTTAGATTTAGTTCTGTCTAGAGATTGAAATGTGGATTGATAATGCACATCATCCATCTATAACTCATCATGAAACTTTGCAAGACAGTTTCATCCAAAGGTCTTGCAAATTACCAAGCTGTATAAGAATTATATTTGAAGTGCATTTTAATCCCCTGTGTACTGGTTCTAATTTGGCTATTTTAAGCACTGTGCTAATTTATGCCATGTCTTATTGTCTTCCTACAATGCTCCACTTACATACCTTTTGCAGGGGCTTGAAGGATTCGAGGGGAAAAAGGAGGGAGGAAAGGGGAATGGTGAGTGAAGGGAAGAGAGGCATGGAAGAGGATGGAGCTGAGGAGGAATTAGGAAGGGGAAAGATGGGGAAAGAAGGTTGGAGGAGGTTGGCTCTGGCCTTTTCTCAGTGGAAGGTCCAAAGCAGGAGACATGTTCAAAAATAGAGGCCAGAGCGTATCCACCAATACAGTTGCCAATGAGTGGGAAAAGTATGGCTTACAATAGGAATATATGACACAGGAGCAGAATTAGGCCATTCAGCCCATTACGTTTGTGATTTATTATGTCCCTGACCCATTCTCCTGCCTTCTCCTCATAAGTGTGCTTGCAACATTGTGTGTCTGACAGAGTGATCAGCAGCACTGGGGCTCCACAGGGGACTGTCTTGTCTCCCTTTCTCTTCACCATTTACACCTCGGACTTCAACTACTGCGCAGAGTCTTGTCATCTTCAGAAGTTTTCAGATGACTCTGCCATAGTTGGATGCATCAGCAAGGGAGATGAGGCTGAGTACAGGGCTACGGTAGGAAACTTTGTCACATGGTGTGAGCAGAATTATCTGCAGCTTAATGTGAAAAAGACTAAGGAGCTAGTGGTAGACCTGAGGAGAGCTAAGGTACCGGTGACCCCTGTTTCCATCCAGGGGGTCAGTGTGGACATGGTGGAGGATTACAAATACCTGGGGATACGAATTGACAATAAACTGGACTGGTCAAAGAATACTGAGGCTGTCTACAAGAGGTCAGAGCCGTCTCTATTTCCTGAGGAGACTGAGGTCCTTTAACATCTGCCGGACGATGCTGAGGATGTTCTATGAGTCTGTGGTGGCCAGTGCTATCATGTTTGCTGGTGTGTGCTGGGGCAGCAGGCTGAGGGTAGGAGACACCAACAGAATCAACAAACTCATTCGTAAGGCCAGTGATGTTGTGGGTATGGAACTGGACTCTCTCACGGTGGTGTCTGAAAAGAGGATGCTGTCTAAGTTGCATGCCATCTTGGTCAATGTCTCCCATCCACTACATATTGTACTGGTTGGGCACAGGAGTACATTCAGCTGAGATGCAGCACAGAGTGTCATAGGAAGTCATTCCTGCCTGTGGCCATCAAACTTTACAACTCCTCCCTTGGAGGGTCAGACACCCTAAGCCAATAGGCTGGTCCTGGATTTATTTCATAATTTACTGGCATAATTTACATATTACTATTTAACTATTTATGGTTCTATTACTATTTATTATTTATGGTGCAACTGTAATGAAATCCAATTTCCCCCAGGATCAATAAAGTATGACTATGACTATAACATTTTTAATTGGAGAGGTACTTTGCCAACCCTGGAAAGTAGGTACTGGAATGGGTTCAGGGGTCTTCTGGAGAGTGGGGGGGTGGGTGCTTCCTGGGGACCTAGTGGATGTTGCTAGACTGAGGTGGCCAGAGAGAGCAAATAATAGTTGAGGGTATGAGGTAGAAGATCGAGGGAATGCAATGTTGGTGTTGAGAAAAACAGACAGGCAGAGTGCGTAGTTACGTTTTTAATGGGTGGACCGGCCAGGAGAAAATATTCTTCTTCTCCTTAGAGCACAGGCAGTGTGAGATTCTATCCACCTTCTGGCTTTCTTAACCCCTCTAATGCTTATACACCTGAGACATGGGACATGGTTATGAAGATGAAGAAACTGTGTCTTTACTTCATGGGACTGGGAAAATGAATTCGATAGAGTGGCTTGGAATCAATCTCTTTATTCATCTTTACTGGTTTAACACAAACTGCTGGATGAACTCAATAGGTCACGCAGCACCTACGGAAGAAAATGGACAGTTGGGATTTTGGGTCAAGACCTTTCATCAGTTCTTAAGAGCATTAAGGTCATAACACAGAGGAACAGAATTAGGCCATTCAGCCCATTGAATCTGCTCCCCTATTCCACTCAACCCCATTCACCTGACTTCTCCCCGTAACTTTTGACGCCCTTACTAATCAAGAACCTATCAACCTCCATTTTAAGTATACCCTATGACTTGGTCTCCACAGCTGTTTTTGGCAAAGTGCTCCACAGACCCACCATCCTCTGGCTAAAGAAATTCCTTCTCATCTCTTTTCTAAATGGACATCCTTATATTCTGAGGCTCTGCCCTTAGGTCCCAGGGCTCCTCCACTATGGGAAACATCCTCTCCACTCTATCTAAGCTTTTCAATATTCAACAGGTTTCAAAGGTATCTCCCCCCCTTTGCATTACCCTTCCAAATTTCAGTGAGTATAGGCCTAGAGCCATCAAATGTTCCTCGTGCATTAACCCTTTCATTCTCATGAACCTCCTCTGAAGGGTCCTGACCCAAAACATTGACTGTCCATTTTCTTCCACAGACGCTGCCTGACCTGCTGAGTTCCTCCATCCTTTATTGTTAGCTCCAAGTCCTAGCATCCATGGTCTTTGCTATGGAGGTTCCAGTGCACACTATTAAAAGGGGCTACAGAAAGTTGTAGGTTCAGCCAGCTCCATAATGGGCACATCTCTCCTCACTGTTGAGGACATCTTCAAAAGGTGATACCTCAAGAAGGAGGCACCGTCATTAAGGACCCTTACCATTCGACACATGCTCTGTTCTTATTACTGTACTATCATCAGGGTGGAGGTACAGGAGTCTGAAGGCCCACATTTAATGTTTAAGGAATAGTTTCTTCCCCTCTGCCGTCAGATTTCTGAGCAGTCCATGAATCATGAATACCACCTCACTATTTCCTTTTTGCACTATTAATTTATTTATTTTTGTAACTTATAGTATTTTTATGTATTGCTGCCACAACAAATTTCACAATATATGTCAGTGATAATAAACCTAATTCAGATTCTGATTCTGAAAGAAGGTTTAATATTTGATTACAGATTTGTTACCTACTGTCACAATATCTTCTGCCCATTGTGCTTAATAGTTTTGTCCCACTAGTTGGGCTCAGTGATAAATCTGAAGGTGGAATTGCAGACTGATCCTAAAATTCTTACTTGGCACATTGCAGGCATGCACCATTCTTTTCATTTAAACATAGAAAACATAGAAAACCTATAGCACAATACAGGCCCTTCGGCCCACAAATTGTGCCGAACATGTCCCTACTTTAGAAATTACTAGGCTTACCCATAGTCCTCTATTTTTCTAAGCTCCATGTACCTGTCCAAAAGTCTCTTAAAAGGCCCTATCATATCCGCCTCCACCACCATTGCCGGCAGCCCATTCCACACACTCACCACACTCTGCATAAAAACTTACCCCTGACATCTCCTCTGTACCTACTCCCCAGCACCTTTAACTTGTGCCCTCTTGTGGCAACCATTTCAGCCCTGGCAAAAAGCCTCTGGCTATCCACACGATCAATGCCTCTCATCATCTTATACACCTCTATTAGATCACCTCTCATCCTCCGTCGCTCCAAGGAGAAAAGGCCGAGTTCACTCAATCTATTTTCATAAGGCATGCTCTCCAATCCAGGCAACATCCTTGTAAATCTCCTCTGCATCCTTTCTATGGTTTCCACATCCTTCCTGTAGTGAGGCGACCAGAACTGAGCACAGTACTCCAAGTGGGGTCTGACCAGGGCCCTATATAGCTGCAACATTACCTCTCAGCTCCTAAATTCAATTCCATGATTAATGAAGGCCTTCTTAACCACAGACTCAACCTGCGCAGCTGCTTTAAGTGTCCTATGGACTCGGACCCCAAGATCCCTCTGATCCTCCACACTGCCAAGAGTCTTACCGTTAATACGATCTGCCATCATATTTGACCTACCAAAATGAACAACTTCACACTTATCTGGGTTGAACTCCATCTGCCACTTCTCAGCAACACACATCAAAGTTGCTGGTGAACGCAGCAGGCCAGGCAGCATCTCTAGGAAGAGGTACAGTCGACATTTCAGGCCGAGACCCTTAGTCAGGACTAACTGAAGGAAGAGTGAGTAAGAGATTTGAAAGTTGGAGGGGGAGGGGGAGATCCAAAATGATAGGAGAAGACAGGAGGGGGAGGGATGGAGCCAAGAGCTGGACAGGTGATTGGCAAAAGGGATACGAGAGGATCATGGGACAGGAGGTCCGGGAAGAAAGACAAGGAGGGGGGGAACCCAGAGGGTGGGCAAGGGGTATATTCAGAGGGACAGAGGGACAGAGGGAGAAAAGGCTTTGATGTGTATTGCTTGAATTTCCTGCAGCTGCAGAATTCCTGTTGTTTGCCACTTCTCAGCCCAGATTTTAATTTCCATTCCCTTCCAACATGTTGGTCCATGGCCGCCTTGTTTGCCATGAGAAGCCACTCACAGGGTGGAGGAACATCACTTCCTATTCCAACTAGGAAGCCTCCAACCTGATGGCACAGACATCAATTTATCCTTCTGGTAATTTTTTTCCTTCTCCCTTCCCTCTTCTTCTATTTGCCCACGCTGGCCTCTTGTCTCTTCTCCTCACCAGCCTATCACCTACCTCTGGTGCCCCTCCTCCTTTCCTATCTCATACAGGCTGCTCTCCCCTCCTATCAGATTCCTCCATCTCTAGGCCTTTACCTCCCCCACCCACAGGGCTTCATGTTTCACCTTCTAGTTAGTCCTGCCCCTCCCATTACCTTTTTATTCTGGGGCTTTCTCACTTCTTTTACAGTCCCGAAGAAGGGTCTGGGCCTGAAATGTTGTCTATTTATTCATTTCTATAGATGCTGCCTGACCTGCTGGATCCCTCCAGCATTTTGTGTGCGTTGCACTAGAGTGGTTTTGCTGCTTCTAATTTCACACATTCTGAGTTTATTATTCCTCAAGAAGTAAAAGTTATTCCTTCTCTAATGTCTGTCAATTAGTTTCAACACAGGAGCAAAGTGAATTTGCCAAGTTGTACCCATTTTTAAAGGAACTTAAGTCACAGTAGAATATGTGGCAAGGAAAGATTCCATAACCTCTGGATATAAAGGAGGAGGTGTTCAGTTTCCACCCTCGAGCCCAGGGCACGATCCCTCCAAGTCAGAATCAGGTTTATAAGCAGCATTACATTCTCCAGTGCAATGAGGACAAAGTGTAATTTTGTAAGTGGTGTCATCTTTCAGAATAAAAACCTGAATTAGGTTTATTATCACTGACATGTGTCATGAAATTTGTTGTGGCAGCAATACACTACAATTCATAAAAATACTATAAGTTACAAAAATAAATAAGTTAGCAGTGCGAAAGAGGAATAGTGAGGTAGTGTTGATGGTTCATAAATTGATCAGAAATCTGATGGTAGAGGGGAAGAAACTATTCCGAAAACATTGTGTGTGGGTCCAGTGTGTTGACAAATTGTGCAAATACAAAGAAAAACAAAATAATGATAACAAATAAACAAGCAATAAATAATATTGAAAACATGAGTTGGAGCATCCTTGAAATTGAGTCCATTGGGTTTGGGGAACCAGTTCAGTGTTGGGGTGAGTGAAGTTATTCACGATTCACGCTGGTTCAGGAACTGGTTCATGGATATATGGTCTGACTATAGATATACATGCATATACACACACACACACACACACACACACAGTGGCATGCAAAAGTTTGGGCACCCCTGGTCAAAATTTCTGTTACTGTGAATAGCTAAGCAAGCAAAAGATGACCTGATTTCCAAAAGGCATAAAGGTGACGCATTTCTTTAATATTTTAAGCAAGATTACTTTTTTATTTCCATCTTTCACAGTTTCAAAATAACAAAAAATGAAAAGGGTCTGAAGCACTTAGTAACACCCCCTTTGGCAAGTATCACAGCTTGTAAACACTTTTTGTAGCCAGCTAAGAGTCTTTCAATTCTTGTTTGGGGGATTTTCACCCATTCTTCCTTGCAAAAGGCTTCTAGTTCTGTGAGATTCTTGGGCCATCTTGCATGCACTGCTCTTTTGGGGTCTATCCACAGATTCTCGATGATGTTTAGGTCGGGGGACTGTGAGGACCATGGCAAAACCTTCAGCTTGCACCTCTTGAAGTAGTCCATTGTGGATTTTGAGGTGTGTTTAGGATCATTATCCTGTTGTAGAAGTCATCCTCTTTTCATCCCCAGCTTTTTTTTTTACAGATGGTGTGATGTTTGCTTCCAGAATTTGCTGGTATTTAATTGAATTCATTCTTCCCTCTACCAGTGAAATGTTCCCCGTGCCACTGGCTGCAACACAAGCCCAAAGCATGATCGATCCACCCCCGTGCTTAACAGTTGGAGAGGGGTTCTTTTCATGAAATTCTGCACACTTTTTTCTCCAAACATACCTTTGCTTATTACGGCCAAAAAAGTTCTATTTTAACTTCATCAGTCCACAGGACTTGTTTGCAAAATGTATCAGGCTTGTTTAGATGTTACTTTGCAAACTTCTGACGCTGAATTTTGTGGTAAGGACACAGGAAAGGTTTTCTTCTGATGACTTTTCCATGAAGGTCATATTTGTGCAGGTGTCACTGCACAGTAGAACAGTGCACCACCACTCCAGAGTCTGCTAAATCTTCCTGAAGGTCTTTTGCAGTCAAACGGGGGTTTTGATTTGCCTTTCTAGCAATCCTACAAGCAGTTCTCTCAGAAAGTTTTCTTGGTCTTCCGGACCTCAACTTGACCTCCACTGTTCCTGTTAACTGCCATTTCTTAATTACATTACAAACTGAGGAAACAGCTACCTGAAAACACTTTGCTATCTTCTTATAGCCTTCTCCTGCTTTGTGGGCATCATTTATTTTAATTTTCAGAGTGCTAGGCAGCTGCTTAGAGGAGCCATGGCTGCTGATTGTTGGGACAAGGTTTGAGGAGTCAGGGTATTTATAAAGCTTTGACATTTGCATCACCTGGACTTTCCTAACGATGATTGTGAACAAGCCATAGCCCTAACAAGCTAATTAAGGTCTGGGACCTTGGTAAAAGTTATCTCAGAGCTCTTGGGGTGCCCAAACTTTTCCATGGTGCTCCTTTCCTTTATTTTCACCCTAAAATCATACAAAACAAAAATAATACACTAATCTTGCAAAAAATGTTGAAAAGAATGTTTCATCTTTAACTTTATGACTTTTGGAGATCAGTTTATCTTCTACTCACTTAACTATTCATAGTAACAGAAATTTTGACCAGGGGTGCCCAAACTTTTGCATGCCACTGTATGTATGTTTTGTGTGGTTAAGGGTGAAAGGTGAAAAGTTTAAGGGGGACACGGGGGAAATTTCTTCACTTAGAAGGTCGTCAGAGTGTGGAATGAGCTGCCAGAGCAAGTGGTGCATGCAAGCTGGATTTCAACGTTTATGCGAAGTTTGAATAGGTACATGGATGGTAGGGGTATAGAGGGCTGATTTCCCAGTGCAGGTTGAAAGAAGTAGGCAGCTTAAATAGTTTTAGCATAAACTAGATGGGCTGAAGGGCCTGTGCCTGCTGTACTTTTTTATGACTCTGTGGTAGTATTTTACTGATATCTTATATGTGCTTGCTATCTTGTATGCGTGAGTGTTGCTTGTTTACAGCCGCTAGGAGAGAGGCATCAGAACCAGCGCACCCCAGCGGGGGTGGGGGGGGGGGTGTGAGCGGCATCGTAACCAGGCTGGTGTCAGTGCTGCCCCCCAGTGTTGGCTTGGCAGAAGACAAGCTGTATTGTGCTCGACTGCAGATTTCTGAGACATTCATGGCTTGGGTCTGGACTATTATTTTTGTGTGGTTGTATCTTACTGATATCTTTATGTGCTTGCTCTCTTGTATGTGCTATGTGTGCTTTGTGCTGTGTGTGACTGTTGTACAGTGTTTTATACCTTGGCCCCCAAGTAATGTTGCCTTGTTTGGCTGTAGTCATGTACGGTTGAATGACATTTAAACTTGAATTGAACTCAATTGAATTGAACCTGATGGTTGTAGGGTAATAACTCTTCCTGAACTTTGTGGTGTGGGACCTAGGGCTCCAAAACCTTCTTCCCGATGGCTGCAATGAGAAGGGGGTATAGGAGTTTTAGGTCACACACCACCAGATTTCAGGATGAGAAAGTGCTGGGGCATTCTATCAGACAAAAGCATTGGAGTTAACTTCAGTGTATTGGCTTGATCTGGTCATTATCACACAGATCTTGCTGAATGCACTGTGCACAAATGTCTGCTGCATTTCTGATATTACAACTTTGATTACAGTGGTCACACAGTACTAGAGAATTGACAGGTCCATAAGCTCAGGGAAGAAGTCAATCCAAACACTAATGACTTAGCAAAATCTAACTGTGGCTGCGCAGAAACCGGCTTATTCGTGTTTAGTTGGGTTGAATCCTATTCTAAGTCAAAAGCCATTTTCAGCAAATCACAATGTTAAATATACAGAAAGATCTGTAGTCATAACATTTTACGAATTAGCTACTTAAAACAACATTAATCATTTATATATTTTTCTGATTCATGTATTATTTTTCAGTTAGGAACTATTTTTGTCAAATATTTCTTGTCTCCTAAATCTCCAGCGCTACCTAAAATTTTCTTAGGATACAACTCACTGCATTAAGGACAATCATGTGTTACTGCAGATATTTATTAGCCAATAAATTAATCTTCAGCTTTTAATCTTTTAAATCCTGATAATGAATGTCTGAGAGTATCTTTCCAAAGTTAATGAGTCCCAGTCCCAGTCAAACTGAGTTCTGTTAATAATTTATTCACAAAGGGAGAGACTGTACCAGATGTTCCTCTATAGTAAATCAGTGTTCACACTGACTTGCCTTAGTCATTTTTAACCTTATCGGTTGACACCAGCTGAACAGCCAAGGTTATTTATCCCCGTTCAAGAGCTTCAGGTTACAAAGAAAGTAAAAAAGAGAGTAAAAAAAGAAAAAAAGCAAAGACTTCCTTTATTTAACTGAAGCTCTTGAATTTATACTTAGACAAATTAACTTCTGATTTAATGCATCAGTGTGTAATTATGCTGTTTAAGTGTGTTCCATTGTGAAATCTGATGTTTCCTTCCAAGAAACTGACTTCAATAGTAAAATATGGTTTTATTTCAGTTTGTACAATTAATTAATGAAACAGCTTTGATGTTCTCATTCATTCTGAATGGGTTTTTATCCTGAATTATGTTGATTGGGATTCATCTGCACAGGGAGGTTGGGGAGTACTCTTGTTTCTGCCATTGAATAATTCTCCATCAAGACCTCAAACATGAATGGTACTAAATAAAGTGGAGACTGAGTGTATGTTTGTGGTTTGCTGCTGTGTTAGTCCATCTATTTCAAGGTTTTAATGTGTTTTGCATTCAGAGACGCTCTTCTGCACACCACTGTTGTAACGGGTATGTGACATTATCTGAGTTATTCTCAGTTTGAACCAGTCTGGCCATTCTTCTCTGACTTCTCTCGTTAACAAGGCATTTTTGCCCGCAGAACTGCCGCTCACTGGATGACTTTTTTGTTTCTCGCACCATTCTCTGTAAACTGTAGAGACTGTTGTGCGTGAAAATCCCAGCTCAGCAGTTTCTGAGATACTCAAGCCACTCTATCTACACCAACAACGGTCAAAAGTCACTTCGATCCGATTTCCTCCTCATTCTGAAATTAGGCCTGAACAACAACTGAACCTCTCCACCATGACTGCACTGAGTTGATACCACAGGAATGGCTGATTAGATATTTGCATTAATGAGCAGGCGTACGGTTGGACCTAATAAAGTGACCACTGAGTATATTCCTAGAGATTAAATGATACAGTATGCAAACATTTCTTGAATCTTTTGCATCAGTCTATACTTCAATGATGAGAAGTAAGAAGTGGAGGGATAGGCTACAGATTTACCTAGTTGCCTGATTTGTACCCTGCATCTAGGATTGAAGCTGAGAACTCAAACTTAATTTCTTGTACAAAGCAAGGTTATGCTGACTAGTGCATGTTAGGAATTCCAAGCCGGGTCCTAACTGGAAACACGTTTGCCTGCAGTGAATTGATTGACATCTGGACAACACATTTTCAGCTTCCTTGAAGTTTTGAAGGGCGAGAGAAATATTTAATTCATAGACTAATATAACACTGTAGCAGGTTCTGTGGACCACTATGTCCATGTTGACCATCGGGTGCCTCACTACCCATGAGAAAGTTAGCAGGTGCTGGAAATCCAAAGCAACAAACGTAAAATGCTGGAGGAACTCAGCAGGTCAGGCAGTATCCATGGAAATAAACACAAAGTCAACGTTTCAGGACAAAATCTTCTTCTGGACTCTCTATAGTAGGGGTTCCCAACCTTTTTTATGCCATGGAGCACTACCAATAACCAACTCAATGGACTCCAGGATATTATTAGTCCCATTTACCAGTACTTTTTCCATAGTCTTACTACGCCTTCGTGATTCATGGTCTCATGCAGGTGCTTCTAAATGTTGTGGGTGAACTTGTCTCCATTTCCCTCTTAGCCAGCGTGTTCTGGATTGCAACTAGAACATATTGTCTGAGAGGGTGGTAGGGGAAGGCACTAGATCTAAGGAAGACCAGAAAAAAATCTTCTTTAGATCCACATTAAACCTAATTCTGATCTTAGAAATATATGTCATGGGGAAAGGTCTCATAACATCTGCCTCATCTATGTCTCTCATAATTCAGCATATTTCTATCAGGTTCCCCCATATCCTTCTGTCTCCAAGGGAGACAAGCTAGCCTGTCTCATCATAAAAAAACATTCCATCCCAAGTAACACCCTAGAGAATCTCATCTGAACCTTCTCCATTGCAATTGCAGCCTTATGTGATGACAACAGTAGCACACAATATTTCAGCTGAGGCCATAAGACCATAAGACATAGGAGCAGAAGTTGGCCATTCAGCCCATCGAGTGCGCTCCACCATTTCATCATGCTGATCCTGGATCCCATTCAACTGCATACACCTGCCTTCTCACCAGATCCCTTTTTGCACCAACCCATCAGGAATCTTGAATATACCCATGGACTTGGCCTCCACTGCAGTTTATGGCAAAGCATTCCACAGATTCACCACTCTTTGGCTAAAATAAGTTCTCCTTATTTCTGTTCTAAAAGGTCACTTCTTGATTCTAAGGCTGTGCCCTCCAGTTCTGGATACCTTCACCAGAGGAAACATCCTCTCCACATCCATCTTATCCGGTCTTTTCAATATTCGGTAGGTTACTATGGGATCCCCATGCATTATTCTAAATTCAAGTGAGTACAGACCCAAAGCTGCCAAATGCTCCTCATATGTTAACCCCTTCATTCTTGGAATAACCCCCGTGAACCTCCTCTGGACCCTCTCCAATGATAACATATCCTTTCTGAGGTAAGAAGTCCAAAACTGTTGACAATGCTCCAAGTGCGGCCTGACTAGTATCTTATAAAGCTTCAGCATTATCTCCTTGTTTTTATATTCTATTCCCCTTGAAGTAAATGCCAACATTGCATTTGCCTTCTCTACCACAGACTCAGCCTGCAAATTAACCTTTTAGGAGTCCCCCCTGCACCTCCGATGTTTGAATCTTCTCCCCATTTAGATAATAGTCTGCATTATTGTTCATTTTACCAAAATGTATTATCATACATTTCCCAGCACTGTATTCCATCTGCCATTTTTTTCCCATTCTTCCAATTTGTCTAAGTCCTGCAGCAATCGCATTGCTTCCTCAGCACTAACTACCCCTCCACCTATCTTCGTATCATCCGCAAACTTTGCCACAAAGCCATCAATTCCATGATCTAAATCATTGACAAACAATGTGAAAAGTAGTGGTTCCAATAATGAACCCTGAGGAACACCACTAGTCACTGGCAGCCAACCAGAAAAGGCCCCCTTTATTCCCACTCACTGCCTCCTGCCTGTCAGCCATTCCTCTATCCATGCCAATATCTTTCCTGTAATCTTGTTAAGCAGCCTCATGTGTGGCACCTTATCAAATGCCTTCTGAAAAGCTAAGTAAATGACATCCACTGCCTCTCCTTTGTCCACCCTGCTTGTTACTTCCTCGAAGGACTCTAACAGATTTGTCAGGGAAGATTTCCCTTAACAGAAACCATGCTGACTTTGACTTATTTTATCAATAGTCTCTAAGTACTCTGAAACCTCATCCTTAAAAATGGATTCTAACACTTTCTCAACTACTAAGGTTAGGCTAACTGGCCTATGATTTCCTCTCTTTTCTCTTCTTCCCTGCTTAAAAAGTGGAGTGACATTTGAAATTTTCCAGTCCTCTGGGACCAAGCCAGAATCAAATGATTCTTGAAAGATCATGACCAATGTATCCGTTATCTCTTCAGCAACCTCTCTCAGGACTCTGGGATGTAGTCCATCTGGCCCAGGAGACTTATCCACCTTAAAACCTTTGAGTTTGCCCAGCACTGTTTCCTTTGTAATAGCAATGGCACTCACTCCTGCTCCTGAGACTCACGGACCTCTGGCATACAGCTAGTGTCTTCCACAGTAAAGACTGAAGCAAAGTACCCTTTAAGTTCATCTGCCATTTCTTTGTCCCCATTACTAACTCACCAGCATCATTTTCTAGTGGTCCAATATGAACTCTCACCTCCCTTTTATTCTTTATATAACTGAAAAGCTTTTCATATATGGTTTTATATTATCGGCTAGTTTGCCCTCATATTTCATCTTTTCCCTTATTATAGATTCTTTGTTGCTTTTGTTGGATTTTAAAAGCTTCCCACTCATTTTTGCTACCTTATGTGCCCTTTCCTTAGCTTTTCTGCAGTCCTTAACCTCCCCTATCAGCCACGGTTGCCTAGCCCTGCCATTTGAGAACAACTTCTTCTGTGGGACAGATCTATCCTGCACCTTGTGAAATATTCCCAGGAATTTCAGCCAGCTCTGTTCTACCATCATCCCCACCAGTATCCCCCTCCAATCTACCTGGGCAAGCTCCTCTCTCATGCCTCTGTAATTCCCTTTATTCCATTTATATCCATACTGATACATGTGACTTATGTTTCTCCCTCTCAAATTGCAGTATGAATTCAATAATATTATGACACTACCTCCTAAGAGTTCCTTTACATTAAGCAGAGTAATAAAATCTGGGTTATTACACAGCACCCAGTCAAAGCTAGCCTTTTTCCGAGTGGGCTCAAGCACAAGTTGCTCTTAAAAGCCATCTCATAGACATTCAATAAATTTCTTCTCTTGTGATCCGATATCAACCTGATTTTCCCAATCCCCTTGCATATTGAAGTCCCCCTTCGCATTCGTGTCATTACCCTTATTACATGCCTCTTCCAGCTCCCTTTGCAATCTCAACCCCACATCTTGGCTACCATTTGGAGGCCTGTATATGATTCCCATAATAGCTTTCTTACCCTTGCAGACTTTTAAGTCCACCCACAAAGATTCGACGTTCTCTGACGCTATGTCACCTCTTTCTAAAGATGTAATTCCATCTCTTACCAATAAAGGCACACCACTGCCTCCTATGCCTTCCTCCATGTCCTTTCAAATCACTTTGATGTTAAACTCCGACTATGACCTTCTTTCAGCCATGACTGGGTAATGTCCACAACGTCATACTGACCAATCTCTCTGTGCACCTTATTCTGAATGGTAACCCTTGGATTCAAGAACAACTCATCCCTTTGTACAGGTCACACCTGCCTATGAGGAGATCCCAATGATCCAGAAATCTGAATCCTTGCACCCTGCTCCAATTCTTCCGCATTCTAGTCCTATCCTCATTGTCGCATGGCCTAGGCAGCAGTCCCAAGATTGCTACCCTTGAGGTCCTGCTTTTCAGCTTCCTTCTTATTTCCTTGTATTCTGTTTTCAGGACCTCCTCCCTTTTTCCACGTATGTCGTTGGTACCAATATGTACCATGACTTCTGGCTGCTCACCCTCCCTTTTCAGGATGTTGTGGACACGACCAGAAACATCACGGACCCTGGCACCTGGGAGGCAAACTACCATCCATGTTTCCTGTTCACGTCCACAGAATTGCCTATCTGTCCCCCTAACTATAGAGTCCCCTATTACTGCTGCCATCCTCTTCCGTTTCCTGCCCTTCTCAGCCACAGTGCCAGAGGCAAAACCACTGTTGCTTCCCCTAGGTAGGTCGTCCCTTCAACAGTACAATACTCGAAATGAAGTACTCATTGTTGAGGGGGACGGCCACAGCGGTGCTCTCCACTATCTGACTGTTACCCTTCCCTCTCCTGACTCACTCATTTATCTGTCTCCTGTAGCCTTGGGGTGACTACCTCCCTGTAACTCCTGTCTATCACCACTTCACTTTCCCTAACAAGCTGAAGGTCATCGAGCTGCAGCTCCAGTTCCATAACACGTCCTCTAAGGAGCTGCATCTTGATGCACCTGGTGCAGATGTGGCTGAACTAATAGAATATAGAACAGTGCAGCACAGTATAGGCCCTTCAGCCCACAATGCTGTACTCTACTCTAAACCTGCTCCACAGTCAATTTAATGCTTCCCTCCCATGTCTATGGCTGTCCACTCTATCAATGCCTCTTCTTACCTTATACATCTCTATCAAGTGCTCTCTCATTCTCCTCCTTTCCAAAGTGAAAAGTCCTGATTGTTAAACCTATCCTCATAAGAAAGGCTCCCTCTGTAAAGCTTCCACATCCTTCCTATAATGAGGTGACCAGAACTAAATATGGTATTCCATACCCCTTTGGAATGTGAGAGGAAACCCACACCTGACTGGCAGTGTTGGGAATTGAACCTGAATATTACAGTGTGCGCTGTAAGGTGTTAGGCTCACCATGTGCCCTGGCTATCGTGCTGCTTCATACAATTGTGCCTCATACAAATCATCAGTTTTACTACAAAGGCACATGACTCACCTGCATTTTTTAATATCAGGAAGGATAAGGACAATATCATCTTGGGAAGACCACCATGTCTACGTTCTTACGCAAGCCATATATCATGCTGGAGGTGGCAGGGTGGAGATACATCGCCACCAAAGGAGGCATAAGGCTCTCCTTCCTTCTGCTAGTTTGCAGGTCATCCTTGGGCAAGGTGATACACCTGCTTATCCCCTGATCAGGGTCACAAGAAGCCATGGGAGCAGGTGGTGGATGGTCATATGAGCAGCTGGTGCATATCTAAAGTCCCGTTACGTAACTGCTGATGCCAGGCAGACAATCTCTGAGGAGTAAATGGCTGGGGTCACCCATCTTGTAAAGAAACTGCCTAGAAGAAGGCAATGGCAAAATACTTTTAGAGAAAAATTTGCCAGGCACAACCATGATCATGAAAAGACTATGATTGCCCATGTCATATAACGTGGCACGTAAAGAATGAACGATATAATGCTGAGAAGGATGTCCATCAATTTGTCATTAGTCCTTTGTTATTGATCTACCTAGTATGATTCTGGAGTAGCTTCATCTGAAAGACTATACTGTCACAATCTGAAGACCATGCACTGAATTTCCAAGGCTCTCAGAGTTTTGCTATGAATGCAAAGAAAATAAGAAAGATTGAATTGAATTCACTTTATTAGTTAGATCCTTTATATACATGAGGAGTACACATCTTTACGTTAGGTCTCCATCTAAATGTGCAACGTGCAATTATAGTAATCTATAATAAATGTTATGTACAACAGGATAGCCAATATAACATAGAAATACAGTTGCGTCAGCATGAATTACTCAGTCTGATGGCCTGGTGGCAGAAGCTGCCCGGAGCCTGTTGGTCCTGGCTTTTATGCTGTGGTACCGTTTCTCAGATGGTAGCAGCTGGAACAGTTTGTGGGTTGGGGTAACTTGGGTCTCCAATGATCCTTCAGGCCCTTTCTACACACCTGTCTTTGTAAATGTCCTGAATAGTGGGAAGTTCACATCTACAGATGCGCTGGGCTGTCCGCACCACTCTCTGCAGAGTCCTGCGATTGAGGGAAGTACAGTTCCCATACCAGGCAGTGATGCAGCCAGTCAGGATGCTCTCAATTGTGCCCCTATAGAAAATTCTTAAGATTTGGGAGCCCATACCAAACTTCTTCAACTGTTTGAGGTGAAAGAGGTACTGATGTGCCTTTTTCACCACACATCTGGTATGTGCAGACCACGCGAGATCCTTGGAGATGTTTATGCCGAGGGACTTAAAGCTGTTCACCCTCTCAATCCCAGATCCATTGATGTCAATAGAGGTTAGCCTGTCTCCATTCCTCCTGTGGCCCACAACCAGCTCCTTTGTTTTTGCGATATTGAGGGAGAGGTTGTTTTCTTGACACCACTTCTTGTTTGTAGGCTGCCTCATTATTATTTGAAATTAGGCCAATCAGTGTAGTGTTGTCAGCAAATTTAATCTGCAGATTGGAGCTGTGGGTGGCGACACAGTCGTGGGTATACAGAGAGTAAAGGGGGGGGGCTTAGTACACAGCACTGAGGGGCACCAGTGTTGAGAGTCAGAGGGGCAAAGGTGAGGGAGCCCACTCTTACCACCACTCCTTCTAGTGCAAGCTAGCCCACTCTTTATGTATTAATATGCCATTATTCACATTTCATGTTAGGAATGCTTTAAAGTGCTCTACAGCCATTGAGTGTAAAACCATGGAGTGGTTTATAGCCAAAGCTCATACGGAACGTAAGGAGTTTCCACATTCTCCCCATGACCGTGTGGGTTTCCTCCCACATTCCAGAGACGTATGTGTTAGGGTTAGTGAGTTGTGGGCATGCTATTTTGGCGCTGGAAGCATGCACCCCTCAGCACGTTCTCGGACCATGTTTGTCATTGACACAAAAGACGCATCTCACTGCATGTTTCGATGTGATGAATAAAGTTAATTTTAAGAGGCACATTTTGAAGTGTAGTTCCTCTGTCAATAATGCAGCATTAACTCCATGGAATGCAAGCTCCTACATGCATTCATGTGAGAGTTATCAGATTTCCAAGAAGTATTTATTGATGGCTAACAGTTGGCTGATGTAGAGAAGATCCATCACCTCCTCATCTTCAAAGTAGTAGTTGAGATCTTTAATGTACTCCTGGGAGAGCTCTCATCAAAAGGCAGCATCTCTTTGTGCAACACTCTTAATGGAGAGTCACTACTTACGTCTCCAGAGCAAGGTTCAAACACACAAGATCCTGGCCTTGAGCTCTGTTACTGGTTCCATCTCGGTTTACACAAAGCCATGGCTGAAGGGTCACATACTTCAATGCGACATAGAGTCAGTGACCTCCTTATTAGGTACACCTCATTAATGCAAATACATAATCAGTCAATCATGTGGCAGCAACTCAATGCATAAAAGTATGCAGACATGGTCAAGAGGTTCAGTTGTTGTGCAGACCAAATGTCAGAATGGAGAAAAAATGTGATCTAAGTAACTATGACTGTGGAATGATTATTGGTACTAGATGGAGTAGGATGAATGTCTCGGAAACTGCTGATCTCCTGGGATTTTTATGCACAACTCTCTAGAGTTTACTGAGAATGGTGAAAAAAAAACAAAAAAAAATCATCCAGTGTGTGGCAGTTCTGTGGGAAAATGCCCGTTGTTAATGAGAGGTCAGAGGAGAGTGGCCAGATATTTTCAGGCTGACAGAAAGGTGACAGTAATTTAAATTGCTACAAGTTTCAAACAGTGATGTGCTGAAGAATGCCTTTGAATGCACAACATAGCGAACTGTGAAGTGGATGGGCTACAGCAGTGGAAGACCTCGAACGCACACAATGGCCACTTTATTAAGTATAGATAATACAGACCTGGGTTTGCGAGGCAAGTCTGTACTTAAACAATTTCTCCTCTTACCATTTCTGAGTACCTTTTCATTCTCCACTCTTAAAATGGTCACCAGGCTCACGCTGATGTGGTCAGGTAACCCTACTCTCCACAACCTTTGCGAGAGTTCGCTTGGGATTGCAGTGCGGAGATTAGGGCCAAACTAAAGGTGAGGTGAGGTGTTGCTGGGTTCAGTGTGAATAGTAGTGGTACACAAAGCTCCTTGAGCTGAGAATCCGAACGCACGGCACACCCAGTCCTTCAGCCTTTGGCCAGAAATGTGATACAACCCCATTATTTTGATCTTAACTTCAAGCACTTACTGGTGTTTTACAGGTGTGCGCCAGGAGTGGTGGTAGAGGCAGATACGTAAGGGACATTTAAGAGACTCTTAGATAGGCACATGGATGAAAGGAAAGGGGAGGGCTGAGTAAAAGGGAAGTGATTGACATTGGAGTAGTTTAAAGGGTTAGCACAACATTGTGGGCTGAAGGGTCTGCATTATGTTATACTGTACTATGTTCTATGGTCTTAAGCAAATGTATTATAGAACATAGAACATTACAGCACAGTACAGGCTGTTCGGTCCATGACGTTGTGCCAACTTTTAGTGCACTCTAAGATCAATCTAACCCTTCCCTCCAACACAACTGCCCATTTTTCTATTATCCCTGCACCTGTCTAAGATTTTCTTAAATGCCTCTAATGTATCTGCCTCTGCCATTACCCCTGGCAGGGCATTCCACACATCCACCACTCTGTGTAAAGAATTTACCTCTGATATCCCCCCTATACTTTCCTCCAATCACCTTAAAGTTATGCTTCCTTTGTATTAGTCACTTCTGCCATGGGAAAAAGTCTCTGGCTATCCATTAATTCTTTGCCTTTTATCATCTGTTACACATCTGTCAAATCACCTTTCATCCTCCTTCACTCCAAAGAGAAAGGCCCTTACCTTATCCCTAGCTTCATAAGACATGTCTTGTCCAGCCAGAATACCAGTTAATCTCCTCTGCACCCTTTCTAAAGCTTCCACATCCTTCCTATAATGAGGTGACCAGAACTGAACACAATGTTCCAAGTGTGGACGAACCAGGGACACAACACAGCACAATATTAGTTAAGACTTCTACTTTATCGATCTGTACATTATTTTTAACAAATTTATTGATTTTTATTTATTTGGTGATACAGCACGTTAACAGAGTTTTCCGGCTCATGGAGCCCACTCCGCCCAGTTACACCCATGTGACCAATTAACCTCCTAACCAGTACATCTTTGGAATGTGGGAGCAGCCGGAAGAAACCCACGTGTAAACCCGTATACGAAATCCCGTATAAACTCCTTATGGACAGCGGCGGAATTGAACCTGGGTCACTGGCAGTGTAATAGCGTTACAATACCCACAGCGTTACTGTGTGCCCCAAATCTTGCTCGCCTCCTAAAAGTTAATCTGAAATTCAGTCCCAGCTGGAACTAATATCGGGTATTCACTATGGATTGACTTCAGTGGGAAAAAAAAAATCAGTAGAATGTACAACTTCTACTAGGTAGTGTTTTAAAATACTACCTTGTATTGATTATTATTGAATAATACTATACCTGGTATTATTATTGGAGTTTGAGTAGATGTCTACAGCTGTACCATGGAGCACATTCTGACTGGTAGCATTATCATCTTATCTGGAGGGGACAGGATCAGAAAAGGCTGCAGAAAGTGGCAAACAGCCAGCTCCATCATGGCGCTAATCTCAATATCATCCAGGACACCTTCGAAAAGTGATGTCTCAAAAAGGCGGCGTCCATCATTAAGTACCCCCGTCACCCAGGACATGCCCTCTTCTCACTGCTGCCATCACAGAGGAGGTGCAGGAGCCTGAAGACACACACTCAGTGTTTCAGGAACAGCTTCTTCCCCTCCGCCATCAGATTTCTGAAGGGACAATGAATCCATGAACACTTTCTCAGTATTTTTTCCCTTTCTTTTTGCACAACTTATTTGATTAACTTTTTAATAGATGCTTCTTATCGTAATTTATAGTATTTTTATATATTGCCACAAAACAACAAGTTTGACAATATATGCCAGTGATATTAAACTTGATTCTGATTCTGAAAAGCTACTAAACAGGGAGTGAATTTCAAGCCATATTGCTCTATTTTTCTAGCATGCTATAACCTTTCTTTAACATAGACATTGCACTGAACACAGGACAAAATTTGAGGAAAACCAAAACTTACTGAAATTATTTCACAGGATAGGTTGCATATGTGGAGGAGAGAAACAATGTAAACATTTCAGGTCAATTTCTATACCTACATTATTCTGCATTTGTGCTCGAATTTATTTCCTGCCTGAAATGTTCACAAGTTACAAATATGGAGGCACAAATCATCATTCCCCACCCCAATCTGCACCAAATTCCCAAATGTGTTAAACTTCTGACTTTGGAACATTCAAGTTTGATTCTCTTTAAGCTTATGTTGTGTAACTGTTCAATAAAGAATGGTTAACTTTTGGTTAGTTAAATTATTTCTCTTCAATATAAGCAACATACAATATTTAGTAAATCTTATCATTATGAATATGCACTCAGTGGCCACTTTATTAGGTACACCCGTACACCTGCTTGTTAATGCAGATGTCTAATCAGCCAATCATGTGGCAGCAACTCATTGCATAAAAAAGTATGCAGACATGGTCAAGAGGTTCAGTTGTTGTTCAGGCCAATCATCAGAATGGGGAAGAAATGTGATCTAAGTGACTTTGACCGTGGAATGATTGTTGGTGGCAGATGGGCTGGTTTCAGTACTGCAGATACTGCTGATCTCCCGGGATTTTCACACAGAACAGTCTCTAGAGTTTACAGAGAATAGTGCAATAAACAAAAAAAAAACATCCAGTGGGCAGCAGGTCTGTGGACATACCTTGTTAATGAGTGAGGTCAGAGGAGAATGGCCAGACTGCTTCAAGCTGACAGAAAGGTGAGAGCAATTTAAATAACAATGTGCTACAATAGTGGTGTGCAGGAGAGCATTTCTGAATGCACAATACATCAGACCTTGAAGTGGATGGGCGACAGCAGCAGAAGACCACGAACATACACTTACTGGCCACTTTATTAGGTACAAGAGGTATCTAATAAACTGCCCACTGTGTGTACTTTACCATTTGTAATGATAGCAAAGAAAAAATATTCCCTCCAAGTGCTGTAAAATTCAGTACTAAGAATTTTGCAGGTTCTTTTGTGCCCGCAATTGTGGAGAGGAACACCAAAGAGCATATTTAATGCTATTGATTGGGAATAAATTTTCTAAGCAATTGACATCTTGTCAAAATTAACTATAATTAAGATCATAAGACATATGAACCAAATTAGGCCATTCCGTCCATCAAGTTTGTTCTGACATTATTCATGGCTGATTTATTTTCCATTTCAATCCTGTTATCCTGTTACTAACTTATATTATTAACTTGTCCATTGATAATATATTCCTACACCCAGACCATTCTGAACAAAAAAAAACAATGATAAATGTTAGAACATGTCAGGGATATTTTAAAGTCGAGTTGTACTGTGCTCTGCTGTGCTAAAAGAATAAAGGGCCTGCAATTATAAAGTGCCTTTCCTAACCTTAGGTTGCCCCAAAGAACTTCACAGCCAACAAAGCACGTTTTGAATTGTAGACTCTGTCGCAATACAGGAAATGACAGCCAATTTGACCGTCTCTTTGGTATTTGCTTGCTTCTCCATTACTGTTTAATATGTGATTTATGGGTAGTACTTTGCAAGTGAAACACCCAGTAAATAGATGATTGTAACTTTAGCAATTGCTGGTAGAAGTACCCATTGCATGGTAATAACCAACATTCACAGACACCTCAGATAATCAACAGAACCTGATAGCCTGTGGAGAACTTCTGTGCAACTCCAGCTGACTTGTGAAAGGAGATAGGTTAGCCACATCGCTCGCTACATGAAATTCCTTGGTGAATTGAACTATGGTATACAGATGTGCGGAACATCTGGATCAAGAATCACATCTGCACCTTGGAGCTGCAAACTCTTTCATCACATCCTAAAGCTGTTACTTTGAATTAATAATAAAAAGAAAAAACCCATTCCCTTGGGAAAAGGAAAGACAGCCTTTTTCAAAAACTTATACTTCTCTTCAGTTGAACCAATCTGTGTTTCACCAAATTCGATTAGCGATATGAGATCCTTACCACCTCAAGTAAAGAATATTTGATCCTTCAAACTTATATTAATTAACCTTTTAAGGAACAAAATGCCCCCTTCATAAAGGTTGGTGTTTGCTTCAAAAATATCCTCCAGCTGTTCCTCCGATAATCAGCAGTAAGTTGAGTGGAGATTTCAGAATCATAATCGGGTTTATTTTCGCTGACATATGTCGTAAAATTTGTTCGGTGGCTAGTAAGCAATCATGTAGGAGGGAGATTGAAAACCTGTTGAATGGAGTCACAACAGCAGCCTCTCACTCAACGTCAGAAAAACCAAAGAGCTGATTACTGACTACAGTAGGAAGAAATTGGGGTCCACGAGCCCGTCCTCATTAGGGGATTAGAGGTGGAGAGGGTCAGGCAATTCAAATTCCTTGATGTTATCATATCGGAGGATCTGTCCTCGGACCAACACATAAAGAAGGCACGGCAGTGCCTCTACTTCCTTAGAGTTTGCGCAGATTTGGCATGTTATCCAAAGCTTCACTAAACTTCGATGGTGCACCTATAGTGGTCACATTACAGTGGAGAGTGCCCTGAGTAGTTGCATCATGGCCTGGTATGGAAACACCAATGCCCAAGAATGGAAAAGCTTACAAAAAGCAGTGGATACAGCCCAGTCCATCATCGGAAAAGCCCTCCCCCCATCTGAAAGGATTGTTGCCACAAGAAAACAGCAGTCATCGTCAAGGACACCCGCCATCCAGGCCATGCTCTCTTCTCTCTGCTGCCTTTGCACAATAAAGTGGCAACCAAGTGTAGCCGGGCTCTATCTAACTCCAGATCCAGCAGAGTGATTGATTCGTTACCGCCTCATCAGTTTCTGGAAAGCTGGAAATGGACAAAAATGCCAACGTTGTTCCGATTCAGTGAAAAAACTCATTAAAAAAATTAATGTCCATTTCAACATGCGATAATCCAGCACGGTAGCATGGTGGTTAGCACAATGCTTTACAGTACCAGTGACCTGGGTTCAATTCCCATTGCTGCCCGTAAGTAGTTTGTACGTTTCTCCCTGTGACCAATGAATAAACAAATAAACAAATAAATGAATAGACAAATATTCGAAAGCTGCTAATTCTTGCATTAGAAGAAACAAGTACCATTTCAGAAATCTGGTCTGCTGAGTGTCGTGGCTGGGGCACTCTCACCCTTCTACAAGGACATAAAACCGTGCAGATATGCACTTGCCTGGCAATCCACAATGAAGCATCTGATTTATTTTTTTTACGGTGAATCTATTTAAAATGTAAAGCCAGGCAGGTGTCTGAAGTATGGAAACTAACATAATGCATTCATTTAATCTGATTTCCAAACTCATCATGTTAACTTCATAAATAATTAAAGGTAGAATTTTTCTACACTCCCAGGCTGTGTTAAGGAAAAAAATGTCCCTATTTAAGCTGACAAGTAACATCATTGTACAGTTCTTTAATTTGCTTGGAATATGGAAACAACTTAGTAAGCAATTGTGAAAAAAAATAAATATAACCATTTTTTTGCCTGCTAAGATCATATTTCACCCCTTTGAATGCATTTACCATCATTAGAAAGCAGCCATACCATCTCATGTAATTGAATCCAGACGTGATTAGGTTCTTACTTGAAATATGACTCCGTGGAACTCTTTAACCCGTTCATGTTAACTTGGTTCCGTTGTTAGCCCAGTCACCTCAAAGCCAGCATGTTGTGAGTTTTATGTATCACACCCTCAGTCTGACCGCACATGTTGAGAAGGTGTCTAAACTACCAGAGTCCAACAAGTTCATGCCCCAAACTTGGCTAACAGCGCTGGCATATTGTAAGGCAAGGCAGAACCAGGAAACTGAGAGCTGAAATTCACCAAGCCTCAAAGTCGCAATTCAGGAAAACTGAGAATATCATTGAGGCCTTCGGTACTGACTCCCCACGGTGGCCTAGTGAATTTTTGCCGGAGCACAAGTCCCACGGATAAGTCTACTGGGAATGTTAGTGTACTGAATAGGAACTCAGGAAATTACTGCCATCCTCAATGGTTTTGTGGGGGAGGAAATTAGTGATCACGCAAGACCTTTTGTACATTCACCAACAGTTCCTTAAAGAACCATTGGTGACACATCTAAAGCAGGGTATAGGGCCATTAATACTGGTTTCCATTTTACTCACATTATTCCCAGAAAACTGTGAGTGGCCTGGTAGCATTGTGGTTAGTGCATCAGACTAGAACTATTTAGGGTTAGGGTTGGGGACATTGCCTCAAGATTCAGGGCAGAAGATTTAGGACGGAGATGAGGAGAAACTATTTTTCCCGGAGAGCGGTGAATCTGTGGAATTCTCTGCCCAGGGAAGCAGTTGAGGCTTCTTCACTAAATATATTTAAGAAACAGTTAGATAGGTTTTTACATAGTAAGGGTTATGGAGAAAAGGCAGGTAGATGGAGCTGAGTTTACGGACAGATCAGCCATGATCTTACTGAATGGTGGGCAGGCTCCATGGGCTGGATGGCCTACTCCTGCTCCTATTTCTTATGTTCTTATGTTCTTATTTTATAGCTGCTGGCTGTAAAATTGTAAAATTGTAAAATCACCGCCAACTGTAAGGAGTTTGTACGTTCGCTCCATGATTATGTGGGTTTCCTCCAGGTGCTCCAGTTTCCTCCCACATTCCAAAGATATACAGGTCAGGGTTAATAAATTGTGGGCATGCTATGTTGGCGCCAGAAGCATGTGACACTTGAGGGATGCCCCCAGTGCAACCCTCGCTGATTTGATCTGACACAATTATTGTATGTTTCGATGCATAGTACTATGCAGAAGTCGTGGGCATATATATATAGCTAGGGTTCCTAAGACTTTTGCGCAA
Organism: Mobula birostris; assembly: GCF_030028105.1. NCBI lineage: Eukaryota > Metazoa > Chordata > Chondrichthyes > Myliobatiformes > Myliobatidae > Mobula > Mobula birostris. The sequence continues at coordinate 12,527,762 of NC_092388.1, forward strand.
TTTGTCAACGTGGAGCAGAGAGCGGATTTGTAAATCTGGTGGGAGCAAAGGACGTTGGGAATGGCAAGGGTAGAGAACTGCAGGAGGGGTGTGGGACAGGTGGCAGAGAAGGAGTGCCGGTGGGGGGGGTGGGGGGTTGGTGTGGGTGCAGACACACCCAGCCCTGAGACACCAGGCAAGGTCATTTGATTCCAAACAATTGCTCTATTGATCATTACAGAATGCCTCTCTGGTGCTTCCTACTCCCTCCCTTCTCCCTTCCCCTTTTCCCAACCATGATTTTCCTTTCCGAGCCTTAGGATCAGAATTAGACCATTCAGCCCATTGAGTCTGCCCTGTCATTCTATCATGGCTTATCCCGGATCTCACTCAACCCCTTACACCTGTCTTCTCACCATATCCTTTAATGCCCATGCTGATCAGGAAACTATCAACATTTGCTTTAAATATACCCATGAACTTGGCCTCCAGTGCGGTCTGTGGCAAAGCATTCCACAGATTCACCACTCTCTGGCTAGAAAAATTCCTCCTTACCTCTGTTTTAAAAGGTCACTCTTCAATTTTGAGGTTGTGTCCTCCAGTTCTGAATACCAAAACAGGAAACTTCCTCTCCATATTCACCCTATCTAGTCCTTTCAACATTTGGTAAGTTTAAATGAAATCCCCCCACATTCTTCTAAATTCCAGTGAGAACAGGTCCAAAGCTGCCAAATGCTCCTCATATGTTAACCCCTTCATTCCTGGAATTATTCTCATGAACCTCCTCTGGACTGTCTCCAATGACAATGTAACCTTTCTGAGATATGCAGCCCAAAACTGTTGACAATACTCCCAAGTGTGGCCTGACCAGTGTCTTATAAAGCTTCAGCATTATCTTTTTGCTTCTATATTCTATCCTCCTTAAAATAAATGCGGACTTTGCATTTGCCTTCTTTACCACAGACTCAACCCGTAAATTAAGCTTCTGGGAGTCCACCTCTGATGCTTGAAGCTTCTCCCCATTTAGATAAAAATCCACACTGTTGTTCCTTTTACCAAAATGCAGTATCATACATTTCCCAACACTGTATTCCATCTGCCACTTTTTTGTCCATTCTTCCAATTTGTCTACGTCCTGCTGCAATTGCATTGCTTCCTCAACACTACCTACCCGTCCACCTATCTTCGTATCATCCGCAAGCTTTGCCACAAAGCCATTAATCCACGATCAAACAACGTGAAAAGTAGCAGTCCCAATACAGAGCCCACCACTAGTCACCGGCAGCCAACCAGAAAAGTCCCTCTTTATTCACACTCACTGCCTCTTCCCTGTCTGCCATTCTTCTGTCCATTCCAGTACCTTTCCTGTAACGCCTTAGGATTTTATCTTGTTAAGCAGCCTCATGTGTGGCACCTTATCAAATGTCTTCTGAAAATCGAAGTAAATGACATCCACTGCCTCCCTTAACAGAGACCATGCTGACTTTGACTTATTTCATCATTAGTCTCCAAGCATCCCAAAACCTCAACCTTAATGATAGAGTCCAACACTTTCCCGGCCACTGAGGTTAAGCCAAATGGTCTATAATTTCCTTTCTTTTGCCTCCCACCCTTCTTAAAGAATGGAGTGACATTTGCAATTTTCCATTTCTCTGGGACCAGGCCAGAATCAAGTGATTCTTGAAAGATCATGACCAATGCATTCGTTCTCTCTTCAGCAACCTCTCTCAGGACTCTGGGATGTTGTCCATCTGGTCCAGGTGACTTATCCACCTTAAGTCCTTTGAGTTTGCCCAGCACTTTTTCCTTTGTAATAGCAATAGCACTCACTCTTGCTCTCTGACGCTCACAGACCTCTGACACATGGCTAGTGTCTTACACAATGAAGACTGATGCAAAGTGCCCATAAGTTCTTCTGCTATTTCTTTGTCCCCCATTACTACCTCACCAGCCTCATTTTCCAGTTGTAGAGTACCAACTCTCACCTCCCTTTCACTCTTTATAAAACTGAAAAAACCTTTAGTTTCCTGCTTTATGAGTGATCTTCCAACTTCATTCATTTTCTAGCTTGATCCTCATTTGCCTTAGAGAACATAGAGCACATCACAGGAACAGGCTATGCGTTCTACGAAGAGATTCTCCCTTAATTTTACTGAATTCCAAAATACAACTTTGATCTTAACCACCTGTACTTGGTTGATCCATGACACTGTTCAAAGAAGAGCAAGATTTTCTGCTTACGTGCTTGCCAATAACTTTGCCTTAACACGATTCACTCACCCCATCATCCCATTTTCACTACACCCACAACAACCACTCTTCTCCACAGCCCCTCAGCATCCTTCGTCCCCCTATGCACTGCCACTTTATAGTTACCTGTACATTGTGTTTTATAGGATTGCTTTTATATTTATATTTATTGGCCAAGTTGTTGGGTGCATTTAAGGCAGAGATAGATAGGTTCTTGATTAGCCAGGGCATCAAAGGGTATGGGGAGAAGGCAGGGGAGTGGAGATGACTGGAAGAATTGGAGCAGCCCATGATTGAATGGCGGAGCAGACTTGATGGGCTGAATGGCCTACTCCTGCTCCTATATCTTATGGTCTTATGGTCTTATGGATGGCGGGGTGGAGATACATCTCTACCAAAGGAGGTGTAAGGCACTCCTTCCCTCCACTTTAGGCAAGGTGTAGTACCTGCTTAACCCCACCCTCCCGAATCAGGGTCACATGAAGCCATGGGAGAAGGTGGTGGAGCAGGTATGAGCAGCTGATACATATCACAAGTTCTGATCATCTGACCACTGACGCCAGGCAGGCAATCTCTGAAGAGCATTGATAATGGCTGGGGTCAGTTGTTTTGTAAGGACACTGCCCAGAAGAATGCAATGGCAAACCACTTTTGTGGAAAAATTTGCCAAGAACCATGAGACCATAACCACCTACTTCACATGAGAATGGACATAATGATGGTGGTGGCAAGTTTAAGTCCCTTTCACAAAAGCTGTTTCAGTTCTAACACATGCTTAAAATTCCACTCTTAAAGCAGAGGTTGTGGCTAAATAGGGTCAACTTACAATTATGTGCTGTCCCCATTTTCTTCTCTTCGTACACATAACGCATCCTCTGTTGTTCAGGGTTGACCGTGATGTTGCTTACTTGCTGTCTGCATGATAGGTAAGCCAGGGCAGTCCAGGAGCAAGCTGTTAGCCGTGGAGCAGGCTCCTCCTCTCCATCCCAAAGAACGGCAGGGACCGTTATATTTTGGGACCAGCTGTGTCGCAGGAGCTGCCAGTCAGCGTTGAACTCAAGATGGGACTGCCTTAGAGACGCCAGCTCTGGATTTTTCCTTGGGGTTAACTCCTGAAGCCTTCCACGTGAGAGGATATAGCTGCCAAGTTTGAGATCAGAGTTTCCCTTCTCTTAGATGATCTGCCAGCCACGGCTGGTGAGCCCCATCTTCCCAAAGCGACCACCTTTGCCCCTTCTCCTGTTAGTAGAAATGGCTCCCCTGTGCTTGGTAGAGTAGCTGCACGTGAAGGACAGGAGCTGGACTTGGTTGTCAGAGGTTATTTGAGATGCACACCCTTGGGAGCATTTAATAGGTAGTGAGAGCTTACCCCCACTACTTCCCCCGACTATGACAACCTTATGCAACCTTCATGTATTGCGCTCCACTTCCAAAATCTGAAGTTAGTAAATCTGAATTCCAGAGTTGGAATACAATGCACGCCCACTACCAAGTTCATTGCTTAATGTAACTGTCAGATTTCTTTCAGCATCTGCAGAATCTCCTGTGTTTATGTTCTTCCCTCTCTTGGTATTGCTTGGTTATATTTAATTCTCATTTCACCGGAACATTCTGGATATTCTAATGCAAGCCCTGCCTTGAAGTTTCATCTTGGGAAGCTTTTGCAGGAATGTCCTGGATAAAATCCCCGCAGTGAAGGTTTAGTGAATAGGTTAGGAGGTTGTGGCCCTGCTAATCATTTGACATAACTTCAGGGAGGGAGAATTACTTCCTACGTTCTGTGCAGCGAAATCAAAACCCAGCTCTCTTTCAAGACAGATTTGTGGTATCGATGTGAGGGACAAGTTTTTTACAGAGAGTGGTGAGTGCCTGGAAAACACTTCTGGGGTGGTGATAGAGGCAGCTACATTAGGGACTTTGAAGGGATGTTGAGGTAGGCACATAAATGTGAGGGAAGCAATAGGATATGGACATTGTGTAGGCAGAAGGAATTAATTTTGTTAACCTACTAGATTACTAATTTAGTTGGCTCGACACAGCATTGTGGGCCAGAAGGCCTATTCCTGTGCTTACTATTCTATGGTCTATGTTCATTTCTCACTAATGATTGTGACAAAAAAAAAGTGGTTTTATAACAAGTGGATCTGCAGATGCTGGGAACCCAGAGTAACACACACAAAATGCTGGAGGAACTCAGTAAGTTGGGTCGCATCTATGGAAGTGAATAAACAGTCAACGTTTCAGGATCAGGCTCTCCATCAGGAATGGAGAGGAAGGTGGAAGAAGCTAAAAGAAGAAGGGGTGGGGTGGGGGAGTGGTTTTATCCTGTTTGAATGCAGTGTGCTCTCTTTTCTGTCCATCCATGTTATCAAATTTAACACCAAGTGCCATTCACATTCGTTCACCAGGCCTGCCCTAATTGAATGTAGCTAATAATATTAGTCACAGGGGGAAGAGAAAATCAGCTTAAGTAATGCAGTATGTTCAGTTAAGCTTATTCATGACTAACAACGTCTTTTTAAATTTGCACGGTCATATGTTCAAAACCCAGAAAACCCTATGTTCTCTCTTGCTGGAGTGAAAACAAACTTGTCTGGGGCAACTGTTGACCCTGGGACTAATCGAAATGGGAAAACTGTTATCTTTTGTAACTTCAGAACATCAAACTAATTCAAAGGAAGTTGCGGGAAGTCCAAGATACAGGCGTAACTTTGTCTTTATTTTAAGAGAGGCACTTATGTATCATGTGGTAGCGTGATGACGTATGCAATTAATTTATTTTACGTATAACTCATAATGAATTATTTAAACAGACAGGAATGCTTAAACAATATATATACAAAATTACTCAAATATTATTGAAATATTAAATATGCATCAAAAACCGCTGGTTTTGAAGTTCCTGAAGGTGAGCAAAATCACTCTCGAGTGTCAAAGAAATGGTTAAAGTTTAGTTTTATTTTACACATATACATTGAAACAGACAGTGGAAATGTGCCATTTTCTCACATCCAAGAAGCAAAGATTTTGCCAGGCAGCTCAAGAGTGTTGCCATGCTTCAGGTGCCAACATATCAAGTTCACAACTCGCTAACCCTAACTGTACATCTTTGGAATGTGGGAGGAAACCAGGGCACCTGGAGGAAACCAACACGGTCACAGGGAGAGCATATAAACTCTTTACAGGCATTGGCAGGAATTGAACCCTATTCTTACAATCAGTATTGTAGGTGTTGTGCTAACTACTACACTGCTGTGCCGTGTCAACCTTATTCCAAACCTCCTCAGATTAAACAATTAATTAAGAACAGAACATGGAGTGGTCTGAACTTTCCTGGAGCAAAAGATCGTAAGTCATTTGCAGCAGGGGGGATTAAGCCCAAATCATGAGGTAGACTGAGATTTGGCTAAGATTCCACCCCAGTTAGAATTAATTTTTAAATTCCAGTTGGGCATACCATAGACAAATCTTCCTTCTATCCACTTATAAGACGTGGAAGGTGTGCAATATGCTCATGAGTTTGTGCCTGAAGTAGAGGTAATTAATTTTAGATTTTTTTAAATTATGAAGACACGCAGTCCTCTTTTATTGTCATTTAGTAATGCATGCATTAAGAAATGATACAATATTTCCTTCGGTGTGATATCACAAAACACAGGACAGACCAAGACCGAAAAAAACTAACAGAACCACATAATTATAACATATAGTTACAACAGTGCAACAATACCATAACTTGATGAAGAAGTCCATGAGCACAGTAAAAGTTCAAAGTCTCTCAAATGTTCCACATCTCACGCAGACAGGAGAAGGAAGAAAAACTCTCCCTGCCGTACCCGACCACGGTCCGACCCTGAGTCATCCGAAAACTTCGAGCTCTGATCAGCTGTCCGACACCGAGTACTGAGCGCCATCTCTATCCGAACGATTCGACCTCCATCTCGGTCGCCAACAACAGGCAAAGCCGGGGATTTTGAGGCCTTCCCTCCGAAAGATTCCCGACCGTGCAGTAACGACAGCTGCGAACGAGCATTTCAGAAATTTTTCCAGATGTTCCTCTGTGCTTTCACGTCCATCTCCATCAATTTCATTTGAAGGAAATGGCAAAAAAGAGATGGTGAAACAGATATGCCAATGGGCTTAGTTAATCGAGTAATTCTACATAAAAGGGAAATTTTGGAAAGATTTTTTTTACCATCTGAGGCATTCCTCTCCATAGCATTGAGAGATACTGGTGGAATCTGGCATTCTGAAGGGAATGCACCTTTAATTGACTTCACTAAGTGATGTGCTATATCAGATTGGATCTCATACCTTCATTTCTGAGTTTTTCAAATGGGATTCTGCTGAATTTTTTCAGATTTTTCTATCTTTGTTTCAGATCTTCAGCATTGTTGATTAACAGATTTTCCTGATGGGCTCAATGGCAAAATAATAGTCAATTCAGAACGGCAGAGTTACTGCTCTTTGTTGTATGCTGAGTCTCTGATCAGTTAAATTAGGAATGAAAATCTCTGCCTCTTCTATCACAGCACTATCCAAAACCATTGACAAGTTAGAAAAAATCCTTTCCATTTTATAAGGCTGTGATCCTGATACTGATGCTCTTTTATTTTAATCAATAAATGTCATCAAATCCAGCTTTTACTAGGTAAGTTTGGCTGAGACTGTCAAACTGCTTTAGGCTTCTGCAAGAATTCTATCCTTAAATGTAATATCTCTTGAATTTATACTTCTCAGTTTTATTGTTGGCTATGTCACTATTTAAACACTGGCCACAGATGTTAATTCTGTTAGGAATGACATGAACTAAGTTAAGCTTGATTGAAAATAGTTCACTATGAGAAACTTAGTTTCTCTGATTGTGAAAGACAATTTCAACATTGTTTCACAAGCTAACTAACTGCTGAGAAAATAAGAAAGCTTAAATCACAATCCAAGTTTTACATAATCTTGTATGGAAACTTGTATGAAAATTTTGTGGAAATTTAAAGGAGAATAATGCAATTCTGGAAAGAATGTGCTGATGTCATGTGTGCTAGGTCACATGACTGCATCTCCGAGAATATGCCAAACTAGATTTGAAAACCCTAATCCCTTTGGAAGGGTATGCTGTACCTGTAGTATGTTAAACACAGCATTGCTGTAGCTGTTGAAATAAGGCAGGGTGACAGGTTGGCCCACATCTGGTCAACATCTATTTTCTGGGAAAGAGAAGTCCCCAAGGAGGCAGCTATTCAGGTGGTGCTGAAGCCGAAGGAAACAAGGCAAATCAAGAGCCATTTAGTGTAGAAAAGGCTGGCTTTCAGTTGAATAGGATTGCATTTAAAGCAACTTAATTAATTGCAGAAATTAGTAATTAATTTGCAAAGAAGTGCCATTTTCAGATAAGTGAGAGAAAGGGTTTTGGACCTTTCTTTCATAGAGTCAGAGTCATAGAATATTGCAGCACAGAAACAGGCCCTTCGGCCCATTTGGTCAATTCTGAACTATTACCCTGCCTAGCCCCATTGACCTGCATCTGGTCCGAGCCCTCCACACCCCTCTCATTCATGTACCTATCCAAATTCCTCTTAAAATATAGAAAATGAACCTGCACCCACCATTTCTGCTGGCAGCTCGTTCCACATTCTCACCATCCTCTGAGTGAAGAAGTTCCCCCCATGCTCCCCATAAACCGTCAGCCTCTTTCTTTACAATGTGGACAGGTTGTTGAGGATGTGCATAACTCTCAATAGATGCATTTCCATAATTTTCAGTCTAGAGATGTAGCTTAGTTTTCAGTAATACATTCAACACACTTACAGTCATTACATGTTTCCTTGTGGCCTTGATAAGAAAGTGGAGCATTTCACATTCAGACTATATAAAAATTTTTAAAAACCTTTAAGAAAATGCATTTGACAACATTCAAGTAACTGGAAACACCAGGGATTCTGCAGATGCTGGAAATCCCGAGCAGCACACACAAAACGCTGGAGGAACTCCGCAGGTCAGGCAGTATCTATAGAGAGGAATAAACTGTTGATGTTTCAGGCTGAAACCAGAATCGATAAGCTGATGAGTGACTATCACATTAGTACGGTAAAAAGATATTAGCTTCTGGCTTCTTCCCCCTTCCTCTCCAGTTCTGATGAAGGATCTCGGCCCAAAACATCAACTGTTTTTTCTCCTCCATAGATGCTGACTGACCGCTGGGTTTCTCCAGCATTTCGTGTGATTTCCAGCATCTGAAGAACCTCTTGAGTTCAAGATTTTTATTTATTTTCTTGAGGGGACAAATGAATGACATTATCTTGGCTATGAGTTTCTGTTAGATTGATCTGATCCCTCTGCAAAACAACAGTAAGAGAGCTGCTAAACAAAATCTAATGACTGTCCTTTACCATGCAGAGAGGAAATTTTTATCTAACTCTTTCTGCTGCCGGAGGATATTTGAAAACAATTCATGTGGTAGTTTCCGAATTGTTATGTCTCTTCTTTGGCTGGAAGTGCAGAAGCTAATTTGCAAACACCAGGGCTTCATAAATACTAGTGAAAGAAAATGATCAGATCATTTGGTTTTTGATGGCAATTAATGGGTGAATACTGGGCTCAGCTAATGTGATTATGTCATCAAACAATACCCTAATTTGCATTAACCTGGAAGGTTGAAGTTTAGTAAACATATGAGTGATAGTTTTACTCCTTTGCTCTGAGTTTGTTGTCCTTCAAAAATGTGGCATAAATGAAATTCCACAAAGCTTACAAAAATTGGAACCCTTAACTTTATGAAAAATAGTGGATATGGTCCAGTCCATCACCTGTAAAGACCTCCCCACCATTGAGAACATCTGTGCGAAGTATTGTCACAGGAAAGCAGCATTCATCATCAGGGTCATGCTCTCTTCTCACCGCTGCCGTCAGGATTAAGGTACAGGAGCCTCGGGACCCCCATCACCAGGTTCAGGAACAGCTATTAGCCCTCAGCCATCAGGCTCTTGAACCAGAGGGGATAACTTCACTCAACTTCACTTGCCCCATCATTGTCTCACTTTCAAGGAATCTTCATCTCATGTTCTCCATACTTATTGGTTTTTTATTTATTGTTATTATTTCTTTCTTTTTGTATTTGCACAGTTCGTTGTCCTGTTGTTTGAATACCCAGTTTGGTGCGGTCTTTCATTGCTTCTGTCATGGCTAGTAACCTATGGACTTATTGACTATGCTCACAAGAAAATGAATCTCACGGTTATGTATGGTAACATATACAGTGGCATGCAAAAGTTTGGGCACCCGGTCAAAATTTCTGTTACTGTGAATAGCTAAGTGAGTAAAAGATGAACTGATTTCCAAAAGGCATGAAGTTAAAGATGACACACTTCTTTAATATTTTAAGCAAGAAAACTTTTTTATTTCCATCTTTTACAGTTTCAAAATAAAAAAAAGGAAAAGGGCCCGAAGCAAAAGTTTGGGCACCCAGCATGGCAGTAGTTAGTAACACCTCCTTTGGCAAGTATCACAGCTTGTAAATGCTTTTTGTAGCCAGCAAAGAGTCTTTCAATTCTTGTTTGGGGGATTTTCACCCATTCTTCCTTGCAAAAGGCTTCTAGTTCTGTGAGATTCTTGGGCCATCTTGCATGCACTGCTCTTTTGGGGTCTATCCACAGATTCTTGATGATGTTTAGGTCAGAGGACTGTGAAGGCCATGGCAAAACCTTCAGCTTGCGCCTCTTGAGGTAGTCCATTGTGGACTTTGAGGTGAGTTTAGGTTCATTATCCTCTTGTAGAAGCCATCCTCTTTTCATCTTCAGCTTTTTTACCTACGGTGTGACGTTTGCTTCCAGAATGTGCTGATCATCATCATTGAATTCATTCTTTGCTCTACCAGTAAATGTTCCCCGTGCCACTGGCTGCAACACAAGCCCAAAGCATGATCGATCCACCCCCGTGCTTAACAGTTGGAGCGGGGTTCTTTTCATGAAATTCTGCACCCTTTTTTCTCCAAACATACCTTTACTCATTGTGGCCAAAAAGTTCTATTTTAACTTCATCAGTCCACAGAACTTGTTTCCAAAATACATCAGGCTTGTTTAGATATTCCTTTGAACCTTTTGAATAGAACTTTTTGGCCGCAATAAGCAAAGGTATGTTTGGAGAAAAGAGAGTGCAGAATTTCATGAAAAGAACCCCTCTCCAACTGTTAAGCACGGGGATGGATCAATCATGTTTTGGGCTTGTGTTGCAGCCAGTGACATGGGGAACATTTCACTGGTAGAGGGAAGAATGAATTCGATTAAATACCAGCAAATTCTGGAAGCAAACATCACACAGTATGTACAAAAGCCGAAGATGAAAAGAGTATGTCTTCTACAACAGGATAATGAACCTAAACACACCTCAAAATCCACAATAGACTACCTCAAGAGGTGCAAGCTGAAGGTTTTGCCATGGCCCTCACAGTCCCCTGACCTAAACATCATCGAGAATCTGTGGATAGACCTCAAAAGAGCAGTGCATGCAAAACGGTCCAAGAATCTCACTGAACTAGAAGCCTTTTGCAAGCAAGGATGGGCGAAAATTTCTGAAACAAGAATTGAAAGACTCTTAGTTGGCTACAAAAAGCATTTACAAGTTGTGATACTTGCCAAAGGGGGTGTTACTAAGTACTGACCATGCAGGGTGCCCAAACTTTTGCTTCGGGCCCTTTTCCTTTTTTGTTTTTTTGAAACTGTAAAAGATGGAAATAAAACAGTTTTCTTGCTTAAAATATTGAAGAAATCTGTCATCTTTAACTTTATGCCTTTTGGAAAACAGTTCATCTTTTACTTGCTTAGCCATTCACAGTAACAGAAATTTTGACCGGGGTGCCCAAACTTTTGCATGCCACTGTACATATACTGTATGTCGATAATCAATTTACTTTGAACTTTGAACTTTATGAACTCTGAAAGTTCTTTACATAAACTGGTAAGCACAAATCTGAATGTAACCTTAGTCCCATCATAGCTACCTCGTCAGCAGACAGGTTACAGGAGTGTAATACAAAGATCATCCTGGGAGCTTTCTGGTCTGTGGGCCTCAGAGCAACAGCACTTATTTCATTTTCTGCTGATTTCAAGATTCTAATAATAATGGTTAAATGAATTCAGAAAAGCCTTTGTGGGATAATACCAATAAAAGTTAAACTTCAGAATCAAATCAACATTCACAACCAGAGAATATTATTCCTCTGTCAGTACAATGCCATTGAGAGGAAAATTAATAATACTTATTCATGCTTAGCAGATCAGGATTGCATGAGGATGATTGACAGTTATGAGTAATACTGTGAACGTGAAAATTTTGTCATTGAATTGAATAGTCAGGAAATGAGTCGTGAGAAGACCAGGAGAATTACTAATTTCACTGGGACCCGAACCCTTGACTGCCTATATATTCTCAGAGTGGAGGGTTTTCTGCTTCCTGTGAGAATATAGTCTAAGAACTGCTTTGTGTAGTCATTTTGTCTTCCTTCGAACGTTGGAAAATGAGACACAATGGATCACTCTCCTCACCACAGCACCTTGTCCCTTACTGAGAGATGGATGATGGATTCTGTTCTGATCTACCTCAGCAGGGCGTTTAGGAAGTAAAAACTTTTAACCTGAACAGTGAACAACACATGAAAAACTTTATACAAACAGTTTCTTATTATTTATTAGAGTAGTTGAAATTTCTCTCTCTCCCTGATCCGGAAAGTTGATATGGTGTTTAAAGACATTGAGACTTGAAGTTTTGCCTCAGGCCTGGTTTCACCAACATCATTACAAAGAGGGATTTGGAAGGGTCAGCAAGTTAGACCGTTAGACATAAGAGCAAAATTAGGCCATTCAACCCATCAAGTCTGTTCTACCATTCAATTATGGCTGATTCGTTATCCTTCTCAACCCCAGTTGTCCTACCTTCTCCTCATAACTTTTGACACCCCTACTAATCAAGGACATATCAACTTACACTTTAAATATACTCAATGACTTGGCCTCCATGCCATCTGTGGCAATCAATTCCACAGATTCACCACCTTCTGGCAAAAGAAATTCCTCTTAATTTCCATTCTAAAGATATGCCCTTCTATTCTGAGTCTGTGACCTCTGGTTCTTGATTCCCCCTGTATTGGAAACATCCTCTCCATGTCCACTCTATCTAGGCCTTTCAATATTCGACAAGTTTCAATGAGATTCCACCTCATTTTTCTACACTCCAGTGAATGTAGGCCCAGAGCCATCAAATACTCCTCATATGTTAACCCTTTCGTTCTTGTTGACCTTCTCTGGAGTTATTGGAGATGACACCAGAAGGTGAGTAAGGTCCCAGGATTCCATTTTGTAAAGAAATGACATATAGCGTGGTGGGTCACAGTCATGAGATGGAAGTGTTCTTTGTGGGAACGTTTTGACAACGCTTCCGAATTTGTTTTCCAAACACAGGGCCAACAGCACGGATTCTACTGAAAAGAACCAACCTTGCAAAGTAATCTATGCCACAATATCATTGTAAAGGGCCATTTGACCCCAGTTGCCTCTAGCTTGAATGAATCAAGCTCCGAAAATGAGGACAACTTAAATTATCCAGGATGTCCTTAAATAATGAAGTTATCTGCAAAGTGGAGTTTATTTTATTTTATTTAAGGAAGCAGTATGGTAACAGGCTCTTTTGCCCTAAAGACCCCTCGCAGCCTAAGTGCACCCACATGACCAATTTACTTACTACCCTGTACCTCTTCGAAAAGTGGGAGGAAATCAGAGCACCCGGAGGAGACCTACACGGTCACAGAGAAAATGTACAAACTCCTTGAACATCGCGTCGCTTTAATAGAGGTACGCTAATCACTACTCTACCATTATACTTAGCTTGAACTTCCCTCTTCCTTGTGACAATGCCAGACGTGCAGCAAAGCGAGAATATCGTCATCCAGGATTCACTAATTCAAGTCCAGCTCTTTGGAATTTTCTGCACTGTTGACAATTAGTCACAGAAACTGAAAATACTAGAGGCACCCAGCAGGAAAAGTAGCATTTGTGTGAAGAGATCAAAGTTAACACTGTTTGAAGTTGAAGCCGATTTTAATCAGGAGTTCTGTGGATAGCAGCCATTACTACCATCAATAATCAGACTTCAGAAAAAACTTGCTCACAGTTAAATTACAAGCAATATTCAAATAGACACCATCATCTATAAAGATGGTAGGCTACTGGTTCACACTGTGAGATCACTTGAGAAATACTTTGTAAACTGGAGACAATCTCTGACTTAAATGATTCAAGCTCTGATGCTGCCTGGCCTGCTGAGTTCCTCCAGCATTTTGTGTATGTTGTTCTGAAAACAAGGGTAAGACAATGTTTGTAGGACAACTTAAAATATCCAGGATGTCCATAAATAATGAGGTTATGTGCGAAATGGAGTTTATTTTATTTTATTTAGAGATACAGCATAGTATCAGGCCCTTCCTTCCCAAAGAGGCCACTCAGCCCAGGTGACCAACTAGCCTACTAACCCATCCATCTTTGGAATGTGGGAAATACTTCATTAAACAAAATTATTGCTGTGCCATGAATAAAGATTCACCAAGATTAAACATCTTGATATTTAGCTCTTCTGTAATGGAGATTGCTAACTCGTGCTCTCAGAGTGCTGTTTATATTTATCTGACATCTTCAAGGAGCGGTGCCGTAGGAAGGTGGCGTTCATCATTAAGGATCCCCACCACCCAGGACGTGCTCTCTTCACACTGTTACCATCGCGAAGAAGGTACAGAAGCCTGGAGGCACACACTTAGTGATTCAGGAACAGCTTCTTCCCTTCTGCCATCCGGTTTCTAAATGGATATAGAACCCACAAACACTACCTCACTACTTTTTTATTTTTGCTTTTGCACTATTTATTTAAATTTACCTATTTAATAGGCTTACCTGTACTTAATGTAACTCAGTTCTTTTCTCTATATTTATTTATTATGTATTTCATTGTACTGCTGCGTGAAGTTAACAAATTTCATGATATGTATATGCTGGTGATATTAAATCTGACTCTGATCTATTTGGGAGCCTATAGAATCTGGTGGTGTTGCCACTTTGCAAAGAGGCAGTAGAACAAAAATAAATGATCAAGACCAGAAATATAACTTAAAAAATTGAAAATAAGCACGCAATATTTGCTTCCTTGGAGAACTTTGTTTTTCGAAGTTCTTGTAAAACACTTGAAGGCGTTCAGAAGATTTAAGGATAAGGAAATATCTGGAATAATAATGTAGCCCTTAGCTACATTATTGAAAATGGGAAAGACATTAAGAGATTCTTAATGTTGCTGATTCACATGCTTTAGAAAATGAACACCACACCGAAGCCTTGACAGTTCATTAAGCAAAGGGCTGTGGATATGTGCAAAGCCTCATCTTCCTGCTGGCACTTTGACATATTTATGGTGTTTGCTGATGGCTGGCTGTTTGCTCTAGTTCACCATGTCCTACCAACAGCTTATCTGTCTAGTGAAGGTGACAGTTTGTACGGGTCTTTCTCGGCAGCTCTGGGCTCGCATTTGACCCTCGGTGCCCAGATGTAAAGTGATTAGAAGCAGCTCCTGTGTCCACAAGATAAAAGTAATCCCACACTAAGGATGACGGCTGTGAGGAAGCACAAGGGAGGCTGTCAGTATTCCTGAGGCTGACGGCCCCTGTGGAGCTGCCCTTATGCAATGCAAGTGCCAGTAATTCTTCAATTTGGCATCTGGTGCTCTGTAATTGTCAAGGAATATACTCCTACTGAAAGGGACTTTAAAACGTGATTTTGTTTGCCTTTGATTAACCATCTCCGTTAGGTAAAGCGTTCCTGGAATCAGCGATAAAAAAGAATGCTACATGTTGGAGGTTGTACCACATTTATGAATGGCTCATTTAATCAAGCTCATGCCATCACCTATTGGGGTTTCTGATGTCAGCCAGGATTGGCATTAAAGTACAGAACAATATATCCCTGCAGATCGGCTGTTTAATTTTGATAGTACAACATCACTCCACATCATGTCCAGTGAATTCTGTTTTGTCTGCTTTATGTAAATAAATGATTATAATTGATCTCACATGATATATGGGAAATTTTTACAATGCAGCTTTAGTAATGAGCATTTTCTTGGTACAGTGAGGTAGAAAAGACGAGTTGACATCGAGTCATTGTATAACTAAAGGAGACTAAATTGCGAGTGGACTTAGGCAACGTATCTGAATCAATTCACCTCTGTAAATATTGTACATGTCATGTTCAATCAAGTCATACAGAATTAAGTAAGAATGTCACAGAAGGCAGGCAGTAACTCTCTGAATAAAACGAAGCACATGCAGCATCTGTAAGAAAGGTACAAACACCAGCTGTCCAATAAAGGAGGAGGGGGTAGCTTGTTTATTGTTGTGGGTGTAGGACACCGATTCTACTGAGTGACTTGATTAATGGCCAGGCTTTGGCCTGTCACCGAATTTTGTCTTTGTCAAGAAAAATGAAGCTCAAGCACCTTGTAGAGGGTGTCCTATTGACGCAAACTGCTCTCGTTTGCCATTGTCTGTCACGAGTTGATGGATGGCACGGCAGACTGATTGGCCAGTCTCAACAGCCATTCATCAGCATCATCTGCAGGGATTACAATTCAGAAGATATTATATTCCATTAAAATTATTATCAGATATTGACCTCTCAGCTAGAGACAAGAAAATATCCAAGAAGGATGGTTTGCTACAGTCAAAACATCGAGTGCATTAGCAGAGAACCAATACAAATGTTTCAGGCTTTCCCTTTGTGGACTGATTTGAAAGAAATTCTTAAGATACACAATTCTCTTTATCCTCTGTAAGTCATTGAAAATACACATGCCTAGGAATTGCATCACTCTTTTATTTTAAGCATTTGAAAATCAAAACTTTTGGGTATGAAGAACAGTAACAATCCATAAAAGGGCCAATGGAAATTTACACATGGAAGTGAGTCATCCTAACTCCTCAAAGTACCTTTTCACAGTAGGTTTATATGGGTGACTTTAATAACTATGCAGTCCTTGTTTGCCATATTGCGTTAAACTTGCAATAAGTTCTCCCTCAATTGATAACCGTTGAGGCAACTAGGTTCTCCTGAGAAGATCTTGGACCAGGACAAGACCAGAAGTGCAGGAGATGCTTTACAGGCACCCCAACAGGTAATACTGTCATACATCTATATTTTCTCTGTCCACACTGCACCAGACTGCATCAATATTCCTGAACCTTTGATCAGCCAAGGATCTGACCAGCCCTTCCCACTCCCCACTCCACCCAAATCCTGCTTCTTCCCAAAGTCTAAGCTCCAAGCTTTGATCTTCTATTTACTTCTACCTCCATATCCACTGAAACCCCTGGTGCTGTCAGCTTCTGTTTTCACCCCTCATAACATACCTTTTGGCTTTTCTGATCCTCATTTCAATACAAGGCTCATTGATGACTCTTCTTCCTGCTGATGCAAGGCACGGACTTCGGCTTCTTTCTCTACCAGCAACACTGCCGTGGAGTCAGGCAAACTCAGTCCTCTGGAACCTAGCCTTGAACCCAAGCTCAACCATGCATTTTCATTCCTGAAAAGGAACCATGTCTATTCCATTGTACCCAACGCCTTGGACATTACATACAATTTTTACACATTTCTTCAGATCTCTAGAGAATTCAACATCATTTTGACAGATTTCTGCAAATTTCTACGATGTACTGTAGAGAGCATTCTGACTGTTTACATCAACATCTGGTACGGAGGAGCGAATGCACAGGATTGGTAAGAGCTGCAGAGAGCTGTAAGCCCAACTGGGTCCATTATGGACACGAGCCTCTCCACCATCAAGGACTCCTTCAAAAGGTGGCGACTTAAGAAAGTGACATCCATCATTAGGGACCCTCATCATCAAGGACATGTCCTCACCTCATTGCTGTCGTCAGGGAGGAGGTACAGGAACCTGAACACACAGACCCACACACATTTAATGTTTTAGGAATATCATCTTCTCCTCTGGCATCAGATTTTGGAGTGGATAATGAACTTAGGAACACTGCCTATTTTGCTCTATTTATCTTATCGTAACTCACTTTTTGCATGATTTTTTTTTATATTTGCTATCGCAACCTACAGTAGTTTTTTAAATGTATTTTTTTGTACTGCTGCCAGTAGTAATAAACCTGATTCTGATTCTGATTCTGACAACAGAAGACTGGAGATGGAACACAAACCCGAAAATGTGAGAACTCATCTACAACACCCTTTTGGGTGCATTAGGTTTTCTAGTCTGTAAAGGAAAGTTGGACGATATTAAACTGCAGCTTCAGCTTGGTAATCCTTCAGGGTATTCTAATCGAAGTCTTCCACACATGTGAAAATCAACATATTTTTAATTCCTAGTGGGGCTAAGTTTGTTCCCAGCACATCTCCAGGATCCCAGGATAAAAGCAGCTCCATTGGAACTAGGAGATAAGTTAGCCAGGAGGAGTTTCTGTGAAAAAGACAGACCCTGAACTACAGAGAAAATCATTGCCATCATTATGTGCCATGTCAAATGACATAGGCGATCATGATGACCATGATTAGAAACACAGAAAACCTACAGCACAATACGGGCGCTTTGGCCCACAAAGCTGTGCCAAACATGTCCTTACTTTAGAAATTACCTGTGGTTGCCCATAACCCTCTATTTTTTTAAGCTCCATGTACTATCCAGGAGTCTCTTAAAAGACCCGATCGTATCCGCCTCCACCACCGTTGCCGGCAGCCCATTCCACACACTCACCACTCTCTGCGTAAAAAACTTACCCCTGTCATTTCCTCTGTACCTATTCCAAGCACCTTAAAACTGTGCCCTTTCGTGTTAGCCATTAGCCATGGTTGTTCTTGGCAAGTTTTTCTACAGAAGTGGTTTGCCATTGTCTTCTTCTGGGCAGTATCTTTACAAGATGGGTGACTCCAGCCATCATCAATACTCTTCAGAGGTTGTCTGCCCAGCATCAGTGGTCACATATCACATACAACCATTCACCACCTGCTTCCATGGCTTCACTTGACCCCGATTGGGGGGATGAGCAGGTGCTACATCTTGCCCAAGGTGACCTGCAGGCTAGCAGAGACAAGTTTCTTACATCTCCTTTGGTAGAGGCATACCTTCACCCCACCACCCCAACAGTGAAATTAGGAGAGTCAAATAAATAGATTGGTTTTACTTTCTGGATATTTGAACTGCACTTACAACAGCCTAAACCATGGTCTTTTTTAGTATCATGATCTGATTGTTTGGTTTAGGACTAAGAATATTAAACCAAAGCATGTGTGCAAATTGTAAATGAGTTCCCTGTGTTTCGGGAACAGTACTTTCAGTGGCAGCAGTGAAAGCAGCTGGAAAATTCAGATTAGGAGGCACAGTGGCTAAAAACCAGGCTTCTAGCTTGGGTGGATCAATTGCAATTAACAGTAGGAATCGCACCCGTGGAACTGCAAATCATTATTCTGATCCTGTTAGCTGCCGAGTGCTGAGAGTAAAGAAAGAATTGTAGCAGACTTGTCAGCTTGATAAGGCAAAACTTCTCTCTCTCCCTCTCTCCCTTTTTCCCTCTCTATCCCCCCCTCTCTCTCTCTCACTCTTTCTCTCGCTCGCTCTCTGCTATCTATCTCTCTCTTCTCTCCCCATCTCTCTCTCTTTCTCTCTTCTGTCTCTGTGTCTGTCTGTCTCTCTCTCTCTATCCCTCTCTGTCTCTCTCTCTCACTCTCTGCTCTCTCTCTTGCTCTCTTCCTTCCTCTGTCTCTATCTTTGTCTGTGTGTCTGTCTCACTCTCTCTTTCTCTCTCCCTCTCTCACCATTAAAAGGTGTAAGTAAACCATGTCAGGACGTTCTGCGCCAAATGTTAAAACAAGTCTTATTGGCAACTCAGCAATAACTGCACAGGCCCAGAAAGAAAGAATGTAATCATGTTTCTACTTTTACAAGCTCAAGATGCCCTAAAGGCCCTTATTGCCAACAAATTCCCCTTCTGCATTATGAGAAAAACAACCACTCCCAAGTACACACAATGATGACGACCAGAAGATTAATTTCAGTAGTGTTGCTTTGGGAGGATAACACTGGCCTGAACACTGAATATAACTCCTGTGCTCTTCAGAGGACTAGTACCACAGGATCTTCACCATCTACCTGAGAGAACAGATATGGCCATTAGTTAGGACGCCCCAGGAGCATTGTTTGCAGTGCTGCTTGACGTACCATGGGAAGAATGTGATTGCGCAGGAGAAAGTGTCAAGGATATTTATTAGGATGTTGCCCGGATTAGGGGGCTTTCATATAGTTGATTTTTTAAATATTTAGAGACACAACAGCGAGCCATGTTGCTCAATTACACCTGTGTGACCAATTAAACTACTAACCTGTAAGTTGCTTGGAAGGGGAGAGGAAACTGTAGCAGCAGAATGAAGCTCACACGGTCAGAGGGAGAATGTACAGACTCTTTACAGACAGTGACAGTATTGAACCTGGCTCACTGGCACTGTAAAAACATTACACTAAATACTACACTACTGTGCAGCTTAGTTGGTGGGGGGGGGGAAGTTTAAATAAGTTGGGCTTTTTTCCCCTTAGAGCAAGGGAGGCTGAAGTGTGGCATTATGGACACAAATTAAATGATATGATGTATAGATGGAGTAGTTAGAATCCTCCTCCCATGCTATCTTGTCAAGACAATATAGGTTTAAGATGAGAGGTCATCATCGTCATTCTGTGCCTTGTCGTATGACATGGGCGATTATTCTTGGCAATTTTTTATACAGAAATGGTTTGCCATTGCTTTCTTCTGGGCAGTGTCTTTACAAGACGGGTGACCCCAGCCATTATCAATACTCTTCAGAGATTGTCTGCCTGGCGTCAGTGGTCGCACAACCAGGACCGGTGATATCATCAGCTGCTCGTACGACCATCCCCCTCTGGCTCCCATGGCTTCACATGACCCTGACCGGGGGAGGGGTTGGCGCTAATCGTCATCATCAGGTGCCGTGCCCAGTTTGAGCTTTGACTGCCATGGCCCACACACTCCTGTTTCAGGTCAAGTGGATCAATTCATTGGTACTCATTTCCAGTTCTCTGGCCGCTGCCTCCATCATCATTTGTCTTTGCTTTCCTCTTGCTTTCTTCCCTTCAATCTTGCTGCCAGCTTGAACCAGCCTAGCCATTTTTGTCTGAACTCTCTTATTAATAAGCATGAGTCCTGAAGAACGATCTTGGCCTGAAATGTCAAGTGTTTATTCTTTTCCATAGATGCTTCTTGGCCTGCTGAGTTCCTCCAGCATTTTGTATGTGTGTTTTTCTTTTTAACAAGGCAGAACTGCCGCTCATTGGATGTTTTTTTATTTTTCACACCATTCTCTGTAAATTCTAGAGCGTGAAAATCCCAGGAGATCAGTAGCTTCTAAGATACTCAAACCAAACCGCCTATTTTCAGATATATTAATAGAATGAGTTCCACTAATGAATATATGAAGTAATATTTCTTCATGAAATGAATAAAAGGAAATAATTGTTTTAATAGGCTACACAGTGCAATATGAAGATTTTATGTACATGATTCAAGAATTTGTGCGGAAGCATAAAATATAACCCAACCTTACAATTCAAGACACAAAAAGCAAAAATAATGTGTTAGAAATCAGAAATAAAAGAATAAAGTGCTAGAACTAGTCAGCAGGTCAGAGAGCATCTGTGATAAGGATCTACATGGATCCTCATATGAGGCCCAGCTATTCTCCTCAGAAAAGGCCCACAGATTCTCCCAATCAGGCTTCTGCTACCTCCAGTTTTATGGGGTCTCCTTATCTACTCAGTGGAGATTCTCAGTCCTGTCACGGGCTTTCTTGGTCTGTCCTGTGGATTTTCCTGATCAGGCTCGGAGATCCTTCCAGTCTGTTCCATTAGCTCTCTCAATTGGCATCATGCATTCTTCTGATCAGACCTCCCAGTCTGCCCCATGGTGGTTTCTGACTGTTCCTGGATGCTTTTCTCAGGATCCACACCATAGGTTTTCTCTCCCAGTGTTAGATACTGTCCTAGCCAGGAAGAGCAGTGGAACTTTAATGCAAATCATTTTCACTCAGTGAATCTGGAGATCTGCACAAGTAGTTAGAACATAGGACACAGAACTCCAGCATTCTACAAGCCCTTTGTCCAATGATATTGGGTGAACCTTCTAACCTATTCCAAGTCCCATCTAACCCTTCCCTCCTACAGACCCCACCATTTCTCTGTCATCTATGAGAGTTTCCTAAATGTCTCTAATGTGTCTGCCTCTACCACCACCCCTGGCAGCGTGTTCCACGCACCCACCACTCTCTATGTAAAAAACTCTCCTCCCATCACCTTAAAATTATGCCCCCTCGTATTAGGCACTTCCACCCTTGGAAAAAGTTTCTGGCTGTCTGCTCGATCTATGCCTCATCGCGTGGAAATTCTCATTGAAAATCTCCAGATGATGCCGAGTTGTTGTACTAACTAAAAATATGATATGGTTACTATCAGTAAATTGGAGCTGATATATCCCAATGCCACAAGCAAAGTTCTTAGGCACCTTATTTCACCTTTCCATTTAAAAATGATGGCATCTCTCGCGTAACTTGACTCAGTAGCAGATGACCTTCCACAAAAAGTCTGCACAATCTCACTCAAAAATAAATTGAAAAATAAAGTTCACTTACTCCGAGACAGAAAATACCTCACTCAATTTGACATTTTATATATAGCAGGCGAATTGCAGTTTTAAAATGTTATATTCAGTAATGCCACCTGCCATTCAGAGCTCCTAACAATACATTCCCTGGTTAATTATCGCTGAAAAGAACACGTTGTTTCTCCATATCATTTTGGTGTCCAAAAATTTAAATAACGATGGGTAATATTGGTATTTGGAGAGTTAATTTAAGACATAGAGAATCAAGTCGCAAGAGGTACAGTTTCAGCTTTGTGCTTCCAAGTTCAATGGTGGCCTTTGACCTGACATAGCAGCTGCGAAAATTATGTTGTAATGGATTACACATACTTTCATTGGTTCTCATTTCCTTTGGTAATACTAAGAAGGATTTGTGGAAGAAGTGGCTGACATGTGCTCCATTACCTGGGGCAATTTTCTTTAGTGCGGTAGTGCAAGAACTTTCTGCAACTAGACACTTCGATATTTCCTGGCCATTTACTGACAATCTTTTTAATACGTAGCAGAAAGTTCAACTCGCTGTGATTCTTCGAAGTAAAGATCAAAAATAACATTGTTTTAGATTGTAGAGAGAGAAAAGAAGTGTAAATCAATCTATAATCTAAAACACAGCTTTTTTTTTCTCTTGCTTCAAGGTTTTGATGAATATTTTAAATAAAGATCACATTATGGGTTCTAACGGGTTTACTGAAAAATAAATCAGAGAGCAATGTCAGCAACATAACTAAAAAGCTGGAAGGGTGAGCAAGTTGTGCAGGCTTGACTTACTGCTGGTTTATTATACTCCAAACCACAGCCCTCTTGTGTATTGTATTTATGCCATATGTTCAAACTATCTAGCAGTCAATCTAAGTTTTTCTTCAAATTAAGCAACCTGGGCGAAGGAACAATGCCGAAAGCACAAAGCACCACCTAGATTGAAAGCAGTAGGAGAGAAATCAAAGGAAGTCAATAAAAATAGCTAGATAATAATTTCAAGCGTTGTGTTTTCAGAGAATAAAGGAAATATTGAGGGAGGCAAGATTCCCAGCTTTTTAAAATTTATTTATTGGGATACAACATGGAATAGGCTCGTCCATCCCTAGCCATCCCCCAACTTTAACCCAAGCGTAATCATGACCAAATTAACCTACCGAGTTGCCCACTGGTGCAGTGGCATCGGCACTGGACTTCGAGGCCAATGCCCCAGGTTCGAATCCGGCTGCCTGCTTGCACCCTTTCCATCCGTCGAGCTAGCAACTTGGCATCGTGAAAAAACAGACTCATGCTGAAACAGACACCCAGGCACGAAAAGGAACAGCAAACAACACTTAATCTACCAACCGGTACGTTTTTGTGGGAGGAAACCCATGCGGTCCCTTACCGGCCAACCTCTTTACAGGCAGCGGCAGCTTTTGTGATTAAGTAATAGAATGAAACTGAATAAAACATTCTGTGCAGTCTGAAAAAGCTGCATACAGTCATAAACTCAGCCATTGCCATCATGCCTTCTCACCTTTTAGGACGTCTTCATTAGGCGATGCCTCAAAAAGCCGGCATCCATCATTAAGGACCATCACTGCCCAGAACCTGGCCTTTTCTCATTACTACCATCAGGGAGGAGGTATAGGAGCCATCAGATTTCTGAATGGACAACGAACCAACCCATAAAAGTTACCTCACTTTTTGCTCTCTTAACGCACTACCTATTTATTTCATTATATTTTTTATTGTAACTGATGGTAATAATTTATAAACTCAAGAAAATCTGCAGATGCTGGAAATCTAAAGCAACATACACACACACACACACACACACACACACAAAATGCAGGAGGAGCTCAGCTGGTAAGGCAGCAGCTATGGAAAAGAGTGCGGAGTCAACATTTTAGGCCGTGAGCCCTTGTCAGGACTCACGTATTGCTCTGTACTGTTGTCACAAAACATCAGATTTTATGACATATATCAGTGATATTAAATCTGATTCTGTTTGAGAATGCCGAACAATATACAGCATGTTACAAACAAAAGATGTTTACTTCAGCTAATTTAAGGCTGCTTGATATTGCTATTACTAAATGAGTCGGGCTGTTGGATAAACCAGGTTACAAAGTACTTGTTTATCATAGGAGGGCTGGCTCCTCTGTACGACAAACTAGCAAAGAGCAAAATGGTGTCTCCTGTCACAGTGTAAGGCAATTATAACAGAATGAATTTATCACAAAAATCTTTGTTGTCTTTAATGGAATGCTACAATGTACAAATTTGACTTCCATTTTTAAACAAATGCTGCACAGAATTTCACTTACTTTGAATAGTGGGACTTGAAATCAGCATCTCCAGTGTGAAGGCCCTGGGCCTGTACTCACTGGAGTTTAGAAGAGGGGGGATCCCGTTGAAACCCACTGAATATGGAAAGGTCGATGATATGCTCCAAAGCATAAAACTAATTGGAAAAAAAAACAACAAGAGTCCAGAATGCATGTAAACTTCATTTTTATGTTTAGTGAGGCATGCCCTTATGACATAATGGCGTAATGACGTATGCCATTCACAGACTCTTACATATAACCTGTAATAAATTATGTAAACACTAACGGATGCTTAATCAAACAGTATATTTACAATATTACTCAAATATCACTGAAATATTAAATACACAGCAGTCTAGATTAGATGGACCATGGACAAGATGTTTCCTACAGGCATACCTTATGAGAATAGGTTGAGTGTACTTGGCCTTTTCTCCTTGGGGCGACGGGAGGATGAGAGGTGACCTGATAGAGATGTATAAGATGATGAGAGGTATTGATCGTGTGGCTTTTTCCCAGGGCTGAAATGTCTGACACGAGGGGGCATAGCTTTTAGGTGCTTGAAAGTACGTACCAAGGGGATGTCAGGGATAAGGTTTTGACGGAGAGTGGTGGGTGTGTTGAATGCACTGCCCGTGGCGATGGTGGAAGCAGATCCAATAGGGTCTTTTAAAAGCCTCTTAGAAGCTGGAGCTTAGAAAAATAAAGGGCTATGCACTAGGGGAATTCTAGGCAGCTTCTAGAATAGGCTACATGGTCAGCACAACATTGTGAGCTGAAGGGTCTGTAACGTGCTGTAGATTTCTATGTTCTATGTTCTATGTATAGTGTGAGAGTCTGAAAATGGGGGCACAGCCTGAGAATAGAAGGATGCAACTTTAGAACAGAAAAGATGAGGAATTTCTTTAGCCAGAAGGTGGTGAATCTGTGGATGTGTATACTGAAGGCACAGGTTAATAAATTCTTCATTTGTAAGGGCGTCAAAGGTTATGGGGAGAAGGCAGCAGAATGGGATTGAGAGCCATAATACAACAGCCATGATAGAATGACAGAGTAGGTTCAATGGGCCAAATAGGCTAATTCTGTTCCCAAGTCTAATGGTCTTATGGTCTAGATCATCAGTCCTAGCATTTGTGTTGCAACCCTTGTAAAATGATTATTTTGTTGCTGCATGGCAATATTTGTGAAGAAGACAAAGAAACTGTACCATTGATTTCAGGTTGTCGTGCATGCAGGATTCTGCAGTTCATTATGTTTCATTTTACTTTAGAGAGGAAATCAGTCTCTTCCAGTCATGTCTTGTTCTTCTCTTCTTCTATCTCTCCCTCTTCCTATCCCTCTCCCTCTCCCTCTCCCTCTCTCACTGTCTCTATCTCTGTCTCTCTCTCTCTCTCTCTCTCTCTCTCTCTCTCTGACTTCTTCTAACAGTTGGTGGACAGCAGACAGAACAATCAGTTTGCCCTCTCTTGTGATCAATGGACCATATCATGCACAGTTCAGAGTTTTTGCAAGAGTTTTGAATTAAAACAAAACAAGCGAGAGTAGTATATACAGTAAATGTGTGGCATGGTGCACTGTGCAAATTGCTGAGTCAAAGTACGTGTTGTATTTTGAATTAGCCTTCTGCAAATAACCCACTGGGAAATGTAATCAGAACTAAAATTGAAACAAATGGCACTATAGTTTAAAGGCAGGATATGCCAAAGATGATATTGTTGAGAGTGAAATTGTTGATTTTTTATTCCAGCATCATCAATCTCCATCTATCAATCCATCTGTTGAAAAAGTAATTTGTCTAAACATGTAATATAATGTAGTAACTTGCAGGTCGTACAATTATACCATGAACCTTGAGGTAGTGAGTTTTTGATGTACACATTGTATTATACACACAAAATGCTGGAGGAACTCAGCAAGTCAGGAAATATCTATGAAGAGGACATTTCGGGCTGAGTAACTTCATCATGAGAGCCCAAACTATCTATTTTTAGATATTTTTTAGTTACTGAAATACGGTGCAGAACAGGCTCTTCCAGCCCTTTGAGCTAGGCCACCCACCAATCCACTGATTTAATCCTAGCCTAATCACGGGGGAATTTACAACGACCAATTAACTTAACAACCGGTACGTCTTTGGACTGTGGGAGGAAACCAGAGCACCCGGAGGAAACCCACACCGTCACAGGAAGAATGAACAACAAGAAATTGAAGCCAGGTTGCCTCTATTGCAAAGCGCCATCCCACAATATCATCTTTGGCATATCCTGCCTTTAAACTATAGTGCCATTTGTTTCAACTTTAGTTCTGATTACATTTCCCAGTGGATGATTTGCAGAACGCTATTTCAAATACAACTGACTCCTCACTTTACACAGTGGTTAGCATATCAACTGTTTATCTCTCTCCGTAGATGGTGTCTGACCTACTGAGTTATTCCAGCAGTTTGTGTGTTCCTCAGGGTCTCCAGCATCTTGTGTTACCCACTGTGTTGAGATGTTAAGAAGAGGCAAGAGGGAGAAGAGGAATAGGAAGCCGAATCATTTTTATGCTCTTCCGATGCATCTCCTCCGTGCTCATAGACAGAGAAGACAAGCCATTCTTTCTTTCACCCATTAGATTGGGGTGGTCTGAAATCTGGAGAAAATAACAAAGTCTTTTTAATGAAGGAAGGTATTGCAATAGAAACAGAATTGTGTGCAAGATTCACCATCTGAAAAAGCTGTCAGTCTAACTCCTCGCAGTATGATGAGGTTTCTTTAACAACATAATGCTCATTCCACCTCTTCAAAAAGTAGTGAGTTCAGATTTTATTTCAGAATCAGATTTAATATCAACAGCATATGTTGTGAAATTTGTTGTTTTGCGATAGCAGTACATTGCAATACGTAATAATTACGGTAAATACCAGTATATATATTACGGCGAGCATTTGGTGCATAATGACAGACGAGGAAGCTCGTTAACTCAACAACCATTTTATTGTGATAAACACAGAACAGACCAGGCACCATGACCCGGAGAGTGAACCCAACCAGCCTCATACCGACGGGGGAGGTGACCATCACACAGCCCGGTTACTGTTGGGATAACCCACAAACACACAAGCAAATAACTACATAACCTAAGCTAAAATGTAGCAATAAATGAACTGGAACTTCTCACCATACTCCTGCAAGAGCATTTTAACACAAGAACAATAAACAGTACTGGTCATCAGAAATACAGGGGCAGGCTGTCCACCATACTCCCCCCCCGCCCACCCCACAGAGTGTCACAATGAAATAAGTTAAATTAAAAAAAGAAAAAAGACAAATTTTTCACTAAACATAAAATGTATATTATCAGGAAGCAGAAGATCAATTCTCCATTGGCTATGCTGTTAGCCTGGCTTCAGACATTACTCTCGGCCTGTCCTTGATTTAAACAAACAGAAGCTCCAGATGAAGAGCAGGATTCAAGCTACTTTGAACAGACTTTACAGCAATATGTAACAGTCTTTTACTTTCTATACAGCGATTGTTACATTCAATATGAATAGGTAAGCAGGATGGAGAAGAACGATTGTTTCAGATTAGGCCCTCAGCAGGCACAGAATTCTTTGATGTGCCAAATGTCAGATGTTCCAGTCCATCTGGGCAACATGCAGATCCCAAAAGCTGAAGCAAATTCAGATAGGTAGATTAAATTCTCACCAGGTCACGCAGGACCAAACCAGAGCAGGTAATTATCTGTCCGCAATTTAACTTCTGAAGCCTAAATCAAGAAACAAAGATTAGAAACGTCTTTTTTTAGGGGAATAAAAACAAACTACACTGATGCTGGAAACCTGAAAGAAAACAGACAGCGCTGGAAATTCTCAGCAGCAGAGGGAGCATCGGAAGGGAGATCAATAGTGGACAACGTTTTAGGAGAGAAAGCAATGAAAACCTGAAGAAGTGTCTTGACTCAAAATGTCGACTGTTTATTCAATTCCATAGGTGCTGCCTGACCTGCTGAGTTCTCCACCATTTTGTGTGTGTTGCTCTGGATTTCCAGCATCTGCAGAATCTCTCATGTTAATGAAATAGGACTGGTTGGGGTGGTGCTGGAAAGAGAGCCCAAGTGAAGGTTTGTGCTAGGGAAATGGCAGGGCAGATTGGATTGGGATTGGTTTACTAAGACATAGTGAAAAGCTTGTCTTGTATATTGTTCATACAGATCAAATCATTACACAGAGCACTGAGGTAAAAGAATAATAATGCAGAATAAAGTGTAACAGCTACAGAGAAAGTGCAGTGCAGGTAAACGATAAAGCGCAAGGTCATAACAAAGTAGATTATGCAGCCTTATCATACAAACGGTCCATTCCAGAGTCTGATAATAGTTGGATAGTTCCAGTCCTTAGACCTGGTGGTACCTGTATCCAGGCTTTTGTATCTGCTGCCCGATGGGAGAGGGGAGAAGAAAAGATGTCTGGGGTGGGAGAAGACTTTGATTATGCTGTCTTCTTTACTGAGACAGCGAGTCCATGGAGGAGAGGACAGGATGATGGAGGAAGAGTAAGGTAAAGGTGAGTGAAAAGCGAAATAAGAGAAGGGCTATTCAAATCAAAAACGAAGAGAGCCCTCTGCCCTCAGAGAGTGGCGGTCTTCAGAATTTGCTGCTCTGGAGAGTTGTGCATTCATTATGATGTGGATATTAAAGGAATGAAAGGATACAGAGGTAATCAGAGAAACGCTGAACTGATTCCACAACCAACAGACTCACAACTTAGGTTCTCGGTATTATTTATTTTAAAAAATGTTCACTATTTGTCTTCTTTTGCACATTGGTAGCTTGTCAGTCTTTGTTGATGTATATTTTTCATAAACTCTATTGTATTTCTTTGTTTTCCTATAAATAATCATCATCATCATTGTGTGCCATGTCGAATTTTCTTGCAGAGTGGCTTGCCATTGCCTTCTTCTGGGCAGTGACTTTATAAGACGGGTGACCCCAGCCATTATCAATACTCTTCAGAGATTGTCTGCCTGGCATCAGTGGTCACATAACCCGGACTTGTGATACGTACCAGCTGCTCATATGACCATCTACCAGCTGCTCCCATGGCCCTGATCGGGGGCTGAGCAGGTGCTACACCTTGCCCAAGGGTAACCGACAGGCTAGTGGATGAAAGGAGCACCTTACGCCTCTTTTGGTAGAGACGTATCTCCACCCCACCTTCCTATAAACAGCTGTAAGCCAATTAATCTCAGGGTAATATATGAACTTTGATGTTGAATTCACTTTGACTTTGACAATGGATTTGAAGGATCTAAGCGGAGTGGACTCTATAGAGAATGGTGTGAGAAAAAAATCCAGTGAGCGCCAGTTCTGTGGGCAAAAATAACTTCTTAATGAGCGGTCAGAGGAGAATAGTTAGACTGGATCGAGCAAAGAGGAAGGTGACAGTAACACATATAATTGTGTGTTGCACCAGTAGTGTGCAAAAGAGCATCTCTGAAAGCAGAACACATCAAACCTTGAAATGGATGGGCTACAGCAGCAGATCTAATAGGAGGTACCTAATAAAGTGGCCACTGAACGTATACATAAAGCACATTCAATGCCTTCAACCCCAAAGCAATTTACGTATGTGTAAGGTAAAAGAAAAATGAGGCAGAGGATTTTAAAAAATCCATTCTATGGTACCATTCATAGATTCTGGATACCCGAATGCAATTGGAGATGATAAATAAATTATGAATTAATTGTAATGTAGAAACTGGTTCAGCCAGTTCAATCACAGCAAGCTTCCATAGACCGCAATTGTTGCTCTTGTCTGTTTTTTTTTAACAAGGCCAGGTTGCCAGCTCGATGCTCAGCCCAGCACGGATGGAAAGTGTGCAAGGAGCTGGCAGGATTCGAACCCCCAGGACCACTCGCCTCAAAGTCCATTGTGGATGGCACAACCCCCACCAGCCGGCAATAGTCCACAATGGGACTAGGAATTTTACTCAGATTAGTTGTGAGGAATCGGGATTGGTTTGTTCAAGGCAGAGGCTAATGGCTTTAGGAATGAGGGAGCAAGCCGGCCTCAATTTAAAACCTCACTTACTAGATCATTCCAACATTGCAGTATTCCCTCGGTTCTGAAAAGTCAGTCCAAAATTAGTCTCCAACAGCAATACTGGTGACTTAGGAGGGAGTGTTAACTACTGAACCGAGATTGACACCAGGAGAAATGGCAGAGCAGACTTTGCCTCTGAGGTATGTTATTGAAAACTGAGGAGTGAACAGGAGCTGTGAACAAGAAACCCTGTACCTTAAAACATGGAACAGAATCATCAAATTTCAAGGCACATGAGGAAGCTAGTTCAGTACAATTAACTGCACTTTAAAATTTCTCAGTTGGCTCCAACTACACCCGGGTATGCAAAACCTGTGAAGGACACTGCAGAATGCAATTCTTTTAATCCTCTGTCTCATAATTTTGTTACGTTGCACATTCCCGCTACTGCCTATAAGGAGTTTTTACGTTCTTCCCATGACCGCATGGGTTTTCTCTGGGTGCTCCAGTTTCCTCCCATGTTCCAGAGATGTACCGGTCATTGTAAATTATCCCATGATTGGCAACACATGTCAAAGTTGCTGGTGAACGCAGCAGGCCAGGCAGCATCTCTAGGAAGCGGTACAGTGGACGTTTCAGGCCGAGACCCTTCGTCAGGATTCCTCGTGTATCCCATGATTAGGCTAGGGTTAAATCGGGATTGCTGGACGGCGTGGCTCGAAGGGCCAGGAGGGCCTATTCCGCGCTGAATCTCAAAAAAATATATACCTAGTGGCCACTTTATTAGGTACCTGTACCTAATAAAATGGCCACTGAATTGAGAAAATCTGCAGATGCTGGAAATCCAAAGCAACACACACAAAATACTGAACTGTCCATTCTTCTCCATAGATGCTGCCTGACCTGCTGAGTTCCTCCAGCATTTTGTGTGTGTTGTAAATGGCTACAGAGTGCACGTCTGTCGTTTTCAGCTGCTGTGGTCCATCCACTTCAAGGTTCAATGTGTTGCGAGTTCAGTGTCTCTTCTGCAAGGAGCACAATTCCGTAGCCTTGTTCATAAAGAGAATCAAAGACATAAATAGCAGAGCTTTGCAAAACCAAGTATATGGAAACAATTTGACTAAGCTTAAAATGAGGCAGAGTGGTAAATCATATAAGCAGATTAAACAGAGACGTTAATATACATGATATATAGATAGATAGATCAGCTACTGCACAATGTTTGCAAGGCAATGAACTATAAATTCTGGTGCTCCCCGAAGGCTCCCCTAGGCTGTGGTATGTCAGCAATTGTTTTGGTTATGGGAATCCCTCTCCGTGGCAAACTTCAGCAGCACCAGCAGGCTGTAGTTTGCAA
Source organism: Mobula birostris (assembly GCF_030028105.1). Lineage (NCBI taxonomy): Eukaryota > Metazoa > Chordata > Chondrichthyes > Myliobatiformes > Myliobatidae > Mobula > Mobula birostris. The sequence goes on from NC_092388.1 coordinate 12,559,417, forward strand.
TGGGGATGGGAGCCCCTACCCCATCAGAGGATGTCAGAGGGCAGTTAGGTCAGTCAGAGAAACGGAACGGTGGAGATCTGAGGGTCACCGAAGGGAGATCAGAGGTTTTTAGAAGATGTCTGAGTGTGACAGCCTCTCTGTCCCTCTCATTCGCTGCTCCCAAAGGAAGGTCCCTGCATTCGAATGGTCTCTCTCTCTCTCTCCCTTGATGCTGTCGGAGGATGGTGTGAAGTTCTGGGTCTGCGGTTTGTAGGTTGGACTTTGTAGTTCATGTTATAATTTGCTTCTGGTTTCTGGTCACTCCTTTTTTGTTGCTATTTTAGGAGATTTTGAATCAGGGTGGCCTACAGGTGTTCCGTGGTCGTCTGTGAAGAAGTCAAATCTCAAGTTTATACACTGTATAAATACTGTACTTTGAATCTTTAAATCTTTTGTACTTCAATATATGACAATAAAGAGCCAACTTATCAACCTTGGTGGGCTGATCAAATGGGCAGGGAAGGGAGATCAAATAAATCTCTGAGAAATCAGAGACTGGGAAGTTAAGGGAGGTGAGCAAGCGGGTCTAGAGTCCCACTTTGATTGGAGGACATCTGGGATGGAGGGGTTTAGAGTGTGGGTGGGGAACTGTAATGGCTAGTTAATGGAGTGCGGGAGTGAGGTAGGTATGAACTTTATTCAGAAGAATCTTAGTCCGGGGCTGCACTGTAAAGACTTGCGGGACCTTTCAACAGAGTTTACTACTTGAACAAATTGGCCTGATTTCCTCCATAGTACTACAAAAATAGAATTTCATGGGGAATGTAATTAGTGCAAGTGTGATGTGAAAATCCTACATCGAGTGGATGTGGAGAGGATGTCTCCTATAGAGGGGAGTCTAGGATCAGAGGGCCCAACCTCAGATAGAAGGATGTCTATTTAGAGTGGCAATGAGGAGGAATTTCCTTAGCCAGTGGGTGGGGAATCTGTGGAATTCGTTGCCACAAGCGACTGTGGAGGCCAAGTTTATTGGGTGCATTCAATGTGGATGTTGTTAGATTCTTGATTATTCAGGGCGTGAAAGGTTTTGGGGAGAAGACGGAAGATGAGGTTGAGAGGGAAATGGATTAGCCATGATCAAATGGCAGAGCAGACTCAATGGGCAGAATGGCCTAATTCTGCTCCTATGTCTTATTGTCTAATGGAAAATCTTATCAAATATGCAAACAAAACTTATGCCGGGAAGTATAAGGGGGAATGGAACAATCCAGGTATGGTCTTTATCACAGACACGAGAGATTCTGCAGATGCTGGAAATTTTGGGCAACACACACAAAATACTGGGGAAACTCAGCAGGTCAGGCAGCATCAATGGAGGGGAATAAACAATGACATTTTGGGCTGAGATTCTTCATCAGGAGTCAATAATGAATTGCACTCCTGATAAAGGGCTTCAGCCCTAAAAGTCGACTGTTTATTCCCCTCCATTACTACTGCCTGACCTGCTGAGTTCCTCCAGTGATTTGTGTGTGATAGAAATTACCACCTTTCACCCCACGGTAAGTACATTTTCAATGCAGTTGCATCGAAATACAGAGTACTCTGCCATCTGCATAGTACTCTACAGTTTTTTAGGTGAACTCCAAATGTGAGGGAGGAGTCGGGGTTAGGGGTCTGATGTTCTCGTTGGTGTTTTTCTGTGTGGACGTTCTGTTCATTTTAGTGTGTGAAGGGTGGTTTGCTATTGTTGCTGTTCTTTTGTGCGAGGCAGGGGTTGGAAGTTTGGGGGTTTTCATGTTCTAGCTGCCATTTTCTGGGAGTGCGATCTGTTAGCTTTAGTGCGAGGCAGGGTGTTGGAAGTTTGGGGGTTTGATGTTCTTGTTGCCATTTTCCATGTGGGTGTTTTCTTACTTTTTGTGGGAGGGAGGGGGTGGGAGTTTGGGTTTGCGAATTTTCTTTTTCTTTTTTGTGCGGGGAGTTGTGGGGGGTTGATGTCTTTTCTTTCAACAACCCCATGGTTTTTCCATACTTCACGGCTATTTGGAGAAGATGCATATCAGAGTTGTATTGTACATACATACTTTGACAATAAAATGAACCTTTTGAATCTTTGCATTACAGATTTGCAATACAGAAGAATACAAAATTGTGTGTCTTGTTATAAATCTTGAACTCAGCCAGCTTAATCCCGGGCAATAGCCTCCCACCATCGAGAACATCTTCAAACGACGACGTTTCAAATATATGGCGTCCGTCAATAAGTACCCCCCACCACACAGGACGTGCCCTCTTCTCATTGCCACCATTGAACAGGAGGTACAGGAACCTGAAGACACAAACTCAACGTTTTAGGAACAGCTTATCCTCCTCCCACATCACATTTTTGAACGGCCCCTGAACACTCCCTCAGGTTTTGTTCCCTTTTAAACCGATTTATTTTTAAATTTCTTATTGCAACTTACAGTAATTTTTCATGTACTCCTCAGTACTGCTGCCACAAAGCAACAAATTTCATGACATGTCAGCGATAGTGGACAATGAAACCACACTATTTTCGCTCTCTTTTTGCATTATCTTTTTAAATATGTATTTCTTACGATAATTTACAGTATATTTTATGCTTGCACTGTACTGCTGATGCAAAGCAAGAAATTTCATGATGTATGTCAGATAATAAACCCGATCTTGATTCTGAACAGAGTGAGACGAGGGTGATAAGGACAACTCTCTGTCGCCTTGCATTTGTTAAAGGCATTCATGACATGCGAATTTTACTTGAGCTAGAGGTAACACCAAGAGAATAGCCATCAAAAACAAAGAGATACATTGTCAAAGAATCCAACCTACTCTGCTAAGTGCTTCTTGACCTGAAGACATGGAGGGATGCGACGTCTCACGGCAGATGATTGACAGTAATCTGTACACACTGAGAATTTTGTTATTGCTCTAAACTCTTTAGTTGTGCTGGACAAAATCGTGGTGGTGGGGCGGGGGGGGGAAGTGGGAATTAAGCAGATAACTTATGGCTGACATTATTAATGTTTTCTTTGGGTTTTCTAGACCAGGGGAAAGAGAATATTTTATCCTGTTGTGATGTGGAACTTTTGTCTCTTGGATCCTCTGGGATTAGCAGGAGGCATTTGTGTGGAAGTATGATTTACCGGTACGTGACATTCGATGCTAGATCATCGGGCCAGTTTACATTCCTCGGCAAAGGCTGCTGCATAAAGCGTCCAAGACCACATAATATTGCTTTATATGGACACTGGCACATGCATGCGTGCATTTAAATAATCTGTATATGTTATAGATCGCTGTATAGCAGCACAGTAGCATAGTGGTTAGTGCGACACTTTAAAGTCCCAGCGAGTACCAGTCAGGGTTCAATTCCCGCCGCTGTCTGGAAGAAGCTTGTACGTTTCCCCGTGAACTTGTGGGTTTCCTCTGGGTGCTGCAGTTTCCTCCCACTGAATCAAGGAGGGCCCTTGACTAAATTCTTCCACGTGATACATAAAAACACTGTGCAACATAACAACATAATTCCTAGGTCAAAGAGCATCAACATGTGCTTTATTCGCGATGCGCGTGGGTAAAACTCAGAGAGAGCACAGCTGGACGTTCATTCTAAGCATTATCGCAAAACAGGTAATGTTGTTTTGGCCAAAAATAATACGACCTACCTGACATGATGTGCAATAACTTTAACGGAATGTGGCCCATGCAATGCTTAATACTTTTTTGATCAAGCGGGGGTTTCTTTGAAATTGCTAGTTTGCTCTTGCTTCATTGTTCTTCTCAGAGTTTCACAATAACACCGATCAGTCCATAATGTCACAAACCCACGCTCAGCAATACCTAGAACTCTTTGTCTTGGAAATCTTAATCCATTTTAGATCTATTTTATTACTGAAAAACCTGCAAAAGTAGTGGATACAGCCCAGTCCATCAAAGTTCAAAAGTTCAAAGTATATATATGTCACCATATACAACCCTGAGATTCATTTCCTTGCAAGTATACTCAGCAAATCCAAGAATTAATGAAAAACTGTGTGCACTCAGTAGGACAGACAAACAACCAATATGCAAAGGCCAATAATCTGTGCAAATACAAAAGAGATATAATAAATAAATAGCTAGATAGATAGATAAATAAATAAATATCTAAAATAAGAGAAGAAGAGTCCTTAGAAGTGAGTCCATAGGGGTGTGGGAACAGTTCAATGATGGGGTTCGTGAAGTTGTCCCCTTTAGTTCAAGAGCCCAGTGGCCGAGTGGTAATAACTGGTCCAGTGTTCTTCTCACATGAAAAGCTCACCTCAACACTGAACTGATTCCACAAACTTTGGACTTATATTTACTTTTTTAAATTGATTATTCTCTTTCACATTGGTTGTTGACAGTCTCTGTGTATATTTTTCCACTGATTCTATTGTATTTCTTTGCTCCAAGAAAAGGAATCTCAGGGTAGTCTATAGAGACAAACACGTACTTTAATAATAAATTTAGTTTGAACTTTGAGCAACTAATTACTAGATTGCTGTTACATATATTTTCTTTTTAAGTTATAAAACTTGCATTAATATAAAATACTCATGGTACAATTGTGTTTCTTCCTGCAGTGGAAAAATAATGCTTGGTTAGCAAAGGTCAAATAATTCATTTCCTGGTGTACAATTTTCACAAAAACATCTAATATGGTATTATGTAGTTCAGCTGAACACTGACTGCAAACTAATGCATGAAAATATACCACGTGTCTTGTAACATTTGGTCTGTAAATGCGATATTGCTCTGAATTTATTGCATAAATAGTCCTAATGGTTTTGGACCAATCAAATCTACCACAAATCTTTTAAGGGAAATGTGTAAAATCAGAGTTGTGGTCTGTGCTCCTGTCATGTTATATTAGACATCAATAACTCTGTTTTACAGCACTGAATTACCACTGGCCCTTTGATTTTGTACATTGGCGTTCAGTCTCCTACTCTGAATTCAAACAGTCCCTGTAACAACATCTGCTAATTGATTCTGGCTCTCCATGACATCTAATAGAATTTAATATATGAACAGTTTCAGAAAATATTTTGCAGAATAAATTTAGCAGCTACATTTTGGATATAGTACACAGTTTGTGCATTTATATATTACTGTCTATTAAAAATCCTTCTAATTGGGTGTAATTGGCAGAAGAAGAATTTCATTTCAATCATATGCAAAATATGTTAGATTTATGCATTAATTATGAGTGCCACTTTCTATTTAAATAACTTAAACCTTGCAATATTTTTATTTATAAACACAAGAGATTCTGCAGATGTTGGAAATCCAGAGTAACGGTAGTGTAGTGGTTACCACAATGCTTTACAGTGCAGGTGACCCAGGTTCAATTCCCGCCACTGCCTGTAAGGAGTTTGTTCATTCTTCCTGTGACTGCGTGGGATTCCTCCAGGTGGTAGGTCAATTGGTCACTGTAAATTGTCCTACGATTAAGCTAGAGTTAAATCAGGGGGATTTCTGGACCCATTGTCTCGAAGGAATTGGACCTTACGACCCTTCAAGTCACGCTGCATCTCCATAAATAAATAAAGTGTCAGAGGATCTCAGCAGGTTTAGGGAGCACCTGTGGGAAGGAATAAAGGGTTGACATTTCAAGTCAAGACCCCATATCCTGACTGGAAAGGAAGGGGGAAGAAGCCAGAATAAGAAGTTAGGGGGGGAGTGGAAGGAGTCCGAGTGAGAAGGTGATAGGTGGAAAAGGTAAAGGGCTGAAGAACAAGAAATCTGATAGGAAAGCAGAGCGGACCATGGGAGAAAGGGAAGGGGGGCGCCAAAGGGAGGTGATGGGCAGGTGAGGAGAAGATAAGAGGTAAGAGGAGAGCTAGAATGGGGACTGGAAGAAGGGAGAAGGGGGAGGGGGGTGAAATTACCTGGTGTTAGAGAAATGGAAGTTCACGCCATCAGGTTGGAGATTACTCAGACGGAATGTGAGGCTATAGTTATATTCATCCATTTTAAACCGACTGCGTCCAATGGCTGCTACGCACAGACAAAAATAAAGACAAGCTCACACTTTGACAGAGAAAAAGCTCGATGGTGCTTAGCTCCTGAACACATTTATTTGGAGTGGTCTGTGGAAAGACATCAAACAATATGACCTTGCACACAAGGCTGGGTTTATTGCTCTTCTTGATGAGAGTTAATCACACCTGAGTTTGCTGAATGTTTGTCCACAATTACTTCTTCGTTTAGTCAAAAATGCCTCAATTATATCCCCACTCAGAATTTGTTTTTTTTATATATAACATTTAAAATCACACACACACACACACACACACACACTCACGGACTGAATCATACCACAATTAATCATTTCCATCATAACAATGGCCAACAGCTGGAACCTATTTTAAATAGTTCAATTCAAACAAAATGATTGGGATGCAAGAATAATTAATCATAGCAATCTAGAGCAGTTGGTCTAAAGGTCCTTTCCTTGAGTAATTGGCATGGTATGCTGCGGCTAAGAGAGCTGACACTCTCCAGGTAGCTGCCTGCAACAAATGGGGTTGAGGTAATTCAAGCTCCCATCTTCTCAGCTGGGTCAAGACGTATAATGCCCTGATTCAGAAGAGTGACTCAGCCAGTTATTATCTATTCAAACAAAACCAAATACCCATGATGAATCAAAGGCAGTGAACAAAGAGGACATAACAAAGCCAGCGTTGTGTCAACATCATGCCAACAAGGTTATATCACCTGCCACGTCTCATTCCTCCAGACAATCTGCACTAATATCAATTACTAACCACAGTGACCACATCTGAGAATGTAGCTGAAATTACGGACCCAAGATATCAAGGAACAAGATCAACTTTTTTCACTATATACACTTACATCTATTAGGAATTTGCTATGATGTGTTGGCATGACAGGCAACAAAAACAAGATTCAATAATTATAATGAATTATATAAAAATAAGTTAGAAGTTAAAGTGTAGATATGGAATAAAATGTGTGTGTGTATATATATATGTGTTTGTGTGTGTTGAGAGAGAGAGAGTGTTAGGGTACCTAAGACTTTTGCACAGTATTGTAATAATTTTATGTATTGCACTGTACAGCTGCCACAAAAAAAAGAATTCATGATGTACAGTATGTGTGTGATGATAAACCTGACTCTAATATGAGTCTCTGTTGTGGACCGAGAGTGGAAAGGGGGCAGGGAGAGGGGAATCATGGTTGGGAAACGAGGAAGGGAGAGGGAAGGAGTAGGAAGCACCGGAGAGATACACTTGAATGATTAATAGATCAATTGATTGGAATTAAATGACCTTGCCTGGTGCTTCAGGGCTGGGTGTGTCTGTACCTGCATCACACCGTGACCTTGGCGCTCCTTCTCTGCCACCCTGTCCCACACCTCTTCTGTGGGGCTTCACCCTCACCATTCCTACATCCTTTGCTCCCACAGGATTTACAAACTCACTCGCTGCTCCGTGTTGACAAATCTCTCTTCTTCGGCTGTCCATCGATTTTCGATGATGACTGAGGCCTGGGCAAGGTTGTATGGAAGACCGGAAGTTGCCCATGCTGCAAATCTCCCCTCTCCATGCCACTGATGTTGTCCAAGGGAAGGGCACTAGGACCCATACAGCTTGGCACCAGTGTCGTCACAGAGCAATGTGTGGTTAAGTGCCTTGCTCAAGGACACAACACGCTGCCTCAGCTGAGGCTCGAACTAGCGAGCTTCAGATCACTAGATTGATGCCTTAACCAGTTGGCCATGTGCCACACATGTTGACAAATACAGAACTGTACAAAAGTCTTAGGTACCTAGCTATATATACCTGCCAAAGATTTTTGCAAACTTCTGTACATAGATATCAGAAGTATTTACGATGAAAACAGCATTATAAAAGTGCTGTGCAGTGACTGAGATAATAGATAGAGATGAGTGGGGGGGGGCTAATTAGAGTGGTTGATCAAATTTATTCCCTGGGGGAAGAAATTTTTAAATGGTGTGAAGTTGATATTTTTATAGGCCCATAGCACTTTCCAGAAGGAGTCTTTGGAAAAGGCAGCTTGCAGGGTGGATTGTGTCTGAGATATTTTTTTCCTGCCCGCCTCTTTGTCCTGGACACACGCAAGCCCTGCAGTGATGGTAGACTGCTGCCAATGACCTTTTCTGCTGACCTGACAGTTCACTGTGAGAGGGTGCTGCGCCAAACCGGACAGTAATGGCTGATGTGAGGACTCTCTCTATGACGGCACTGCAGAATTGGACCGGTCTGTTCCAGGGAATTTTATCAGTTGCCGCAGAAAGTATATCCTCTACCGAGCCTTTTTGTTAATGAAGAAGATATGGTTCTCCTACACAAGGTCCAGTGAAATAACAATACCCAGGAACACGGGGCAGCACGGTTAGCACAATGCTTTACAGTGCAGGATTCCCAGGTTCACTTCCCACCACTGCCAGTGAAGAGCTTGCATGTTCTCCCTGTGATTGTGGGGGTTTCCTCCGGGTGCTCCGGTTTCCTCCCACAGTCCAAAGACGTACCAGTTGATAGGTTAACTGGTCATTGTAATTTATCCCGTGTTAAGTCAGGGGTTGCTGGGTGGTGCGGCTTGAAGTGTCGGAAGGGCCTGTTCTGTGTTGTATCTCAATAATCATTTTAAAACTTGTGTATTGAAATGGCGCTAACTGCAGAGTTATTGTTGAAGAGCACCTCTCTAGCATGTAGTCACACTGCTCCTGGAGTTCTTCAGCTGAAACCCCAAAAACTTCACAACGCTCTTTATTTTTCCTCTACCCCAACCTCTCTTTTCCCCTCAATTGTTTACTTTCTCCCCATAAGTATCTCACTGCCCTGATGCTTTTGCTCTACTGTCCTGTGGGCTCCTTCTGCAGGCTCAGTTCTCTGCAATGGCACAGCTGAACACACAGATGAAAGGCCTTTGTATAAGTTTCCAACATGCATGTCTATTCCATCCCACATGGTCACTTGGGTCTTTTGGTCAACTGAATATTGATACAGATAAGGTCTCCCACAAAACTCGCACAGTGCCATTTTAATTTGCTCTGATAAAAGCAATCACATGACAATTTTCAGACCATTATATTGCTGCCAACTGAACTCACCAGAATTTGACCTTGTGTAGACATAGAACGTACAACATAGAATATAGAACATTACAACCCAGTACAGGTCCTTCAGCCCATGATGATGTGCCGATCTTTTAACCTACTCGAAGATGAATCTAAACTTCCCATCTACAAAGCCTTGCATTTTTCTATCATCCATGTCCCTATCTAAAAGTTTCTAAAATGCTTCTAATGTATGATGTGCAAGAACAGGTCATTTCACAGCCATCCTGATTTTTAATTCTGTTAACTTTAATGTAAGTAAAAATAGGGAAAGAGTTAAAATAAGCTGCTGGTTTGCTGCTGCCTGCTTTATGCCATCTCACAATGTGAAAGTGATCCCTGCTGCCCTCTATCTCAGAACTGGCTGGTCACCTCCTGCTGGTCTTTGACTGAAACTTCCTGCTGCTATACCAGAATTCCACCATAGCTCAAACCCTCCTCTCTTTCTCCACAGGTTTCAGCTGTCTGAAGCCTGTAAGAATTTAATGATATTCCCTGAGCTTCATTTGTGAAGATTTATTCAGATCTACAGACTATTCCTTAAGGTTGTCATAGTTGGGGAGTTGTGATGTTGCTAGTGGGGAGAAGTTCCCAAATCCATGTGTCTCAAATAGCCTCTGATAACCAGGCCCAGCTCCTAGTCTTCACATGTGGCTTAGCTACTGAGCCAGGTGCAACCATTTCTACTAGCAGGAGAAGGGGCAAGGGTGGGTTACTGCTGCCTTAAAACCAGACACATTGGAGAGAGGGGGCTCACCAGCCATTACTGCCAACTCATCTAGGAGAAGGCAAACACTGATCTCAAACCTCAGCTGACTTGTGGCTATACTCACTCATGGCTAATTTATTATCCCTCCTTACCTCATTCTCCTGCCTTCTCCTTGTAACCTTTGACACCCTGACTGATCAGAGATTAAGGGAGCTAGGGCTTTATGCTTTGGAGAGAAGAAGGATGAGAGGAGACATGATAGAGGTGTACAAGATATTAAGAGGAATAGATAGAGTGGACAGCCAGCGCCTCTTCCCCAGGGCACCACTGCTCAATACAAGGGGCCATGGCTTTAAGGTAAGGGGTGGGAAGTTCAAGGGGGATATTAGAGCAAGGATTTTTAACTCAGAAAGTGGTTGGTGCATGGAATGCACTGCCTGAGTCAGTGGTGGAGGCAGATACACTAGTGAAATTTAAGGGGCTACTAGACAGGTATATGGAGGAATTTAAGGTGGGGGTTATATGGGAAGCAGGGTTTAGGGGTCGACACAACATTGTGGGCTGAAGTTCTATATGTGCTGTATGTTCTATGCTCTATGTTCTCCTGACACATGTTCTGTTCTGAAACCCTGACTGATCAAGAACCTATTAACCTCCACTTTTAATATACCCAATGACTTGGCTTTCACAACTGTCTGTAGCAATGAATTCCACAGATCCACTACTTTCTGTCTAAAGAAATTTCTCCTCATCCCTGTTCCTGAGGGACATCCCTCTGTTCTGAGTCTGTGCCCTCTGGTCCTAGCCTCCCCTGCTATTGGAAACATCTTCTCCACATGCACTCAATCTAGGCCTTTCAATATTTGATAGTAATATTGAAAATATATAAATGTATAAATTTGACCTTAAATTAGAAACTCAGAGACTGCCTCTGATCCTTAACCATTTCTTAATAGTGGGTACAATCCTATTATTAATGCATGAGTTCCATAAAAAATAACATAAAATCAGATGAGGGAGTATTAGAACATGCCTGGTTGTCAAGTCATGAAATTTATTGCTTAATTAAGGTTAAGGTTCTAGTGATGTTCCTACAGGTCAGTGAAAACGCTTCCTTCAGGCACCTAGTAAAAGATTGAATATTTTACTGATTCAGGATCTTCAGCTTCTATTCTGTAATAGTCTGAGTGGTTAAGGTGATCCAGTGTGGTTAATTCATCAAATTTAACCTCATATTGATTTTATTGGTGGGAAAAGTAATGATAATTGGTCGCTCAACTTTGTGATAGCACGTACTCTGTGGCCACTTTATTAGGTACACCTGCTCATTAATGCAAATATCTAATCAGCCAATCATGTGGCAGCAACTCAATGCATAAAAGCATGCAGACATGGTCAAGAGGTTCAGTTGTTGTTCAGATCAAACACCAGAAAGGGAGAAGAAATGTGATCAAATTCACTTTGACTCTGGAAAGATTGTTCGTACCAGCAGAGGTGGCAAATATCTCAGAAACTGCTGATCTGGGATTTTCATGCACCGCAGTCTCTAGAGTTTAAAGACGATGGTAGGAAAAACAAAAAAAAAAAAAATCCAGCCCTGTGGGAGAAGTTGTCTTGTTAATGAGAGAAGTCAGAGGAGAATGGCCAAATTAGTTCAAGGTGACAGGAAGGCGACAGTAACTCAAATAGCCACGTGTTACAACAGTGATGCGCAGAAAGGCATCTCTGAATGCACAATATGTCGAACATTGATGAGAAAATCTGCAGATTTTGGAAATCCAAGCAATGCAAACAAAATGCTGGAGGAACTCAGCAGACCTGGCAGCATCTATGGAAAAGAGACTGAAAGGGCTGACGAAGGGCCTCGGCCCAAAATGTTGAGTGTTTACTCTTTTCCATGGATGCTGCCTGGCCTGCTGAGTTCCTCCAGAATTTTGTGTGCATGTTGAACCTTGAAGCAGATGGGCTACAGCAGCAGAAGATCACGAAAATGCACTCAGTGGGCACTTTACTGGGTACAAGAGATACCTGAGAAAGTGGCCACCATGTGTATAAGGCAGCACTAAAGTCACTAAAATGGGCACGTGGTCAAGTGGTTAAGGCATTGGACTAGCGACCTGAAGGTCATGAGTTCGAGCCCAAGCCGAGGCAACGTGTTGTGTCCTTGAGCAAGGCACTTAATCACACATTGCTCTGCGATGACACTGGTGCCAAGCTGTATGGGTCCTAATGCACTTCCCTTGTCGTGGAGAGGGGAGACTTGCAGCATGGGCAACTGCTGGTCTTTCATACAACCTTGCCCAGGCCTGCGCCCTGGAGATTTTCCATGACACAGATCCATGGTCTCGCAAGATTAACGGATGCCTTTTTGGCATGAATGACCCAAGTCACTCACTGTAGTGCATTATTATAATTGTGTATCAACAGTCTTCATCAAATTCAGAACTGGGAGGCAGAATTCATCAGATTCAGTCAGCAGTGTGCCTGCCACTCGGTGTGTGTAGCAGGAGATTTGACCCTGAGCCATTTCCTTATAGACTACACTGGACCCTCTGATGTCATTCCACCAGCAACAGGTATATAATTCTGTTCTGAGTGAACCAAGATTTTGCTTTTGCGATTCTCATCGGATCAGTATTTTAAAACACATTTTCACTCATGTCAAGGTACCAGCAAATGGAACTTCATCTGTTACTCCTCTCACATTGGCTTACTTAATTGGAAAATGAACCACTGCCTGAGCTTATGTGTGCATGCTTCATATAATATCGTACATTTAAAACATCTATTTAAATAATAACAATTTTCCATACATATAAATTAGAATAGTTTATCAAATCATTATTCATCATGATGTTACATTTGTCAAATTTGGTTAATTGCAATGAAACTTAATAATCTATTATATGACACTATTAGACTGCTGGACTGCGCTTTGACTGCATTTGTCGAATTTAATAGGAATTCATATTTTACTTTGAATGGATGCTCCATCATTTTAGATTTAAGGTTTATATACTCAAAGTATAAAAGGGAGGTGGAGAGGGGTTGTGAAAACAAATTGCATCCAACTCCTTGGGCAGAATCACAGTATCTTCAGAGTCATAGAACACTAGAGCACAGAAACAGGCAATTCAGCCCTTCTAGTCTGTGCCGAACTATTAATCTGTTCAGTCCCATTGGCCTACACCTGGATGATAGCCCAGCCCCATACCCCTTTCATCCATGTCCCTATCCAGATTTATTTTAAACATTGAAATCGATTCTGAGGTCCCTGCTGATGACTTGACCACCCGGTTTTCAGTTTTCCCTCATGATTGGAGATGCAGCCAGAATGAACAATGGCAGAGAAGTGTCTGACTCAATATGATAACAGTTTATTGAGTGAATATTCCGGAAGAGTGATTTAAAAGGAAAGGGCAAAAGGAATTGAGGGATAAAGGGTCTTGCTTGAGATTAGGAACATTGATAAGTGGCAGTCTGTGTGTGTCTTTAAAAATGATTTACCAGACTGGGCTTGTTTATTCTTTATGCTTTAGAAAGGAGTGTGATCTAGAATGTTCTATTTTGATTTCAGAGCTCCCGACAGATGTAAAAGGTCTGCTCAAGGAGTTTCCTACATTTCAAAGTTCAATAGATAGGTTCAATAGGTACATTTAATGTCAGAGAAACATATACAATATACATCCTGAAATTCTTTTTCTTCGCAAACATCCACGAAAACAGAGGAGCGCCCCAAAGAATGAATGACAGTTAAAACATCAGAATCCCAAGGCCCCCCTGAGTTCCCCCCTCCCGTGCACAAGCAGTTCAAAGTTCAAAGTAAATTTATTATCAAAGTACATTTATGCCACCATATACAACCCTAAGATTTGTTTTCTTGTGGGCATACTCAGTAAGTCCATAATAGAATCAAGGAAAGGCTGCACCAGCTTGGATGTTTAACCAGTGTGCAAAAGACAACAAGTTGCAAATAGAAAAAGAAAGAAATAATAATAATAATAATAATAACTAGATAGGAAAATAAATAAATAAATTAGCAACAAATATTGAGAACATGAGAGGCAGAGTCCTTCAAAGTGAGTCTATTGGTTGTGGGAACATTTCAGTGAAGTTGAGTAAAATTGTCCCCTTTGTTCCAACAGCAAGTTGTTCTTTTAACGATATTCTTGCATATAGTTTCTGCAACTGTGAGCAAAAGCAGTGCAATTTTAATATCTGACTGTCAACATGGGTAACAACAAATAGGATAAAAACACAAAAACACAGTTTAGACATATCTTGACTTGTAGCTACAAATTATGCAGAGGCAACTTTCCTGCTCTCGATAATGTTTTAATCTGGATGCTTTATTTCCTGTCCTGCAAATATGTGCAGTTGCACCAAGTAACATGGTGGGGGAAAATGGAGGCAGGTTAATGACTTGAATCTCTGGTAGTTTCTGATGTATTTGACATCTCCATGGTTTCAGTGATGAAAGCAACCCCCAGATTTCTGGCCCAGATAAACATCTCTAATCACTTTCATGTGGAAATAAAAGGAACTAAGGAATGGCACAGACTGACTTGTTTCAAGTCTTAATAAGAGGCCCAGGGACATATTTCTGTGAAATCATGTATAAATCATTTTTTAACCTTAAAGGAGGTCACTTGAGGGAGTTAAAAGTTCTGCACTTCACATCCATGTTGTAGCTCAACCTAACACATAAATCTACTCTTTCTCTTTGCCAGTACTTGTACTGGGATTCAAAGTCAATGCATATATTATATATATATATATATATATATATATATATATATACTTTTTGTTTAGATGCGTTTGTGTCTTTGTGCTAGTCAATCAAACCTTACAGCCACACACCCACTGACCTCCCTTGCATTTTATATTTTATATTTTATAGTGCAGAAGACTCCTTTGGTTTGTGTATCTACTTTTTTCCTGAGTCCCAGCTGAATCGTCCATTATACATGCAATCAATTAACTTAATAATCATCATATTTTTAGTTCAAAGTGACCACTAATTCCTCATGCTTATTAGATTATAAAGTACAATTAAAACATGAGGTATACTTTAAACAGCCTGGACAGCCGCAGTCAGTAGAATGTTTGCTTGCGTTTGTTAGGCCATTTTAGCATGTTAATTTATTGTAACCTTCCAGTACTCTGCTTCTTGTCTCAGCTTGAAAGGTGGAACAAACTGCCTTCAACATCCTTCACCAGTTGATAGGAAACATGCCTTGAATGAAGTGACTGTTCCTCTCAGCTCCCTCGCCCGCAGAAAAGATGATATTTAGTGCAATCTCCCTCTAGTGGCTAGAAGTAGGTACAATGGGAGATGCAAGAGGTCCTGCAGATGCTGGGAATCTCGACTGAAGATTGTCATTCATCAGTACACAAATATAAAAGAGAACAAAGTGATCGTTACTTCAGATCCTATGCAGCATAAAAACACAATAACTATAAATAATGCAATTAAAACAATAAATATAAATACATAAGATCAGCATTTATACTGTACCTAGGCTGTTTGTATGTATAAAGTAACGCTAAGGTGATTCTGACAAGAAATGATAAAGTGGTGGTGGTGAGGTGATTAATGGGGGATCAGCCTGACACCATGGAACAATGAACTGCTTTTGTGTCTTGTGTTCCTGGTGTGGATGCTGCGTAGCCTTTTCCCTGACAGGAGTGGGACAAACTAGTCCATCAGCAGGGTGGGTGGGATCCTTTATGATATTGCTGGACATTTTCTGGCATCTTCCAGTGTGTATATTACTGTGCAAAAGTAATAAGGGCACTTCAGACTTTTGCACGGTACTGTAATAATTTTATGTATTTCATTGTACTGCTGCTGCAAAAAAAAAACAAATTTCATGACATATGTGAGTGATGATAAACCTGATTCTGATATGGGTCTCTATTGTGGACTGAGAACAGGAAGGGGGCAGGGAGAGGAGAATCATGGTTGGGGGAAAGGGGAAGGGAGAGGGGAGGGAGCAGGATGCGCCAGAGAGACATTCTGTAATGATAATAAACCAAATGTTTGGAATCAAATGACTTTGCCTGGTGTCTCAGGGCTGCGTGTGGGTCTACACACGTGCCACCCCCCCCCCCCCCACCTCCCCGCCCCTGACGTTCTTTCTCAGCCTCCGGTCCCACACCCGTCCCACATCGCTCCACCTTGCCATTCCCAATATCCTCTGCTCCCGCTAGATATACAAGCTTGCTGTCCACTCTGCGCTGACAAATACAGTACTGTGCCAAAGTCTCAGGCACCATAGCTATATATGTGAGCCTAAGACTTTTGCATAGCACCTCATGTCCTTAATGGTGGTTAAGCTGGTCCTGGTGATGCGTTGGGAAGCTTTAACTACTTGTTGTAGAGGCCTCTTATCTGCCATAGGGCAGTCTCTGTACCATGCAGTGATGCAGCATATTAGGATGCTCTCATTTATGCATCTGCGGAAGGTCGTGAGTATTGATGTGCATGCCCATTATGAATCTGCCTCTATCACCAGCCTTGGTGGCACGTTCCATGCACCCATTACTCTCAGAGTAACAACCTTAGCTCTGACACCCCACTACACTTTCTTACAGTCACCTTAAAATGACACCGTCTCATATTAGCCATTACCGCCCTGAGAAAAAGTCTCTGCCTGTCCGTTCAATGTATACCTCTGATCATTTTGTACACCTCGACAGAGTCACCTCTCATCCTCCTTGGCTCCAAAGAGCAAAGCTCTAGTTCACCTAACCTACCCTTGTATGACACGCTCTCTAATCCAGGCAGCATCCCGGTCAATCCCCTCCGCATCCCATCTGAAACTTCCACATCCGTCCTATAATGAGACTAGAACTGAGCATAGTACTCCGAGTGTGGTCTAACCTGAGATTTAGAAAGTGCAACATTACTTCGTGGCTCTTGAACTCAATTTGCAAGGTGTTGATGTGTTATGGAGGAGCTGGCAGTAGGAGAGAGGAGCAAAAACTTCAGCAATTGCCAAATGAGAGGAACTGAACCTTAGCTCCAACAATGTCAGTGCCCTGCTCTCAAGTACACTGATCTCATAAGACAGTTCTAAGCTGCTCCTAATACAAGAACAACTGGTTATGTCTCACACTGATGCTCGATAATGCTGACACTTGCAGCAGTCAGAGTGAATCAGTCAGCAGCACTATTACAAATACTGAGCTTGGGCATCTACTGTGAAATACAGACCCGTGTTAATTATCGGTCACTTGTATTACTTACCAAGCAAGGTGTTTTTCAAACCTCCTTTTTGTTTCATGATAGTTGATGTTGCTTCCATTTTCACTGTGATTCAGAATAAAATCTGCTTTTATAAATACAAAAAATTCTTTAGATGCTGGAAATCCACAGTAACACACACAACACCCTGAGGTAACTCACTTCCCTATGGAGCTCAGCTCACTTCCCTGCGGAGGGGAATAAGGAGTTGACATTTTGGTCCTGATGTGGGGTTTCAGCCTGAAACATTGACTTTTTATTCCTCTCCATAGATACTGCTTGACCTGCTGAGTTTTCACGTTTTGAGTGTGAAATATGTTTTTATAAGATAGAGCAGCAGAATTTGGTCTGCTCTGCCATTTTATCATGGCTGATCCAGTTCCCTCTCACCTCCAATCCTCTGCCTTTTCCCCATATCCCTTCACACCCTGACTAATCATGAATCTGCCAACCTCTGCCTTAAATATATCCAATGCCTTGGCCTTCTCAGCCACCTATGACAACAAATACTACATATTCACCACCCTCTATAGCTAAACTGGTTATCCTACTTTAGTTTGGAGTGAAGGAGAGGAGATCAAATACACCAGCTCACCCACCTTTATTCTCTCTCAGAGAACAAGTATAAAAATCTCATTAACAAAGAAAAATGAGTTTCTGATTCTGTCATTAGGATATATAAATTTAATGTGCATTGGTTATAAACACATTAGTGAAATAAGATCTGCAATTGCTAACCATCTTTATTGTTCTTGTACTTCCAAAAACTATAAATAAGACTTTACCGGGATGTTCTCAGGATTGGAGAGGATGTCTTATGAGGATAGGTTGAGCAAGGTAGGAGATTTCTTGCTGGAGCAAAGGAGGATGAGAGATAATTTGATAAAGGTGAACAAAATGATAAAAGCTACAGAGAGATTGGACAGCCAGAGTTGTTCTCCCATTGTGAAAATGGCTAATATGGGGCAGCATAACTTTAAGGGGATTGACGGAGAGTATGGGGGGGGGGGATGTTAGAGGCTCATTTTTTACATTGAGACTGGTGGGTACGTGGAGCACACTGCCATGGATGGTAATAGAGACAGATAAATTTGGGCAGGGGTTCCCAACTTTTTTTATGTCATGGACCCCCTATCATTAAATGAGGAGTACATTGCCTCCAGGTTGGGAACCCCTGCATCAAGGACATTTAAGAGACTCCTAAATAGATACATGGATGATAGAAAAATGGAGGGCTATGTGGGCGGAAGGGCTAGGTTGATCTTAGATTAGGTTAAAAGGTCAGTACAACATTGTGGCTGAAAGGCCGGTATTATACTCTAATGTTCTATGTTCAATAGCCGTCGTCGTGGCTATCCCTCGAGGGCGAGGAAGATGGTCTTCGTTCTGTTGATCTACTTATGGGCTCTCAAGTGGCTTATGAGTCCAATCTTGGCTTTGAAAGTTCTTCCACATTCAATAGCCAAAGCACGTTTCTACTCGTATCATGAAGGTATAATTATGTGTTAAAATTCATGAGACTTCCAGCTTGTTATACCCATTGTCTGTGTCACAATACTCTAGTGATACTGCTAAAGTCTAGAAATGAAGGTATGAGAGTAATGGTGATTGATATGTTTCTATTACAAACGTAGTTTGATGTCTAACTTGTGACTTCTATTATTCTGTTTTCCCATCACCGGAGACATTCGGCAAGAGATGCCCAGGTTCACCCATCATTTTGGCCTGTTACAAATTGACAGATGTTCACTTTCTAGGGAGAGAGAGGCATATTGCAAATCTCAGCTTTCCGGCATGGCTCCATGACCTTTCCAAATAGACAGAGTTGTTGGTGATAAAAAATATTCTTTGCTCAGTCTTTTGTTGTAAACCAAAACCAGTCCCCAGTTTTTAATGTGAATTACAAGTATCAATCAGTTCGAAGTTGGATGCACAGCTTTGCAAAGTAAAGTGACCATGAGACTTATCTCCATGAGCCAAAAACATGGCAAGGAGGTTAGGTTACTTAACAGATCAAACATGTTACATGTTGGGATTTCTGTACTCAGCGGATCAGTCCTCACAGCATTAATTGTGGAATTTTGGGATCTCTGTCACCAGAAGCTTCTAAGACCGTCTGTGTGAGTTACTTTGTCCCATCAAAGTTATCTGGAACACATCACATGCAGATGATGTCATGTAGTAGAAAATAGTATAAACAGCATCACAGTATAGGGATTGTTAGGAATGACTGGAGAACCACAGAAAATGGATTTACAGAAAGAAGAACTACAATTCGTTCTCCACTCTTCAGTCTCTGCGAAGAACTCACTCATCTGCAACTTATTGGTATTTGAATGTCTTGTTTCGTGATACAGCACAGAACAAGCCCTTCAGGTCAAACGAGCTGCTCCACACAGCAACCCACTGATTTAACACTGGCCTGATCACAGGACAACTTACCATGACCAATTAACCTACTGACTGGTACGCCTTTGGACTGTGGGAGGAAACCAGAGCACCTGGGGGAAACCCACGTGCTTATGGGAAGGACGTACAAACTTCTTAGGGAGTATTTGGAATTGAACTCTGAACTCCCTGATGCACCAAGCTACCCGTGTTTGGAAATCCTTTGTAGTTAGCAAATCTTTTGTAATTCAGAAACCTTTAGGACATCAGAAATGCTCCACGAGTCTTATAAGTGTGTTAAGATTTAAGTATACGGATTTATATGTGTATCATTAAAAATAAAACAACAATGTTTAAACTACTTCCTTAACAGGAAGTACCTCCTCCTTGATAAGGAAAGGGGACCCACAACTCAAGCAGTGGGTATTGACAGCTAGACCTTGCTGCAGAGGCTTGACAGGGAAGTAAGCTCACCCTTGAAGAGTAGGATAACATAATCTCTCTATAGTGAGGGTACCTGTAGATGTCTATATCGAACAGAGCTTAAAATCTTCTGAATTTAGAGCTTTGTGTACAGGGAATCCAATGCCATCACAACAAGAAATATCGCTGAAAGACTAGTCATTTTAAAAGCTGACTGTGAGCAAGGCCCTAGGAGATTGTCATCTCTTTGATCTTTAAAAGCATATATCATAGACTGAGGTAAAAAATTACATGCTCTTTTCTATCAGTAACTGCCTCTACCCCACCTTGTGCTCTCTAATTCTTCCTGTCTTTCTTTACCAGTCTCTCTGACAATTTGTCTTGCGCTCTCTCTCTCTCTCTCTCTCTGTACAGCTGCCACACAGTAGATTTCACTGCTGTTCTTAAGAAGCAGGTTCAAGGCACATTTATTGGCTCTTTAATGCAGAAGTTCTAAGGTTCAAAAAGATGGCATTGGTCCTGAGTTATGTTATTGAAAAATGGCAAACAGAGGGAATGAATCTAAGCTCTAACATGCAGATTAAATTTCAGAGCTGTTTCCACACTACTGCTCACCTTCACTTCTGATTTTTGGTGGTTGTGTCCATTAGTTTAAATATGTTATCCTCTTTTCTCTTTATCCATAACAAATGGTGGAGTCAAAGTGATATTGAACTTTTAACTATATCTACCCTAGTGTGATATTTACCGTGAGCGTTGTAGACAAGGCCTGAAGCATTGCTGAGGATCTAATGTTATTATCTGTACATAATAAAGAACTGCAGTTCCCAGTGTGCAATGTAGGTGGTTCACTCAGAACCAGAAGTGACATCGGTGAGCTGGTTGCATGCACGCAGTTTGGGCTGCAGCCATCACCAGATGTCTGTGAATAAAAGATGTGTTAGTTTGTCTTTGTGTGGGCACGTGGCCAAGTGGTTAAGGCATTGGACTAGCGACCTGAAGGTTGTGAGTTCGAGCCCCAGCCGAGGGACCACTTAATCACACTATGCTCTGCGATGACACTGGTGCCAAGCTGTATGGGTCCTAATGACCTTCCCTTGGACAACATTGGTGTCATGGAGAGGGGAGACTTGCAGCATGGGCAACTGCTGGTCTTCCATACAACCTTGCCCAGGCCTGTGCCCTGGAGAGTGAAGACTTCCCAGGCGCAGATCCATGATCTCACAAGACTAACGGATGCCTTTATTTATTTAGTTTGTCTTTATTAAGAACAAACATAACAGATCCCTACCACAATCTCTTTGACCCACTACCATCAGGAAGCATCAGGATTAGGACTGACACACTGGATAATAGTTTCTTTTCCCAGGCTGGCAGACTAATGAACGCCCTGCCACTGCCGAGGTCTCGTTACTAGGATAATGAGATGTTTACTATTTACCTGTGCTGTGCACGAGATCCATTTTGAATTATATTTTATCAACATTTGTGGTAGTATTTTGTTTTATGTGCTGATCGTGACGTAGGTTTTGTGGGTGCACTGTGACCCGGAAAAACATTGTTTCGCTTGGTTGTATATATGTACAGTCAGATGAAAACAGACTTGAGCCTGATAGATTCATATTTATTTATCACATGTGCATTGAAACATAAATGTGTTATTTACATTAACAACCAACAATCTAAGGATGTGCTAGGGGCTGGGTTTTAAAACAACGCGCAAAATGTCAAACAGTGCCAGAAGTATTATCCACTTGTATTGCTCATCATGATAATAACTAAAATAGCTGCTGATTGCTACTTTGTCAGTGTTTCAATTTGCAGATTGTCAACCTGTTAAGTTGAAGCTGTCAACCAAATGCTAATGGCCAAAGGGAAATCTGAAACAGGAACCCAAATACAAGAAACACCTGGTCACGCAGCATTACTGCAGAGAAGAGGTAAATTATCGTTTCCCAGCTACTTACAGATTGATAATTGCACTGTTGGTACCAACAGTGAACAAGTTCAGATGGTTTGTGAAATTCTCTTACCTTCTGTTTTTAACTTCAAAGCTGGTTCACTTGTTTCATATGGTTAAGAAAAAGGTAGTTTCTTCAAATAAAAAGAAAAAAATATGAAGATTAGCTTTATTTGTTATGTATACATCAGAATGTACAATGAAGTGCATTGTTTGGACCAAAGCAACTCAGAGAGGAGAGTGTCGCCACACTTCCAGTGCCCACAGCTCACTAACCCTAACCAGAGTGTCACAAGGAAACCGCGTGGTCACAGGGAGAATGTACAGACAGCGACAGGAATCAAACCCCCATCTTACAGTTGGCAGTGCAAAAACATTACGCTAAACGCTACACTGTCGTGCCGCCCTGTTACAAGGAGAATTATTGAAATGATTAGAGAAAGAATTCTAACAATGGTGTTATTGCTTTTAATTTTGTGGGTTTTCAACTCCACATAATCACATAAACATAATGTCTGTTAAAGTCCAAGGGATGATGTTATGAAGAATATCACAAATGGATTTGGATTGTGTTAGATATTCTGAAAATCCTTTAAAATGAATTCAAAACATTTTACAAGTAGCACAATATGTTTTAGAAGACTTTAGAAGTGTAAAGAGTAAACTGAATGGAGGCGGCTAGCGTAACACTTTCTCGCGTCATTGATGGAGTTCAGCGCCTGCCACTGTCTGGAAGGAGTTTGTTTGTTCTCCACGTGACAGTGCTGATTTTCTCTGGGTGCTCCGGTTTCCTCTCACATTCCAAAGATGTACCGGTTACTAAGTCGTAGGCGAGATACGTTGGCGCCGGAAACGTGGCGACACCTGTGGGCTGCTCCCAGCACACCCTCAGACTGCATTGATCCTTAACGTAAGCTGTATGTTTCAATGCTTTAATGAACGCGTGACAAATAAAGACAATCTTCAATCTTTAAAAAAAGGCAGTTCAGTCGAATGAACATCTTTCATCCTTCGCATCGACCAGCCGCCCCTCTTCACTTAAGTGGTCTCAAGCGTGATTCATCAGTTGTAGCACACTGCAGGTTTCAAGGACAAATGTGGAAAACCATTGTACCTGACGCTGGTGTTTGTGATGTTATTGCTAATACAGATACTCAGATTTCCACACTCAGCAATGTTCATAGACACCAGTGTCAGGTGTGAATTAGAGCTCTTCTAACTTTACTTAATAATTCAGTGACAAAAAAAACAAGCTAATTATTTCATAAGTGCTGCAGTAGTAATTTTTGCTACGTTTTTAACTTCCACTTAAGATACTAATTTGGATAATTTCATTTATTTCTGTTCCAAGCATGATTTTGGCTTATGTCTAAAGTTAAAAAAAAAACTATGCTGCTTTTTATTTTGCAGATTGGGTTCACTTGACTTTTTATCATTGGCTTAGATATAGCAAAATTTAAATCCATGGGTCTGTATTTGGAATTAAATTGTATTTGTAGCAGCTTTTCTCCTAACCTGCCTAATTTGCTTGAATTTTGTTGGTCCCGTGGCTTATGTAATGAGAATAACAACGGATGTGTCACAGGTAGCGTAGCGGTCAGATGGTGACAGGAGTCAGTAAATCAGGCCGTACACCTTCCAAAACGGCCTGTGAGATAGTTAACAACTTCATCCAAACATCAGACACTACTCCCTCCTGTTCAAAAATTTCTCTTCACAATCAGCACTCTTATTGTCCATCTTTCGGGGAATATTTTGCAGTTTTGTGAATATGGGAGGGGGAACTTCTTTACTCAGAGAGTGGTAGCTGTGTGGAACGAGCTTCCAGCAGAAGTGGTTGAGGCAGGTTCGATATTGTCATTTAAAGTTAAATTGATAGCTATATGGACAGGAAAGGAATGGAGGTTTATGGGCTGAGTGCAGGTTGGTGGGACTAGGTGAGAAAAAGAGTTCGGCACAGACTCGAAGGGCCGAGATGGCCTGTTTCCGCGCTGTAATTGTTATATGGTTATATGTTTATATGGTAGATACTAATTCAAACAACAACTAGTCTTCAGTTCTCAATGTAAATTGCATGCAGTCATCAGTTTGAAGTTCTCATGTGCACCATAAGACAATGGTGGTGCGTTAACTGGCCTACATCAAAGCAAACAACACTGACTAAGTTATTAGCACCATTGTGACTTGAGTTCAAATTGGCAGATCAGACTGCTGGTTTCAAACATGGTCACAGCTGTAGGCAATCAGTAGGTGGGATATTTGAATATGCAGTGTCAGCCCTAACAGCATTAATTCTGGGTGTCTTGGATTCCTGTGCTCAGAAGCTTTTAGACAATCTGTGTGAATTATTTTGTCCCAGCAAAGGTATTTGAATATTCAGAGATGTCTACCACTGTAGAAATGCATTTCAAAGGAAGCATTATTCACCCAAAAATGTTTAAGTAAACAATGTCATTGTAACTATTGGATTTGTATTGAATCGCCTTCAATCTTAGGAGTCACTTTGGGTTTGTGAGACTGTACTGAGAAGACCTCCAGAAGAATGCCTGTTATCGTGATGAATAAAGACTTCAATATCACCAGCTTCCGTCTCTCTCTGATGACTTAGATCACAGTGACAACACCACCTACCATCAACATGTTTGGGGCCACTAAAGATCCTATCAAGGACAGTTTCAAGAGGCAGCGACTCAGGAAGTTGTCATCCATCATTAATGACCCTCACCACCCGGGACGTGCCTTCTTCACGTTACTACCAGCAGGGAGGAAGTACAGGAGCCTAAAGACCCACACTCAATGTTCCAGGAACATCTTCTTCCTCTCTGCCATCAGATTTCTGAACGGTCCATGGATCCATGAACACTCCCTTGTTACTCATCTGTTGTATTACTTAGTTATTTCATAACTGATTGTAAATTTTATATATTTTCTTCGTACTGCTGCTGTAGAGCAACAAATGTCATGACCTACAGTGTGTCAGTGATAAAGGACCCGATTTTGATTCTGATCAAGTTATTAACAGCAAAATCACATGAGGGCCTGTTCTTCAAATCTCTAGCCTGCATGTGTATGAAATGCCTAAGGTGTTTAGCACTTAAAAAGGGCGTGCATTGAAAGTGGGGGAGGGGGGAGAGTAGGTTCAAGGGGGATGTGAGGGGTAAATTTTTTGCTCAGAGAGTGACGGATGCCTGGAATGGTGGTAGAGGCAACCGCATTAGAGGTTTTTAACAGGCATTTGGATGTAAGGAGGATGGAGGGATATGGACATGTAGGTAGGAGAGATTAGCGTTAGAGTGTTTCTGATTTGCTTTTTAGCTGGTTTGGCACAGCACCGTGGGCCGAACGGCCTGTTTCTGTGCTGTACTCATCTATGTTCTTGAAGATTTATCCATAAGAAAACCAGTAATAATTTACTTCCAATACAAATTGCAAATAAGTAAAAAGCTATAAATAAAATAATGCGGTACTTAATACAATCAACACAAAAATCAAGGTAAAAGAATAATATTCATTCTATAAAAGTCTATCTATGGTTGGCAGAGTTCAAAGACCATATCACAATGTGAGTGCCTATACTTTGCCTCTGAAATTCATTTTATTGACTTCATTAGAAAAAAAATTCAGAGACAGGATAAAACATTTTGATGTCCTATCACTTAGTGCCATCAACTAGGGATGAATTTTTTAGGCAATAAAATAAAAGGACATAAATGTTTATGACCAAAATTTCAGAACCTGCATTCAAATTGTGCTTTTCACTGCCTTGGGTTGCGGCCCAATCAAGCACCTACGAAGATTAGTCAATGCAAGAGCGGTGGCTGTTGAAGTAACAGAAAAGGGGAAGGAGATTGAAAAACAACAGGTTTCCTTGTTTCATTTACAATAAAACTAGGACCAAAAGGAAAACAATTTTCTGAGATACAGAGAGGAAACACATGGGGGTATTTTTTCCACCAGTATTATTCTAAAGCTAGAGTGAACCTACTTATTTTAAGCTGATTAACTTCGACGTCAGAACGACGGAGATAGGAAAATAACTGGTAAATAGCAAGTCACTGAGGCAAACAGCCTGTTTAATATAATGGTGCTATTATTGCTATTTTGAAATCAAATGGCAACATATTGCACCAAATTATTTTAATAGTCCTGACTACGATTTCCTCTTCTTGCTTTAGTTGCAGTGAAATCATAAATGTGGCCCTAAGAAATATGTTAATAATTCTGCTACAAATAACCTATAGTGGAGAACTTTTCCTGTTAAGATTTTGTGGCATCCCTTGGGTTATTGAAGTGTGCAAAGCACAGTTAGAAGGAACCTAATTATTTTCTGTAGCTTTGTACATTTTTCACTTTGTAGCTAGTACTACAATGTAAGTGCAAACCTGTAATTATATAATAAAGGTCATTCCACAGATGCTGGTTGATGCAATTTTCAAATTTATATCAGGTGTCCAGCCTGGATAATATTTTACTTTGGTTCAGGAAACTGTTTGGGTATAAAATCCATCAGACATAGGAGCAGAATTAGGCCATTCAGCCCATTGAGTCTGCTCCACCATTCCATCATGGCTGATTTATTATCCCTCTCAACCCCATTCTCCTAACTTCTCCACATAACCTTTGGCACCCTGACTAATCAAAAATCTGTCAACTGCTGCTTTAAATATACCCAATGACTTGGTCTCCACATCTGTCTGTGGCAATGAATTGCACAGATTCATCACCCTCTGACTAAAGAAATTCCTCCTCATTTTTGTTCTAAAGGGACGTCCTTCTATTCTGAGGCGGTGCCCTCTGGGTCCTAGACTCCCCCACTACAGGAAACATCCTCTCCATATCCACTCTATCAAGACCTTTCAATATTTGATAGGTTTCAGTGAGATTTCCTCCTCATTCTTCTAAACTCCATATAAGAAGTCAGAATAATCAACACTCTAATGGCACATCTACCACTTTAAATGGTAATTGACCTTTGATCGCTGAACCACAATGCAATTGATTTAAGACATTTTGATACATTATCCCAGATGTTTTCTCATTGCACCTGAAGGCTTTGATGCAATCTGTCTTTTCTTCAGACTGAAGTGAATTGACTGCAGGCATCACCTTTTGTGCAGTGTTTTCCTATGCAGCTTCCAAAACACGTTTTGTAAATGAAAGGACATTTTCAAATTGATTATTTTTAGGCTTCAAATGTAGTCTGTTTGAAGTGTGATTTTGTTAAATGGACACAAAGATCATGTGTCAGTTTTCAAAATTCCTCTGAAGAAACAGTACATCGTTGAATTGCTGAAAGCTATTCTGTCAGCCGCTCTGGATTACTGTTTTAACACTATCCATATTTATATTCAGTAGATGTCTGTATCAGCAGCTTGGAATGCAATAATGGGTCACAGCACCCTAGGTTAAGAGGAAAACAGCCAATATCCTTCCTCCAGGTTCATTGCCAGTCCGTCCTGTTGTCCTGTCCTGATGGTAGAAAGTGAAAGAGGATGCCAGATGGATGGGTGGGATCCTTGATAATATTTAGATGCATGCACCAAGATGCAGTGAAGAACCTAGTTCTGCACACCAAGCATACAAATCATTTCAAAATATAAGTTCATCAAGACAGTAGCAGGGCAAAGCAATGATATTAAGGGGGAAATGCAGTAACAGAATGATTTGTTGAATATTTCCAAGAATGGAAATAATTCAGAAAATGTATAGCTCGGGCGGCTGATGGTTGGGTTGAGTTGTCCTCCTATCGTTGCCAAGATCAGTGAACAACCCAACCCAACCATTTCCAAGTCTTTTGAATTTATTCCAGTGCTATCTATCCTGGTTCCTTCCCATCTTTCACCCTCTGTAAAGTTAAATTAATCAAAAGTTCAGATTTTAATTTGCAGCAAATGTCTTTCACCTCTTGCCTCTATGCTTGTTGATCTCAATTACATCCTCACACAGGAATTCAAGATTGTTTATTGTCATTCTTCTGTACACTGCCTTAAGTTTTGAATGGCAACTATATCATGTTTTAATTTTTTTATAGTTCTTTGTGTTCCACGTTTCATCATAGCAATGCAAGTATTCTAGTTTTATTTGCATTATCACTCATGGCCATCTTGGGTTGTCCATGCCTTGAATTCTGAAATTACCTTTCTGAAGTCCTCTTCTGCCAAAAGCCTGAAAGTGTAAATCACCAAGTTCAAGGACAGCTTCTATCCCACTGTTATCAGACTCTTGAATGAACCTCTTGTATGATAAGGTGGACTCTTGGCCTCACAATCTAATTCATTATGATCTTACACTTTATCGATTACCTGCACTACACTTGTAGGTAGCTTTAACCTTTTATTCTGCATTGTTACTGTTTTACCTTGTTCTAGCCCAATGCACTGTGTAATGATTTGGTCTGTATGAGCAGTGTGCAAGACAAACTTTTCACTGTAACTTGGTAGGTGACGGTAATAAACCAATACCAATACTAGACAGTAGTGGTAGCATCATGGTTAGTGCATCACTTTACAGTGCCAGTGACCCCCAATTCACTTCCCACAGGGATCTCAGTTCTGCTCAGTTCTGCTCTCTGTTCCGCGACGTTAATTCGGTCCTGCGCTGAACTGGGTCCGTGGCCTGCTCTGGTTGCGTTGATGCCCGGCTTTGTGTCATTCAAAAAACTTCAGTTCTGAATCCTACTTTGCTACTTTCGCACATTTTATATTTTTCTCTCAGCATATTGGGAGTTCAATGGTCTTCTTTTTCTTAAAGGGTTCTTTTGGGTCTCTTTGTAAGGAGACGAATCTCAAGGTTGTATAATGTACACATAATTTGATAAAAATGTACTTTGAACCTCAACCTGTAAGGAGTTTGTACATTCTCCCCATAACTGCACGGGTTTCCTCCAGGTGCTCCAGATTTCTCCCATGCTTCAAAGATATATGGATTAGTAAGGGTTATTGAGTTGCAGGCATGTAATAGTGGCACCAGAAGTGTGGTGAAACTTGCAGGCTACCCCTAGCACAATCTCCGTGGACCGTACTGGTTGTTAAAGCAAAATGACTCATTTCTCTATGTGTTTTGACATTCAAATGTTGCATACATGTAAAAAATAAAGCTAATCTTTAACCTTTAATACTAGAAAATGTTCTGAACTATCACAGCCTATAAATTGGAATTTACACGTTTTTGGCGTGTGAAATATTTCCCAAAGCATTAATACTCATTTAGATCTCAAAAAAGAATTGCAAAATTGGCACATAGAACACTGATTCATTGCTGAATTGGAGCCTGCGTGTGTCCTACAGCTGTATATTCACATCCTACATGTGCTATGAGACCGTATGAGATAGGAGCAGAGTCAGGCCATTTGGCCCATTGAGTCTGCTTCACCATTTCATCATGGCTGATCTACTTTATCCCTCAGCCCCAATCTCCTGCCTTTTCCCCCTATCCCTTCATGCCCCGACAAATCAAGAATCTATCAACCATTTCCTTAAATATACCCAGTGACTTGGCCTCCACAGCCGTCTGTGGCAATAAATCCCACAGATCCACCCCTCCCCTGGCTAAGGACATTTCTCCTCTTCTCCATTCTAAATGGACATCCCTCTGTTCTGAGGCTGCCATGTTATTGCTGCACATATTGCTGGGAAGGGAACCGATGCTTAAAGAGCTTTTCCTCTGCTGTCCACAAGGGAAGAGGGATATGGTACTTGCCATTATGTCTGGCCTAGCACCAAGTGATGACTGTTTCTCATGCCCTTAGCCACTGGGAGGTGTTGGCAGATCACAAGGGATATTTAAGAAGCCTAAGAATGGAGAATGGAGTTCCAGTGAATTATTAAATGTAATGTTTTGAGAGAGTGATATTTCTTGCACACCTCAGAATATTCAGGATACCCCTGTGATGATGTGGAGGAACTAGTGTCTCCACTGATGAAACCAACCACCAGTCTTCACAGTTTCCCAAACTCACTTTATCTGCTTCTCTCTACCCAGAGAGAAGAAATGAAAGACTTTCTTCTAAGAGCAAAGTACAAAGCACAAAGTAGATTTTATTATTATCAAAGTACATAAATATCACCATATACAACCCTGAGATTCATTTTTGTGAGCATACTTTGCAATCTATAGAACAGTAACTATAAGAGGATCAATGAAAGATCAACCAGAGTGCCGAAGACAGCCAGCTGTGCAAATGTAAATATAAATAATGGGTACATGAGCTAATGAGATCAGGAGTTCTTAAAGCGAGATCATTGGTTGAAGGAACATTTCAATGATAGGGCAAGTGAATGCAGTTATCCCCTTTTCATTCAAGAGCCTGATGATTGTGGGGTAGTAACTGTTCTTGAAATTATTAGTACAAGTCCTGAGGCTCTTGCACCTTCCACCTGATGGCAGCAGCAAGGGGAGAGGGTGGTGGGAATCTCTGATGATGGATGCTGCTTTCCTGTGACAGTGTTTCATGTAGATGTATTGAATGGTTGGGAGGGCTTTACTCAAGATAAAAAGCAGCTACATTACCTTTCTAATACTGCTAATTTCTCCAGCGCTGTCCCGGACAGTTTCAGTGCCATGGACATTTAGAGCATTGCTGTGTTTCCATGCAAGTATCAAGGTGATCTTGGCCCAGCTTGGCAGCTGTAGATGAGGCTGCTCTATGAGACGGCTTCCCATGAGGACCTCTGAGGAGAAATAGAGCCCTGTCAAGCATTTCTCCATGGTCAGTTTGAAAGTAGGATTAGTGCTGCCAGAAAGCCCTTTATGGATTTGCCTGTTGCTTGACATCTTTCTGCTGCCCTCTAGCCTGGATCTACAAGCCCTCATGCTTCCTGCTAAAGTTAAACATAATCTTCATTCACAAAACTGGTCACTAGCAGCTTTCCAATTATTCCAAGTAAATTTCAAGTATTATCCTCCATACACTTGTCCCATGACCATCACCTTGAAGACTTTTACAAATCAGTGACCTGAAGTTCTCTCCCAGAGGAGGCAAAGTGGCCGATTAGCTGCAGTGTTCACCGTTTGTTCACACATGGAACCTAACAAACAGATGGAAGCTTTTCTGATTGAGTTAGCTCTAGTCTGTTCCTTCTCCACTAGACTACACTGGACAACAAAGATTTTGCTTCCTGAGTACTTTTGGATGTATCTAATAGATCTTGGGCTGCTGATCATGACAATCATCATGAAATTTCCCTAAATTACACTATTTTTTCTGAAATCGCCTATATTTATTATTTCATTTCATAACTCAAGTGAGAATAACTGATGCCAAGATTAAGAAAGGCATTTTTGTTGGTCTACAAATCAATCATTGACAGGCAATTCAAAGAACTTCTAGTGGGACCGGAGAAAATCACATGGAAGGCATTCAAGGATGTTGCTGAAAATTTTTCTTGGCATTTACAGAGCACTAAGCTACATGCAGCTGGTTGACCACGTCTTCAAGCATACAAAACTATTAAGTGCAACATGTCACTAAAAATTCATTCTCTGCATTCCCATTTGGACTTCTTCCCTGCAAATCTTGGTGCTGTCAGTGACAAGTATGGTGAAAGATTTCACACGGGCATTGTGGTCAGGGAGAAATGGGATCAGGGGAACTGGAATCCATCAATGCTGGCTGATTATTGTTGGACACTTAAGCGAGAAGCTTCAAATGAAAATCATCAACAAAACATTTTTAGCTTAGTTGAACCATTACAAAGGGTCAGCACCGTTAGGCAATTAAATATATTATATTCAATAAAAATTAATTTCTCGTTTCTCCAAATTCATAATCTGAAATTATGTTTGTGCTCAGCTTCAAGTGGTCTATCATAAATAAAAAAATTGTGAGGAAGCAACACTTTTGAATAAAAATGTTGTCCGGAGCTATCAATGCAATGTTTTAGATAGAACTCAGTGGCATACCTACTCAGAGTGTTTACTGGCTACAGATGTCTCAATGTCACATTTAAAACATGAGCACAGCACAAAAGGACAACAGCCCTGCATCACACAAAGCTAATGATGAAGTAGCCAAGAAAGATTGAGAAGAATGAAGTTTACTGAGGGGGAGAAATGGGGTCTGCTAGAGAAAAACTGGAATTTGAAAACTGGATTTATTTAAAGAAGATAGATTGATGTCTTTTGAACCATTAATTGATAAATATTCTCTTTCATATTCACACTTTCTGCAATGCCTTCAAGTTAGACGTCTTTTACAAAAATATTTAAGTAATTTTCCTTACATATTGGAGGCTGACCTGTTAGATACTATTATGAGTATGAATCCTTCGATCAAGGATTCTATTGGAAGAATTTATAATTTATTATTACAATGGGATAAGCGTCCTTTATCTAAGATTAAATAGGATTGGGAAAAGGAACTTAATTTGACTTTCATGATGGAGGATTGGATGTGGATTTTGAAGTTGGTTAACTCTTCTTCAATTTGTGCTAGCCATTCATTGATTCAATTTAAAATTGAAGGAGAGACTTTCTAAAATCTTTTCTAATGTGGATAGTCATTGTGATAGATGTAAAACTGAGATAGCTACACTGACACATATGTTTTGGTCTTGTTCTATATTGGAACAATTCCGGAAGTCGGTTTTTTCAGCAATTTCTAAAGCACTTAAAATTAATCTACAACCTAATAAATTAACTGTGCTTTTTGGAATAATTCCTCAAAATACTCATTCTATTTCTGTGTCTGATGAACATGTTATTGCATTTGTTAATTGATAGCTAGGAGGGCCATTTTGTTGAAGTGGAAAGATACATCAGCTCCCACTTTGTCACAATGGTTCTCTCAAGTGATGCTATGTCTTAGTTTGGAGAAAATTAGAAGTCGAACCTTTGAACCTTTATTTGATTTTGAGAAAAGATGGGGCTCATTTTCTGGTTATTATCATTTGAGCTAATTGATAGAATTTTTCCACGATCTAATTGTAAATTTTTTAGTATACTTTCTTTTTTTGCTGGCAGTCTGATGTTTGTTTTTAGAAGCTTTTTGTATGACGCATGGCTCCGGGGTTGTACACCTAATGGGTTCTTTTTTTTCTCTCACTTTTCTGCTTAGTCGGTTTTTTTTTGTTATCTCAAAATTTTTTTGCGATCTTTAAGATAATGTCTTTTTTGAGACATTGTAAGTGTTGTTACTTCAACGTACTTATGTTATTTTTTTTTGTATAATATAACAATAAAAAGATTTGAAAAGAAAGAAAAACTGGAATCATTTCTAACCTTAAAAGACAATAATCACTGTCTTTTATTTTGGAAAATGTTTTCTTTGAGAGTGATTCCTTTTATAGTGAGTATGTTTTTTTTCTCTCTCCTTTAAATATTTCCATACAAAATCTGATTTGACAAGAAATAGAATCTTCATGAGGGATTCATCCCTTGTCTCGCATCATTTTATTCAGGAAAAAATCTTCAAAGACAGTTTGTTGGCCTCTGTCAGAGAAAAATCACAAACTTGTGTCAAACAAACTATTGTGGTGGCAACCTGAGCAAAAAATGCCTTAAAAATCATTTAGCTTCATATTGAACCTGCCAATGGATTTGCACGATTAAAGGTACAAAAGTAAGCATTTTTCAAAATAATCATCATTGCTCTTTAAAGTGGTTCAGTGTGCTTGAAGTGCTTTGCAATATTTTGATGTGTTATTGAATAAGCATAGTTAGATTGTAGTGTTTGTGCCTGAACTTCTGTCACATAGGTAGGTGAGAAATAATCTATAAATCTGACATCAGTCTCCCCCTCTACCAATTGCTAGATGGTTGGTTTCTCCATTAAGGTTGAAAGATTTTGTG
Organism: Mobula birostris; assembly: GCF_030028105.1. NCBI lineage: Eukaryota > Metazoa > Chordata > Chondrichthyes > Myliobatiformes > Myliobatidae > Mobula > Mobula birostris. Next base: position 12,593,054 of record NC_092388.1, read on the forward strand.
TCAGTCCATCAATCTATCTCAGAAGGTTTGTCTGACACTCTGTCATTACAAAGAACAAGCTCCTTTTCGATGTCAAGTCCTAAATTAAGGAAACATTTAGTACCTGCCAAAGGGTTGCAGCTAAGAACATGCTAACATTTAACTTCTGGCAACTGCTTTTTTTAGTTCTGCTTTTGCATGTGACTTTCTCTGAAACCAAACAGAGAAGAAACTCAATTCATTCTTCATACCTATATAAACTATATATTTTCTTGGTTACAGTTATCTGAGACAGCTTGTAATATTGCTCGAAGCAGTCACAGTTTCCTTCTTGTTTGGATTTTAAATGCAAGTTGATTGAAAGTCCGAAACAGTCTATTCAATACTCTGCTCTTAAGGTCTTAACTGCACATTTTTCTCGGGCTCTAATTGTAGAGCGTTATGCAGTTGTCAAGTACTTCATTGGGACGAGAGACAGTGTTTAAAATATATGAATAATGGCTCATTTATCACCAGAAGAATAGACAGCTCTTGGGCAGCTGTTTACTGTCTTTCATTTTCCTGGTTATTAGTTAGTGATGTTTATGCAAAAAAATAAGAGAGTTATGTTTCCCTTGAGAAAAGAGGAAAAAGAAAAATTAGATGACGGTCTCTGGCAAGGAAGACAAAACAAAGAAACATGTCTTGATTGAAGAAAAACCTTTGTATATAATAATGGTTATTTAATACAATCACCATATGTCACAAGTGGAGAATGTGACACTGATACTGAAAGCCACACACAAGCACACACAAACACACCAGTCCCGAATATGGCTGACTGGTTTTGCATAATTACAGGCCAATTTTAACATAAAGTATGGAATCTGATGAGAAATTGTATGTTCCTGGTTTCTGCCCAATTTGTATTGACAAGCAAAGTAAAATTCTAGGCTTTGAGGAAGGAATGCTTCTGTTCAATTGCTGGGTAACTCTAGGGATTTTCCTCCAAGTAACCTGATCAATCCCACATGACATACATCTACTTCTTGTGGGATTTGGTACCATTGGGATCCATTACCACCATTGAAAATAAACAGTTAGTTTAACAAATCAAAGTGGACGTTTTTCTTCAACAATGTCTTGATCTCTAACTCTAATTAGTGAGTAACAGTACCTTCCTCTGCCTCTATTGAGTCATATTGTCATAGAACAGTACAGCCACAGCAACAAGCTCTTCGGCCTATCTAATCTGTGCTGAACCATTTAAGCTGCCTACTCCCATCGAACTGCACTGGGAGCACAGCCCTCCATACCCCTACCATCCATGTACCTATCCAAACTCCTCTTAAACATTGAAATCTCATGCACCACGCTCTGGCCATTCCCTCACAGCCCTCTAAGTGAAGAAGTTTCCCCTCATGTTCCCCTTAAACTTTTCACCTTTCACCTTTAACCCATGACCTCAGGTTGTAGTGCCACCCAGCCTCAGTGGGAAAAGCCTGATGAGGCACACTGTTACTCCTTCAGCCATAGACATGTGACCCAATTCCATTCACAAATTTGTTCCCAAGATATGAATGGCATCATTGGCAGATGTAAACATGGACAGAAACCTCACCTTTGGCACGTGCTAGGGTGGTGACATCACACTGGGCTGTAGAAGATATAGAAAGCAGTGCTTCCCACGTCCTTCAATGCATGCCGGCCTGCTCTACACACTCAGGATTTTGAATATCCCACTTGGAATTTTTCTCCTTAAAAAGCCTAAAGCTCAGACACAAAATATTGCTTACACTCGACATCTGAAATAAAAGCATCAAGTTATGGAGTCTGGAAGCCTGGAGGACTGACCTGGAGTTGGAGGGCTGTTTCTGTGTGGGGGGTGGTTTGGTTGGGAGGGAGGGAAAGGGGTCTGTTTTGTTGCTTTTTGTGTTCTGTGTTGTTCTGCAGAGCGTGGTGAGCACGCCATGTTGTGTGGCAAAACTTGCGGGCTGCCCCCCCCACACATTTTTACACTAACACAAACACGAACGACACATTTCATTGTATGCTTCAATTGTGCATGTGATAAATAAATCTGAGTCTAATCAGCATGTGTTGGCACGTGACCAAGTGGTTAAGGTGTTTGTCTAATGATTTGAGGGTCGCTAGTTCGAGCCTTGGCTGAGACAGCGTGTTGTGTCCTTGAGCAAGGCACTTAACCACACATTGCTCTGCGACGACACCGGTGCCAAGCTGTATGGGTCCTAATGTCCTTCCCTTGGACAACATCGGTGGCGTGGAGAGGAGAGACTTGCAGCATGGGCAACTGCTGGTCTTCCATACAACCTTGCCCAGGCCTGCGCCCTGGAAAACCTTCCAAGGCACAAATCCATGGTGTCATGAGACTAACGGATGCCTAATCAGCATGAACAGACTTCAATAGTTCAAGTTGATAACTTTAGAACTGATGGAACCAATTGTGATTAAGGGGTTATTCTGGAATTTTAACTCTGATAGTCTACTGATGTTGTCTTATCTGCAAAATATTTCCATAACTTTCAGAGTTTTATGTCACATTATTGCTAAAGTAGGGTGGCAGGGTGGAGATATGTCTCTACTAAAGGAGGTGTAATATACTTCCACATTCCTTCCCTTCGCTAGCCTGCAGGTCACACTTGGACAAACACCTGATTAGCACCCTCCTCCCACCTCCTCCCCCCGCCCCCGCCAGCGATCAGGGTCATGTGAAGTCATGGGAACAGATGGCGGATGGATGCATGAGCAGCTGGTGCGTATCACAAGCCCTAGTTATGTGACCACTGACGCCAGGCAGACAATCTATGAAGAGTATTGACCATGGCTGGGGTCACCCGTCTTGTAAAGACACTGCCCAGAAGAAGGCAATGGCAAACCACTTCTGTAGAAAAATTTGCCAAGAACAATCTCGATCACGAAAAGACCGCGATCGCCCACGTCATACGACATGGCACATAATGATGATAATGATGATGATGATTGCTAAAATACCAAATATTTATTTCATAAAAAATATAGGAGAACTTATTTAAGATTTCCCCGCTGTTGTCTGTAAGGAGTCTGTACATTCTCCCCGTAGCCTCCAGGTGCTCCAATTTCCTCCAAGTGCTCCAGTTTCCTTCCACGTTCCAAAGATGTACGAGTTAATTGGTTAGCTGGTCACATGGGTGTAATTGGGTGGTGCAGGCTCATTGGACCAGAAGTTCCTGCTACTGCTGCGTATAAATAAAGTAATTAATTAAATTAAATGTAGATAAGCAGGATGTTTGAAACTAGCCATTTGTGTAGGTAGACATGACAGTCTTGATAGTTGGAGACACCACCCTGAGACCTGTTGACATATCGGGAGATAAACTTCAATACGAGAAAATCTGTAGATGCTAGTGGTCCAAAGCAACACACACAAAATGCTGGAGAAACTCAGCAGGCCAGGCAGCAACTATGGAAAAGAGTAAACAGTCGACCTTTCGGACTGAGACACTTCAGCAGGATTCTTTTTCTTTTAATAGATCTGTTGTGCATTTGCAGAGTAGCAGGGCCGGGTGGATTGATGGCCGAAGGAAGTAACTGCAATTGCGGTACGTTGGGGTGCAGTTGAAACACGAATGGGCCGTCTGTCCTTTCAAAGGACAATAACTGAAGAACAGCAAAGCAAAGTTAAGGACAAAGGCAGTAAGTTAGTGCTTTTGGGATTGTTGCAATCATTAGATGCTCATCAGCAAGGAACATCAGGATCATTGGGTTTAATGATTGTCTGGCGGCAAAAGAAGTGATTTTTCTCTTTTGTGCCTGGGCTTAACTAATTGCCTTGTTAGAGCGCGGAACAAAATCGAATGCCCGTAACAGAAGTTGTCCAATAGTTTAAACTATGCGAGCTTTAGACAGCTTTCATTATAAGCTTGCCATACAATCTTTTCTATGAACTTCTGCCAGGTACTTATGTCGATCCGAGGGCAAAAGAGGGATATTTTCCCCATTAAAAGAGAAATGAAAATTTGCTACCAGAATTGCAAGTGTTATGATCCCAGAATAGAAGGGCATATTGGGAAACAAGATTAGTTAGAGAATCATTTTATCATCTCTGATCTGATTGGTGTTCTTTCAGGGATGATGGGACATGTTAAGCATAGCTGGAGCAACACACACAAGTTGCCGGAGGAACTCAGCCGGTCAAGCAGCACCCATGGAAATGAATAAATTGATGACGTTCTGAGCTGAGACCTTTCATCAGAACTGGAAAAGAACGGGTAAGAAGCCAGAATAAGAAGGTGGTCGGGGGGCGGGGTTGGTCAGGTGAGGAATACAAGCTAGAAGGTGATAGGTGAAGCCAGCTGGGTGAGGAAGAAAGGATGAAGTAAGAAGCTGGGAGGTGATAGCTGGGGAAGATAAAGGGCGAGAGGTGAAGGAGAGGAGAGTGGACCAAGGGAAAAAGGGAAGGAGGAGGAGCACCAGGGGAGGTGATAGATAGGTGAAGAGAAGAGGTAAGAGTGCAGTCAGAGAGGGAAATAGAAGAAGAGGGAAGGGGAAAGGGAAAAATTACCAGGTTTAAGAAATTGATGTTCATCCCATTGGGTTGGAGGCCACATAGACAGGTAATGAGGTGTTGATCTTCCAGCTTGAGAGTGGCCTCGTTGTGACAGTAGAGGAAGCCATGGACTGACCATGTCAGAATAGGAGTGGGGATTGTGGTAAGCATAGCTATCCATTTTTGTGTAAACAACATCATAATTTCTATTATCTTTAATGGTTTAACAGTATCATGGTATCACAAGCACCATTTAAAACAAATATCCAAACTTCTGAATTACTAGTAAGGCAGAGCAGAATGTCAAGTTAAACTTTTCAAATAACTGGCAGGTTGAGTGTAATTAATTGTACAGCAGGTCACTAAGACCAAAACTTAAGGAGAAAGTTCTGCTCACAGCTAACATAAACTGCATCATGTTTGCCCTGAGGCACAAGGTGGATGGATCACCGTTTATTTTCAACTCTCGTATGGCCACTTTCTGGGCAATAGTTTGGTTGTTTTACATTTTCTAAAGCTGAAACTGAGCAGTATGAACCTGTTTGTTTGTAGAACTATTCCAAAGGTGTAATAAATGGCCTGACATTATTGAGGAGCATGGAGGAACAGAGGTACTTGGAAAGGAAGCAGGATAGGTCAGGAAGATGTGTAAATGACATCCAGGTTACTTTCCTTTATTAGCTAAGGCATGGACAGTAAGGTTACACCAGAATCTGGCCATTTCATAGATTATTCTTACCACTGGAATGTCTGGTTGTCTCTCTAGACTGAGTTAGTTTTTAGTATAGAACGACCACAACTTCTTTGTTCTTTTTTCTCTTTTTGTTCATTCTTCGTTCTTATGTCAGTTAATAAACACCCACAAACAACAAGTTTTATGCCTCATTCCGGACTCTACTGGATCATGACATCTCCTGATTCAACAGAGAAGAGGAAAAATACTTTCTCCCAGAGGTTATAGGAGTTAGGAACTCACTGACTGAATGGGTGGCAGGGGCAAGAACTCAGAAAATACTTAAACAGCACTGGGATATGTAACTGAAGCCATGATCTGTAGGATTATAAGTCCTGAACTAGAAAGAGGGATTGGGCTGGATAGCTCTTTTACAACTAGTATGGTCATGAGGGGCTGAATGGCCTCTTCCATGTTGCAAATTTTCTATGATTCTATGAAACATTTTGCTTTTTTTAATCTGTTTCTCCACATATTCTCTAAAAATAATACTTTGTATTATAAAAGTTGATGTTGAAACCTTGTAGTTTGAATGACATGAGCGCTAGGCTAAAAGGTGTCAATATACGATGAACCCTAATTATATAGCTAAATGTTGCATGAAATTTCATTAATCTTACATGACTATATTATAATAAGGTCAGGGTTGTAACTCAGTAACCCAGTAAGGATTCTTTCTGATGCCAAACCGACCTATAAAGAATTTCTGAATGGACATTGAACCCACAAACACTACCTCAACTACCTTTATTTTCTCTTTTTGCGCTACTTATTGAATTTAAACACACAAAATGTTGGAAGAACTCAGCAGGTCAGGCAGCATCTATGGAAATGGATAAACAGGTGACATTTCGGGCTGAGATCCTTCATCAGGACTGAAGAAGGGTCTCGGCCCAAAGCGTCAACTGTTTATTCATTTCCATAGATGCTGCCTGACTGCTGAATTTCTCCAACATTTCATGTGTCTTGCTTTGGATTTCCAGCACCTGCAGACTTTCTAGTGTTTATTATTCAATTTAACTTTTAAAAATATATATATTTCCTACTGTAATTTGCAGTTTTTAGTATGTATTGCAATGTACTGCTGCTACATAACAACGTAAACCAATGATATTATACCTGATTCTGATTCTGAAAGAATTGTAGAATTGTTTTTATTAGGAACTACACTCTCCTTTATCATATCTCTGAACATTTCACAATAAACTGAAATGTGTTTGCTGGACGTAACTGAGTGTTTCCTGTTGTCACCGAGTGTTTTCTGTTGTGATCAAGAACAGTTATGTTTGTTTTTGTATATTTATTATTCTTCACCAATGGGTAAATGATAAAAATTTGAAATTAGAGTGTTCCTCTTTACCATACATTTCTTGCTATGATTTAGATAAAAAGAGAATTAATTGTCCGAAATGCAATTTCTAAATAGCAATGATGAGTGCAGAGATTTGCAATTTACTTCCCAGCCTGTACACATTACAGAGAGAAGGACATTTGCACACAAATGGCAAATGTCAAGAAAAACCGTAGAAGGGCGACAGGAAGAACAGGAGCGGGTAACAATGTGGGTTCTTGGAATCTTGGGAAACTTAATGTAACCAGGGTTTGTCATCAAGTGAAGCCTGGTGAACGAGGATCTAAAATATTCTGCTAACGTGTTGCACTGTAAACACAGGCACAGACAGACTCACACACACACACACACACACACACACACACACACACACACACACGCACATAGACACACACACACACGCACACGCACACACACGCACACACACACACGCACACACACACAGACACACACACACACACACACAGACACACACAGACGCACACACACGCACACACACACACACACACACAATACACACGCACATACATACACGCACACATACTGAGGCATACACCTGCTGTCACAAATGCAAGCAGCCCTTTGTGTTAAGCAGCTTGAGCTTCAGCATATTCCTTGAAGGGAACTCTCCAGCACATTCCATCCACGTACTTTACCCAGCTGCATTCCCGCTAGCGCCTGGCCACTGAATCAAGAAAGGAAAAGAACAGCGAATGCATAAGTAATTCTTTCCCTGGTCATGGCCAGGGATCCAGATTTTCTTCTGGAAGGTGATGAAGCAGAGGTTTTAGTAGAAAGGAATGATAGTAGCCAGCTAGAAGACACTGCAGTGGAGACTGGGAGAGAGAAAAACGGCCACCTTACGGAATTTACATTGGAAGTGGCAATTTGCAAATCTGGGTATCCAGAGAATTGATGGTGGGAAGGGGGTTCTGGACTGGAGACATCAGAATGCCTTTTATTCACTTGGGGAGTAATCGCGCTATAGGGTTAAATGTAGACAGATTCCTTGATAGATCATAAACAGAAGATTTGTTTGTGTGTAGTTTTTTTACTGATTCTGTTGTTGTATTTCTTTGTTCTACTGTGAATGCCTGCAAGAAAATGAATCTCAGGGTAGCATATGGTGATGTATATGTACTTAGATAATACATTTGCTTTCAACTTTGAACAAGAAATTCTGAAGATGTTGGAAATTCAGAATCCTAATGAAGGGCTGACTATTTATTCCTCTCCATAGATGCTGCCTGACCTGCTGAGTTCCTTCAGCGTTTTGTGTGTGTTTTTCCTTGACGGGTGACTGAAAGCTTTTAACCTAGACAAGTTTGAATGAACGCGTGAAGGCTCTAATTTTATTAAGAAAATGCAATTAAAAGTAAGAGAAATTGCAGCATTTTTAATACAGCAAGTTTATGTCATTTTCTGACTTAGCAAAACGAATTAGATCTTGTCTGTTGTAATCAGATAATAGCAGGAAGCTTGGAAAAAATCAATGAAAAATTAAAAGAACTGTGAACAACACGTATAAAATGCTGGAGTTCTCAGCAGGTCAGGCAGTATCCACAGAAAGGAATAACAGGTGATGTAGATAAAAAGTAGTTGTGGTGAGCAAAATTAAAATAAATTAAGAGATGTAAATTTGTGTACTTAAGGAAAATATTAAATAGCAGTACTGGTCAGAATTAAATAAGTGAAGTGTTAGAACAGTTCTTTGGGCTGCACATGAGGTACAGGAATAAAATGGTTAAGGATAAAATTGTGGCTGGGAAATACCATGTACCATGTCATACGACGTGGGCGATCATGGTCTTTCCATGACCATGATTGTTCTTGGCAAATTTTTTTTACAGAAGTAGTTTGCTATTGCCTTCTTCTGGGCAGTGTCTTTACAAGGTGACCCCAGTCAATATGCACCAGCTGCTCCTACGACCATCCACCACCTGCTCCCTTGACCCTGATCGGGGGGCTAAGCAGGTACTACCTTGCCCAAAGGTGACGTGCAGGCTAGCAGAGGGAAGGAGCACCTAGCACCTCCATTGGTAGAGACGTATCTCCAACCTGCCTTCTAGTATAGTATTTTCAAAAGTACAGTGTGTGAAGTTTGAAACAGCTGACAAAAATGAGGGGAAGTGTTCCAAGACCTTACAAGAAATATTTATTAGTGTTGTGGTCAGGTACGGTAATTAGCTTGAATTTCTGAGATATTTCTGTTTTGGATATGTCAAGCAGATATTCATATCTCATGTTGTGTTACCATTAACTTATGATGAACTGTATACTGATATTCAGGTTAAAGACTCCAAACCCATTGCAAGAATGAGCTAGGTAAGTTCAAAGTTCAAAATAAATGTATTATCAAAGTACAGATATGTTGCCATTCACATTCTTGTGGGCGTACTCAATAAATCAAAGAATAATAACCATAACAGAATCAATGAAAGACCACAATGACTTGGGCATTCAACTAATGTGCAAGAGGCAACAAACTGTGTGAATATAAAAAGAAAGAAATAATAATAATAAATAAATAAGCAATAAATATCGAGAACGTGAAATGAAGAATCCTTGAAAGCCAGTCCATAGGTTGTGAGAACAGTTCAGTGAAGGGGCAAATGAAGTTGAGTGAAGTTATCCCCTCTGGTTCAAGAGTCTGATAGTTGAGGGGTAATAACCGATCCTGAAACTTTAGGTGTGAGTCATAAGGCCCCTGTACCTTCTTCCTGTTGGCAGCAGAGAAGAGAGCATGTCCTGGGTGGTGGGGGTCCCTGATGACGGATGCTGCTTTTCTGTGAGAACCTTTTGTGTAGATATGTTCAATGGTGAGGAGGGCTTTACTTGTGACGGACTGGGCCATATCCACTATTCTTTGTAAGATTCTCCATTCAAGGATTTATTGGGAAGAATTAGTCTCCAAACAGAGCATTTAACACATCTACCTCTCTCTGTGTAAAACAAAACTTACCTATGACATGCCCGCTATACTTTCCTTAAATCACCTTAAAATCATTCCCCCTTGTAATAGCCATTTCTGTCTTGGGAAAGAGTCTCCAGCTGTTTTTTTGATCAATGCTTCTTAACATCTTGTACGCACCTATGAAGTCACTTCTCATCCTCCTTCGCTCCAAAGAGAAGAGCTTGCTCACACTATCCTCATAAGACATGCTCTCCAAACCAGGCAGCATCCTGGTAAATCTCCTCTGCACCCTCTCTAAAGCTTCCACATCCTTTCTATAATGAGGTGAGAGAACCTCTAAGTCTTATTGATGAATTGATTAAATCTTAGATTAGAATCTGATTGGTTTGACTGTTAGTGAGGATTGAGCAGGCCTAACCCTTCTTGAGCTACAATACCCCTGTTGTTTCAGGGATGGCATATATACAGCGAGAGCAGACAGCCAGGGTTTAATAAGGAAAAGTGTGTCTGGATAGGTTTACTGGGATATTACAGGTGTGCTGTTCAACAACGTTCAAAGTGAGTTTATTATCGAACTAGGTATATGTCACCATATTCTGCCTTGAGATTCACTTCTCTTGCTGGCATTCACAGTAGAACAGAGAAATGCAATAGAATCAATGAAAAACTACACACAAAGACTGACAAACAACCAATGTGCAAAAGATGACAAATCATGCAAATAATGAAAAAAAAGTGAGTAAGTAATACTGAGTTGCCTGTGTTGGCAGGCCTGTATCCACCATTATTTGTAGGTTTCACACTTGGCTGGGTTAAAATTCCATCTGCTATTTCTCTGCTCATACCTGCAACTGATCTATATCCTGCTGTATTCATTGTCAGTCATTTACGCAACCCACAACACCACCAATCTTCGTGTAATCTGCAAACTTAGTAACCCACCCATGTAAATTTTCACCCAGGTCATTTACGTACATCACCAACAGCAGAGGTCTCAGTACAGATCTCTGCAGAACATCACTAAACACTGACCTCCACCTAGAGTAAGTCCCTTTAACCACCATCCTCTGTCTTCTATAAACAAACCAGTTCTGAATCCAAACAGCTAATACACCATTGATCCCAGGCATCTTAATCTTCTGCAGGAGCCTTCCATGAGGGGCCTTGTAAAATGTCTTAATAAAATCCAGGTAGAAAACATTCACAGTTCTACCTTCATCAATCACCCTCGTCACCTCTTCAAAGAACTCCATCAAGTTAATAGGACACTACTTGCCCCATTCAAAGCCATGCTGGCTCTCCCTAATTAGGCCATGGTTTTCCAACTGCTCATTAATTTATCCTGCGGCTAGGGAGGGTACAAAGATATCGGTCAAATTTTCAGTAATCTCTTCACTTGTCTCTCTCAATAACCTGGGGTATATCCCATCGAATATGCATTATATGTTCTATATGTTCCATGGGGTGTGTATGACTGTTGGTATGGTATTTTGCACTATGGCTTTGGTGGAATGCTGTTTCATTTGGCTGGATTCACGTGTGTGGTGAATGACAACTAAACTTGAACAATGGGCTGATTTCCATGAAATGCTTATGGAAAGAATAGCTTTGACATTCTGGAATGATATAATGGTATCTTTCAACTTCCAGATCTGTGGAATGGTCGTTGCCTCTTCTATCACAAACCTTACATCTTCACTCAGTGCCTCCCCACCCAACTTCCCCACTTCCCTTTTCAGGGCAGTACCCCTGACAATATTACAATCCCAGAGACTTCCGAGGGCCAAAAAGGTTCAATTGCAGCTCATTTTTGGTACCTAGTTTTGCCATTTGTGGATTCTAGTGGGTGTCTTGTCACTGGTGATCTGCCAAAGCACTAACTCTGAATATTGTACGAATCCTCCATTAATTTTAATGAGTGTTTTGTGACTCTCATAGCTCAGGAAATTGCTTGTTGGTACTACTTTGTCATGCAATATTATACCTGTAAAAGTAGACTTTTTATTTCTGTTGCTATTTGACTAATTGAATCCCTTAAAATTTGATAGGATGATTTCATATGCGCAGGTATTAAAGATTGAAATGCTCATATTTTACATTTTATTTCTATTTATTCACATTTCTACCTGTCTTTGCTTCCAGGGTGGTAACACGGTGCAGGATTATGTAGAAAGTCAGCAAGTATAGAACAGTATTTAGGCAGATCCGCCAGGCTTTTCTCTATGTGACCTGTGCGTGTGAATGTTAGCGGACATTTACATATAAAACCAATACAGCCTAATCACTTTGTGACATTAATAGGCCTCATTTATTTGTGTAGTTGTCATCTGGCCCCAGAAGAGCAGTCAAAATTCTTCAGATCAATTTAGACCAGTCAGTTGACATCTGTTGGCATCACCAAGTCACCAAATGACAATACATTTTGTAGTTAATTGTGCGCAGCCGAGCTACAGTGCATGACAATGTCTAGCAGTACAACAGTGGGACACTATGAACACAGCTCATAGCAAGAGCTGTCATTTAACTTGTTAATTACAACATTGTTGTTACCAAATGTTCCATTTACTTGTGATGGAAAAATGTCAACGTGTTTGCATTGTTAACCTTGCCACAGCCCAAACTGATTGTGGTGGCTTCCCTTCATTCTCTCTGCCTTCGCCGCCAGAAGACAAACTTTGTTGAGGATTGAGCAACTTTCGTGATCTCAGTAATTATTTTCTAGATGAAATCTACAGTTTCCGGCTCCATCCCAAAAGATGGACACACACACACTGAAACAAACATGTAGGTTTCCTCCGGGTGCTTCAGTTTCCTCCCATAGTCCAAAGACAAACTGATTGGTAGGTTAATTGGTCATTGTAAATTGTCCCATGATTAAATAGGGTAGGTGCTCAGTGCCATGGGTCAAAGGGCTGGAAGGGCCTATTCCGCACTGTATCTCTGTAAAAATAAATAAACAAAAGGAACACTTAGATTAACTTGATGTTCCTCCAAGTCTTGTGTGAGATATCGGTCACACCGTCAACTCTCCAGTTAAGATTTAGCTGGAGAGTTGATGTCTTCTCTGTTTTAGTTAAGGAGGATGAGACGTTATTACCTGGTGCTCTCGATGTGGCTTTCTCTACATCGGCCCGTCGTAAATTGGGGGACCATTTATCAGGCACCCCCTCTCCATCCGCCAAAAGTAGAATTTCACAGCCGACAAACAATTTAATTCCCATTCCCATTCCTGATCAACATGTCGGTCCCTGGCCTCCTCTTGCACAATGATGGGGCCACCCTCAGGGTCGAAGAGCAACACCTTATATTCCGTTTGGGTAGTTGTCAATCTCATGGCATAAATATTGATTTCTCCTTCTGGTAAAAAAATTTCCCTCCCCCTTCCCTCATCTTCTATTCCCCTCTCTAGGCCTGCCTATTACCTCCCAATAGGTCCCTTTCTCCTATGGTTTAGTCACTTCTCCCACCAGATTCCTTCCTCTACCTTTCCCACCCGCCAGGCCTCACCTATCACCTTCCAACTATCCTTCTTCCCCTGCTGCCAACTTTTCATTCTGGGTTCTTCCCCCTTCCTCTCCAGTCCTGAAGAAGAGTCGCAGCCCAAGACTTTGACTGGCTGTTCATTTCTATGGATGCTGCCTGAACTGTTGAGTTCCTCCAACGTTTTGTGGGTGTTGCTTTGCATTTCCAGCATCTGCAGAACTCCTCGTGTCTATGAAGCCTTACTGTTCCACATTCCGCTCCCACCTCTTCCCACCATCTCACATTGTTCGGATCGCCGGTGGCACGTTTAATTCCTTTTCTTTGTACACACTCCTCATCCAACATTCCCTACTGTCCAAACATATGTCTGGCCATCAATGTCGCTCCTTGTTTACTTTCAGCCCCCTCTTCTGTTTTCTCTCATCCCTTCTGGGTCCAGTATTGATCTTCTCAACCACCAACCTTTCCCACCATCATTGCAACCCCACCCTCCCACCAACTCCGTGCCCCATGAAAAAATAAACATGGCATTCATAGCACTTCTTATACTGGCCTGGAGATGGGTTTGCATCAAGAATGAACCCAATACAGCTTGCGGGTAGGGTTCCAATGTTTCAAGGTTTCAAAATAAATTTGTTATCAAAATATAGACATGTCACCATGTCTCACCTTGAGATTCAGTTTCTTGCAGGCTGTTACAGGAAAATAAAGAAGTAGAATAGAATTTATGAAAAAACCTTAAGATGAAAAGACCTCAAGAAATAGTGGATGCATTAGTGATAATTTTTCAAAACTCGTTAGATTCTGGACTAGTTCCTGAGGATTGGAGGGTGGCTAATGTAACTCCACTTTTTAAAAAAGGAGAGAGAGAGAAACCGGGGAATTATAGACCGGATAGCCTAACGTCGGTGGTGGGGAAACTGCTGGAGTCAGTTATCAAGGATGTGATAACAGCACATTTGGAAAGCAGTGAAATCATCGGACAAAGTCAGCATGGATTTGTGAAAGGAAAATCATGTCTGACGAATCTCATAGAATTTTTTGAGGATGTAACTAGTAGAGTGGATAGGGGAGAACCAGTGGATGTGGTATATTTGGATTTTCAGAAGGCTTTTGACAAGGTCCCACACAGGAGATTAGTGTGCAAACTTAAAGCACATGGTATTGGGGGTAAGGTATTGGTGTGGGTGGAGAGATGGTTAGCAGACAGGAAGCAAAGAGTGGGAATAAACGGGACCTTTTCAGAATGGCAGGCGGTGACTAGTGGGGTACCGCAAGGCTCAGTGCTGGGACCCCAGTTGTTTACAATATATATTAATGACTTGGATGAGGGAATTAAATGCAGCATCTCCAAGTTTGCGGATGACACGAAGCTGGGTGGCAGTGTTAGCTGTGAGGAGGATGCTAAGAGGATGCAGGGTGACTTGGATAGGTTGGGTGAGTGGGCAAAATCATGGCAGATGCAATTTAATGTGGATAAATGTGAAGTTATCCACTTTGGTGGCAAAAATAGGAAAACAGATTATTATCTGAATGGTGGCCGATTAGGAAAAGGGGAGGTGCAACGAGACCTGGGTGTCATTATACACCAGTCATTGAAAGTGGGCATGCAGGTACAGCAGGCGGTGAAAAAGGCAAATGGTATGCTGGCATTTATAGCAAGAGGATTCGAGTACAGGAGCAGGGAGGTACTACTGCAGTTGTACAAGGCCTTGGTGAGACCACACCTGGAGTATTGTGTGCAGTTTTGGTCCCCTAATCTGAGGAAAGACATCCTTGCCATAGAGGGAGTACAAAGAAGGTTCACCAGATTGATTCCTGGGATGGCAGGACTTTCATATGAAGAAAGACTGGATGAACTGGGCTTGTACTCGTTGGAATTTAGAAGATTGAGGGGGGATCTGATTGAAACGTATAAAATCCTAAAGGGATTGGACAGGCTAGATGCAGGAAGATTGTTCCCGATGTTGGGGAAGTCCAGAACGAGGGGTCACAGTTTGAGGATAGAGTGGAAGCCTTTTAGGACCGAGATTAGGAAAAACTTCTTCACACAGAGAGTGGTGAATCTGTGGAATTCTCTGCCACAGGAAACAGTTGAGGCCAGTTCATTGGCTATATTTAAGAGGGAGTTAGATATGGCCCTTGTGGCTACGGGGGTCAGGGGGTATGGAGGGAAGGCTGGGGCGGGGTTCTGAGTTGGATGATCAGCCATGATCATAATAAATGGCGGTGCAGGCTCGAAGGGCCAAATGGCCTAATCCTGCACCTATTTTCTATGTTTTCTATAAACAAAGACTGACAGACAACTAATGTGCAAAAGAAGACAAATTGTGCAACTAGGCATGTACTCTCGGTGGCCAGTTTATTATGTACCTCTTGTACCTAATAAAGTGGCCACTGAGTGTTTGTCAGACTTTGTTCATGTACAGTTTTTTTCATAATTTTAATTCTATTTCTTTGTAGAAATATATGCTGCTGCAGCCCATCTGCTTCAGGGTTCGACGTGTTGTGCATTCAGAGATGTTCTTCTGCACGCCACTGTTGTAACGTGAGGTTATTTCAGTTACTGTCACCTTTCTGCCAGCTCGAACCAGTCTGGACATTTTTCTCCGACCTCTCTCATTAACAAGGTGTTTTCACCCGCAGAGCTGCTGCTCACTGGATGTCCCCCCGCCCCCCCCCCGACAACTCCCTGTAAGCTCTAGCAACTGTTGTGCATGAAAATCCCAGGAAATCAGCAATTTCTGAGATACTCAAATCTCCCTGTATGGCCCCAACAATCATTCCACATTCAAAGTCACTTTGACCACATTTCTTCCCCCATTCTGATGTTTGCTCTGAACAGCCAGTGAACTTCTTCACCGTGCTTTTATGCATTGAGTTGGGGGCCACATGATTGGCCAATTAGATATTTACGTTAACGAACAGGCGTACAGGTGCACATCATAAAGTGGCCATTGAGTGCATATAATACTGAGACCATGAGTTGTAGAGTCCCAGGGGATCCTAACCAAATGTACGCTGGATCAACTAGGTAAGGATGCATCTAGAGAGCACCTGATGGGACCAGATTGCACCTCTTTTCCTGTATCAGAGATTGTAGCTTAGCCTTATCCCTGCTTTCTCTTAAAGGTTTCTTCTGATATGGCATCATCTCCTTCTGGTTATGCATTCCATAGGATTGGTGACATGCATGAATCTCCACAGTTCAATTGCTTTCTATAACTTGGTAATTTAACAAAGAAACTTAACTGTTCTGCTGCTTTTGCAGATTGCAGTAGGTAAGTGTGTTGTGAAATATCCCCTCAGCTGTCTCCTTAAAGAAGTGGATGCTGGGAGCAGTAATAGCCTCCTTTGATGTCCTTGAGCTGAAGCACTTTGTGCAATGAAAGTTGAAGCATTAGTGACCTTTAGTGGTAATGGATATCGGATGATTGCTATCTCTGTCGACATCCGTGCATTAGCTGGAATACGTCAATCACAGCTGTACTGCCGAGACCAGATCTTACCATGCGTAGCTCCTTGGCTATGTCCGGTAGCTGACCCTGTTGCACCCAGTGCACTGCCTGGGGTAAATTTTTCCGCAAGAATGTGATTTTTATCCTCTCCCTGATATCCAGACCTCTCTCACCTCCCGCTGCCATGGCTGATAACTGTCCATCACTATTGCATTCAAACAGACGCTCCAGATAATTTCTCTAAAACATCCGCTCCCATCTCCTGCTGCTTGCTCCATTCGAGCCTAGGTCCAACCTATATTTCAATATTCAGCTTCTGTTGCCTGCTTTAAAATTCCTTGCAAGTTTTTAGTGATTGGTTTTCAAAGCTTCCTACATGTCTCCTGAAGGCTGATGAGAGGTACGGAAATTGAAGCCTGAAGGGCAGAGCCCTGAGGCTGCGAATCCCTGCAAGTCTGCCAGGGAAGTCAATGGCCTAATGCCTGTGATCCAGTGAGATCGCTGGAGGTTGAAAAAGCTGCCTGAAGGTCCTTAATCGTTCAACTTTTATTTATTCCCTCCTCCCTGTGGACTCTTTCCACACTTCTTGATGCCCCAGTAAAGCACCCATCATAATCAAAAACCTCACCCACCCTGGGCATTCTCTCCTTCCTCTCTCTTAATAAGCAGAATGTATGAAAGCACATACCACCAGGCTGGAGAACGGCTTCCATCCCGTCATTATCAACCTCTTGGATGGACCTCTTGTACGATAAGACAGCCTTTTGGTCTCACAATTCATCTCGTTATGGTCTTGCACTTTGTCGTTCACCTGCACTGCACCTCTTCGGCAGATTTTACTCTTTATTCTGCGTTGTTATTGTTTTACCTCATTTTAGATCAATGCACTGTTTCATAATATGATCTGTCTGTAAACAGTATGCAGAATTCAAAAATTTCAGGTTATGGACCAGAATCAGCCAGTTCTGATGATAAGATATAACCCTGAAACTCTGACCCTATTCTTGTCACTATATATGCCCCTAATCTAGTGAATATTTCCAACATTCTCTAAATTTATATCAAGTTCCTAGCAATTATAATGTTTTGCCTCATCAATGTTGTATCTTACAGCTTGTACTCCTATCCCTCCCTCCACCACCTTATTCTGGGTTCTCCCCCATTCTTTCCAGTCCTGGTGAAGGGTGTCAGCTCAAATCATCGATTGATTATTCCTTTCCTGATCTGCTGAGTCCCTCCAGCATTTTGTGTGTGTTACTCTGGATTTCCAGCATCTGCAGAAACTCTTGGGTTTGCAGTTCTTGTTTTTATTTTTCTCTTTATCCTTTTATTTTCTCTTCATTCCTCTGTCTCTGATTCTAGGCGTTGCCCTTTGTAGTAACAGGCCACCAGCCTGGAAACTTTGACTTCTTTATCCACAGATGATGCCTGATCTGAGAAGCACATCCATTATTTTATGGCCTTGCACTCGGAAATCTGCCCTAATATTCAGTTTTCATAATCAATCATCATCTCACAACATAAGGTATTTTTATAATTGTATGTGGCCATCCTCAAATCGCTTTCCTACTTGAATTTAATCAAAGAAAGACAACTCCTCTTGCAATGAAAATATTTTGCAGGTAAACGTGGCTTTTTCCTTCATTCTCATTATTGGCGATGTTCCTGTCGTCCAATAGCTAATCTTCTCCAGTTGCCTTTGGGAGAATATTCTACTCTTTCACCTGCACACATCATTTTGTACTGCCAAAAAGTAATCTCAATTATGCAGTCATTTTTCATTCCCTGTCACTAGGGAAAGCTGTTTTCTGAAAGCAAAATGGAGGGCTCTGTGGGAGGGAAGGATTAGATTGAGTTTAGAGTATGTTAAAGGGTTGGCACAACATTGTAGCCAAAGGGCTTGTACTGTTCTTATGTTATACGTGCTAATTAGTCAGGAGCAATGGTTTAAAGCGTTAGACAATGACTGACTGAAACAGGGAGAGAACCAGACGGGTGCAGTACTTTGTGTAAAGAAGGTCCATAGCATCTGGTTATCTACTTTAACTTCAAATATCGTATTTTGTTTTCAGTTTTTAAGAATATAAAGTAAAATAGTTGACAAGAAATTTGTTTAAAATTTCCAGTGTAAATATTTAGCTTTTTCCAGATAGGTCATATTCAGAATGCATCAGGACTACAAATGCAGTAGTTAACTATGCAGATATAACTGTACTTATTGTCCGTGGCTGTGATGATGATTAGTCAATAGCGATGACTCTAGAAACTTGTGGTTGTCATGCCTTTAACCTTGCAGATTATTAGGAGATGTTCCAGAACCTTAACTAGTCACCCATTGGTTCCTTCAACAAGCCTGTTTGGAGAGAACTGTAGTTCAGGATGTCCAAAATTATTTCCGTCCACTGTGAGTTTTGAAGACTTGCACGATCAAGAAATGTTGTTATGTTTTAGGCATAACAAAAAGCTGCCACAAACTGAGAGAAAAATGTCCCATTACTGGGGCAGAAGTGAGCATTGCAATAACTACAATGAGATAGAAGACCAAAGAGATATCAGTTATTTGAACACGTACCCAGTATTCTTACCTAATAAAATATTGCTTCCATTAGCTCCACAGTTCTGCAATAGAAAGAAAGGAAACGGACCTCACTACTTTTAATCAGTCCTGTTGAGGAGTCCCAGCCCAACACGTTGACAATTTATTTCCATAGACGCTACCTGACCCGCTGAGTTCCTCCAGCATTTTGTGTGTGTTGCTCATTGCTTTTGCTCTTTATGCAGTACTTATTTCATGTTTTGTATATATCTCTTCTTGTAATTTATATTTTACGACTTGTACTGGACTACTGCTGCAAAACAACAGATTTCCGACATCGGTGGGTGATTTTAAACTTGACCATGATTCTGATTCAAATGTACTTCCGTTAATTTTGACACCCAGCTTAACTTTTAAGGGATGTATAATTGTTGGGAAGTTCAAAGTTCAAAGGAACCTTATTTTCAAAGCACATATGTCACCATATACAACCCTGAGATTTGTTTACTTGTGGGCATACTCAATATGTCCATAATAGAATAATAACCATAATAGGATCAATGAAATACTGTACCAACTTGGGCATTCAACAAGTCTGCAAAAGACAACAAACTGTGCCAATACAAAATAAATTAATAATAAATAAATGAGCAATAAATATTGAGAACATAAGTCCATAGGTTGTGGGAACATTTTAGTGATGGGGCAAGTGAAGCTATCCCCTTTGGTTCAAGAGCCTGATGGGATAGGGGTGATTGTTCCCGGTGGTGGAAGGCTGAGGCTACTGATGGCGGCTGTAAGAAGAGAACATGACCGGGTGGTGGAGGTCCCTGACAATGGGATGCGACAACCCTTCGTGTAGATGTGCTCAATGATGGGGCGGGCTTTACCCATGACAGATTGGGTGTCATGCTGCAGTTGTACAAAACGTTGGTTAGATAACACTTGTACAGTTCTGGTTGCCACATCTGAGGAAGGATGTGGTTGCTATGTGGAGAGTGCAGAAGAGATTCACTAGGCTAGTACCTAGAATGGAAGGCTGTAGTTATAAGGAAAGTTTGGGCAGGCTGGGTTTATTTTCACTGTAGGACCAGAGAGGTTTACAAAATTATGAAGGGGATGGATAGTGTTTCCCAGGACAGAGAAATCTAGAGTTGGAGGGCACAGAGAGAAATTGAAATGAGATCTGACAGTGGTGGTGATATGGAATGAGCTTCTAGAGTAGCTATTGGAAAGAGATACTATCACAACAGTTAAAAGGCATTTTGAAGGTACGTGGATAAGGAAGGAGTATGAAATAGGAATTACAAACACAAAATACTGGAGGAACTCAGCTGGCCAGGAGGCATCTAAAGAGTTGAAGTTTCAGGCCAAGGCTCTTCTTGAGTCCCGAAGAAGGGTCTCAGCCCAAAATGTCAACTCTTCTGCACAGGAGGAATGTCGATCACTCAATTGTAGCCCCATATACTTGACTTGGCCCAATGATTCTTTTGTGTTTAAGATTGACAATGTTGCCAAAATGGTGTTATATGCTGCAAGAAAAGCCACCAGCTAATGAAGGATCTAAGATTGGGAAACAACTGTGGACATAATGAAATTACTTGTCCAGTCCCTGCCATTCCCCTCCTCCTAAACCAGGGGCTTCCAACCTTTTTCATGCCATGGACCAATACCATTAAGCAAGGGGTCCAAGGACCACAGCTTGAGAACTTTTGTCCTGAACATACCTGTTCTGTGTGTGAGCAGACAGGATGTTTTTCTCTTTGGAGTGAAGGAGGACAAGAGGCAACCTGTTAAAGGTGGATAAGATTATAAAGTGGATGGCTAGCACCTTTTTCTTGGAGCAGCAAAGACCAACACCAGAGGACATTCCTTTAAGGTGAGTGAAGGAAAGATGTCAGAGGTAGTCTTTTTACATGGAGAGTGGAAAGCACTACCAGGGTGGTGGCAGAGACTTTCAAGAGACTTAGTGTCATGAATGAAAGAAGAATGGAGGAGGAAAACGTTAGATAGATTGTAGTGTGGCTTTATATAGATCAGTGCAACACCATGAGCTGAAAAGCCCATACTGCGCAGTACTCTTCTATGTTCGATGTTACCAATGAAGCTGTAGAAACTTTGCTACACTATACTTTTATATGATTACCCACTAGGGGGAATGCAACCTTCGTAGACAACATCACCTCCTCATCTCTGCAGGCTTCAGTGGGCTGTGATCAGGGAGTGGGGAGCAGTTACTTTAATGTGGCGAGCTTGCACTTCAATGTGAGGTCATCTGGCACATCAGGGGGAGATGCAGCATCACCAATCCCAGAATGCATCTCAGACACCCGGGAAACTGCAGTCTCCACAGTAACGCGAGCCATTTGAAATTCTGACTCTTCTATTAGCAACCGGAAAGCCTCCAGATTCTTAAATATTGTTTATTGTTCTTAGATTTGCAATAATATACGATTGTTCACTATTTGCAATACTGGATTAACATGGCTAAGTATCCCCGAGGAGGGGTCCCGGCCCGAAATGGCGACTCTTTATTCCTCTCCATAGATTCTGCCTGTTGTGCTGAGTTCCTCCAGCATTTTGTGTGTGTTGCTCTGCAGACTCTCTTGTATTTGTACCTAAATATTTCTTTTGATTTAAGAACTAGCCAATTCTCCAGTTACTGCAATGGACCAGGGAAATGAGGCTACTTGATTTTTATTAGTTGATTTATTTAGAGATGCAGCATGGCAACAGACCATTCCAGCCCAACGAGGCCACTTTGTCCAATTTTACCCATGTGACCAGTATGCCTTTGGAATGTGGGTGGAAACTGCAGCACCTGGAGGAAACACACATGGTGATGCGGAGAGCGTACAAACTCCTTATATAGTGTAGCAGAAATTGAACCTGTGTTGTTGGCACTGCAGTAGTGTTACAAGAACCACCTTAGGGCTGAGATCCTTCATTGGAACTTAATGAAGGGTCTCAGCCTCAACTATTTATTCCGCTCCATAGCTGCTGCTTGACCTGTTGAGTTCTTCCAGCTCCTTGGGGGTATTGCTTTAGTTGGGCAATTCAGTGCTGAGTCCCGTAAGCCTGCAACATGCCAGGCAAGGGATGAAGTGTTGCTCCTCGAGCCTGCATTGGGCAGAAGGCTACAGGCAGAGACCAGAGCGGGAATGGGATGGTGAATTAAAGTGACGGGCATCATGAAGTTCGGGACCGCTCCTGCAGGCTGAGTGCAGGTATTAACCACTGTCCGTTGAGTAAAGAACTCGATGAAAGGAAGATGATGTGCAGTGCAGGGTCAATTCTAAAGTAGGATTTACCCAAGGGATGCTTAAATCTTATTGCCAAAGATTTAAAGATGAGAATTCTTAAAATTGTAGTCAATAAAATTCAGTTGCTGATTAAGAACTGAACAGTTATGTCAGTGAAATTCTTTAACCGCTTGTGGTAAACCATATATATGCTGTAACTGGGTTAACTCTGGACACGCCCCTTTGCTGACTGCCCCTGTGGCTCCTCCCACAGATTCCTGAATAAAGGTGATTTTGCCTTGCCCTTCCCCCTCAGTCACTCAACATGGAGGTCGTATTGTACAGCGAATAAAAGCCTTTCAGTATTTACCCTACTTCCGTCTTTCGGAGTTATCGAAGGTGCTTCACCGCTAAACCATTTTCCGTTACCCTTTGGCCTTCAGGTGTCATCAAAGATGTTTCTTTTTCTTTGAGACATGTGTGTTTCCAATCTGAAATATAGCTACTAAGCTCCTGGATGCCCAAGTTAGTCTCACCTGATCAGTCTTGGTGCCTTCCAGCATAATTTCCTTTATTATATTTTCCTGCAGATTCAGTTTCATTTATTTGTCACAGGCACATCGAAGCACACAGTGAAATGTACCATTTATGTAAACAACCAGCACATCCAAGGAGAAGAAATCTCAAGGGCTCTACGATTCATGTTCTCAATATTATTTATCTATCTATTAATGATGTTGTTTTTCTTTTTGTATTTGCACAATATGTTGTCGTTTGCACATTGGTTGTTGGTCCATCTTTGTGAGTAGCTTTTCATTGATTCCATTGCGTTTCTTTGTATCTACTGTGGATGCCCGTAAGAAAACAAATCCCAGGGTAGTAAATGGTGACGCATGCGTACTTTGATAATAAATTTACTTTGAACTTTGAACTTTGTTCCTTCTCAGATTACAACATGAACGCTTCTTCAAAGGGGCTTGAGGGGACTGTGCCAAATGGATTGACATGCTGCCGTTCCATTAGTCCTATTTGAAGATGAATAGAGCTCAAGAAATTGGCGACATCATCTGGATTCTCAATAGAATAAGAAAACCAGATTATGTTTTTGTAATTAACAGCTTGAGGTCAATTTCTGCTCAAAATTTTATTAGATAAAGGATATAATATGATTTTAAAAATTATTATGCAAATTGGGCATTTAAAATTTTTTTAACTACACAGCAGTAACAGCTACTGCTCAGGTACCAGTTTTATGATTGTTTCTTTATTGTAGTCCTGTCAATATACTAAGGAATGGCTATCGTTGAACGTTAACAAAATGGTTTTTTAAGCTTTGTGTGAAAACCCTCTTACCACTGCCACCGCAGTTCAAAGTTCAGTGTTCAGGTCAGAGTTATAAAATGGTCATTCACTACTGTGTCGACTGTGGCTGAACCCTGCAGTAACCTTTACATTTTATGATTAATCATCCAAATGTAATAGCTGGCTTGTAGGAAACCAACAGAAGAAGTCTTGTTAAGTGGGCCAACTATGTATTTGCAAAAGAGATTGGAAAAATTTTCTTTTGCTAACTGGAGTTATTATAACTCAACATATCTAACTTGTCTCCCAGTGCAAATTAGCTAAAGCAAGATTAGTGTCTGTATAGAGGTTCACTCTGTTTATTATTGAGTCTTGTAGAAGCTCTCAATACTGGTCCTTGATTTTGGGGTGGCACGGTAGCGTAGTGGTTAGCACAACGCTTTCCGGTACTGGTGACCTGGGTTCAATTCCCGCTGCTGCCTATAAGGAGTTTGTACGTTCTCCCTGTGTGGGCGTCCTTCCACAATCCAAAAATGTACTGGATGGCAGGTTAATTGCACATTGTAAATTGTCCTGCGATTCGGCAAGGATTAATCTGGGGGTTGCTGGGCAGTGCAGTTCAAAGGATTCAGTGCTGTGTCTCCGTAAATAAATAAAATAAAATTACCCAGAGTCTCTGTATACCGGTCACGTAGAAGTTCCATTAGGTTACTGAGGCAGAGCATAAGTATATTATTATGTTTTGTAACTAAAGAAAGAAAAACACAGAGCTGAGAGAAAGTGTGCGCTTAATTTTGCTTTTAGTTAGGTGCGCACCAATGACATGGTGGCATAATGATGGATACCATTCACCGACAACCCATAATGAATTATTTAAACGAAGAACGTTAAATCAAACAATATCCAATCTCTTTTTTTCCAGTCCTGATTAAAGATCTTGGCACGATTCATCGACTATTTACTCTTTTCCATAGATGCTGCCTAGCCTGCTGAGTTTCTTCAGCATTTTGTGTGTGTTAAAAGCAATATATTTACTATATTACTCAAATATTACCAAAATACTAAATAAACAACACTCCTCCCTGCCTGGCTATAAACTTCAACTCAACAAAGAATGCATCTTAACTCAAATATTTAATGTAATGCTCTCTAGTCATCTTGTATACACACTATAGAGACATTCACAGCATAGTAAATTTTAAATTGTCCTATTCAGGCCTAAAGATTTAATCATGGTGTAGGATTTCTTACTCTTGTGGGATAACATCATAACATCAAAGAGGGTGTGGTGGGGGAGGGGGTAACTCTGCTTGGCAGGTGAGACTTGTGGCTGTGAAATAATCTCGGGTCCTGGGATCTCCTCCAAGGTGGTTGTAGGATTTGACTCTGGGACCACAGGAAGTGGTTCTGTCAGCTTTGGACACCTTTCTTCTCCAACAATTGACTCTGTTCTCTTCACCTGATCAAAGTGTCATTTCCGGATGACTTCAGATGCAATCCCCACTGTCAAGTCACTTTTTATTGTCATTTTGACCGGAGAGTGATCCCGTTCTGTCGTTAATCTTTCCAAGAACCCTCTTTAAACCACCTCTGTTGTCCCTTACCAGGACTGCTTGTCTAGGAGTGAAACGTTGAATCTCCTTGTTTGAGGAGTCCTCAATCTGTCTCAGCTGTTTGTCCTGCATACTCTCCTGAGACTGGGTTTGAGGAGATCCAAGCATGAGTACGAGGGACAACCCAGGAACTGCGGAGCTGGTGAGTTATTGATGTGGAGTGTGTTGCATTGTGACATGTAAGGAGGAAATTGGTGAGCTCCTGATTCAGTTTTAGTGCAGTATGTTCTGCTGACATTGCTCGCAGTGTGTTTTTAGACTCCGGACACACTTTTCCAGCAAGCCACTTGCAGCTGAATGGTACAGTGCAAATGCAGTGTGTCCTATTCCATTTATTTTCAGGAATGACTGAAACTGTTCTGCAACAAACTGTGGTCCATTGTCACTGACTAAGTGTTCTGAAACATCAGTCCTTGAGAAGAGGCTTCTCAACATACACCAATGTGCAAGGCTGTAGTGGAGGCTTTTAGGAACACATTAGATTAGATTAGATTATGAGGACACGCATGAAAAAAGTAAGTAAATAAGTACATAGGGATTGGATAATTATGTCTGCGGGCAGGAGCAAGCATGAACAAATTAGGATATAAACACCTACAATGGTTGATACATAGGCTTATATACAACATTTTGGACCAGTGGAAATGGTCCAGAAGGGTTATATGGAAACTATTATTACCATTTTTCTTAACAACTAATTCCATTACTTAGCCTAATAGGTTAGATTTACCACAGTACATAATTATCTATTTAAATGTTTATTTTCCTTTTATATCATCTCAATGTGTACTTAAGAATGTATAAATAATTGTAGTTTTATACATATAAAAAAATGGAAAAGGTTATATGTGTGAAAAAAGTACATGATATTTGTGAATTCCTTATCCAAATAAAAATAAAATTAAAAAAAAAAGATTATGAGGACACGCAGTCCTCTTTTATTGTCATTTAGTAATGCATGCATTAAGAAATGAAACAATATTCCTATGGTGTGATATCACAGAAACACAAGACAAACCGACTGAAAAACTGACAAAAACCACATAATTATAGCATATAGTTACAACAGTGCAAAGCAACACCATGATTTGATGAAGAACAGACCATGGGCACGGGAAAAAAATAGTCTCAAAGTCTCTCAAAAGTCCCATCATCTCATGCAGATGGTAGAAGGAAGAGAAACTCTCTTCCTGCCATGACCTTCCAGCACCGCAAACTTGCCGATACAGCACCCTGGAAGCACCCGACCACAGCCGACTCCTGAGTCCGTCCGAAAACTTTGAGCCTCCAACCAGCCCTCGGACACTGAGCACCGAGCACCATCTCCGCCGAGCGCTTCGATTCCGGCCCCGGCAACAGGCAATAGGCAAAGCCAAGGATCTGGGGCCTTCCCCTCCGGAGATTCTCGATCGCACAGTAGCGGCGACAGCAAAGCAGACATTTCAGAAGTTTCTCCAGGTGTTCCTCCGTGCTTCTCACATCTGTCTCCATCAAATCAGGATTGTGCAAGGCCCCTAGTTAACACATACGATATCATTTCGGAGCGGCTACCCACGCTGCGTTGGGCCGCCATCTTCTCCTCCCCACATCTAGCCACTTTGCAGTTGCATCCACTACTACCAAGAAATCTGTGCCCATGAATGGTCTGGCAAAGTCTGCATGATTCCTCTGCCGGGCTAATGCAGGTTTTTCCCATGGATGGCTGCACTAATCTTGGCATCTGTAACGTGGGAGAGCTCGAGGATCCAATGAGTGAAACAGGAGACACAGATTTTAAAATGGGTGTGTGAGGTATTTATTTAAGAAATGAACAATGAAAGACTAAATTGGGCATCTAGTTAAACAGGTGTTCATCTAAGTCACCCAAAACTATTAGCTTATTTAGTTACTCTTCAAATGAACCGATACTCTGCTGAACCTCCCCAATTTAAAAATAACACACAAAAGTAAGCATGCTAGGAAATGATACTTAACTAAACAACTACTGGTGGGGTGGGGGGCATCTATATTTCTCTCATTGGTCCTTCAGGACTGATCACAAATTCAGCCCCATGGGTGGCAAGAAAGAAAGAGAGTGAACCCTCTGCACATGCTATCTTTTCTACCCCCAGGTTACCCAGAACTGGAGATGGGTTCCATTGCGCCCATAAGCCAACCAATGGGGAAAGAACATCGCAAACTTTAAACGGACCAATCAGCATGATGGAAGTAGCTTTCAAACAGACTAAACTATGCCCTCTACAGGACAGCATCTCCTGGATGTGTTGGCATCCCGACGAATGCGTGGCAAGCTGCTCGATCTACTCACCTGTCTCAGGCTGCCACACAAAACTTCGAGCCAACACCTTCATTTTGACCACGCCTGCTGTAGATGACCAGCATATAGTTCCTCCAACACCTTGCTCAGTGCAATAACCATCAATCCCCGCATAAGGCAGGGGCTAGTTCATTCTGGCTCTGGTAAAAATGGGGGAAGAGGGATGCCTGCTGCACATTCCAGCCAGTTTAGGTGGTCATGTAGACCTGACACCGTGTGGGGTCTTTTCTGGTTTCCCTTTGGATCATCACCACTGTGTTAGGGCAACTTTTAATTTGCATTAGGGAGTATACATTTAGAAGGGAATCCTTTTTTTGGTCAAATTTTCAGCTATTTCCTTTCCAAGGGTAAACAGGACAATCCATCAGTATTTCCATGATTAGATGGCGTCCTGAATTTGATCTTGTAATTGTGCCTCCAAGAAACAGAACCCATGTCTGCTTTCTTGCTGCTGCTGTTAGTGGAACACCCTTCTGTGGATTGAAAACGTACACTAATGGCTGATGATCTGTAATGAGGGTAAACTCTCTCCCATACAGGTTCTGGTTGAAACCTTTTACACTCCAAACCAGACTCAAGGGCTCTCTATCAACCTGTGTGTAATTTTCCTCTGTAGCAGTAAGAGAACATGATGCAAAGGCTATGGGGCGTTCCTTCCATCACTCATTTCATGTGACATGAATGCACCTATACCATAAGGCAAGGCATCACAGGCAAGCTACATGATCCGGATTATAATGTGTCTGACATCAGCATTCCCCTTGCCTTTTGCAAAGCCACCTCACATTGCTTTGTCCATTGCCATTTCTTCCCGAGCTGTGATAATGAGTTCAAGGGGTGGAGCACAGCAGCCAGGTTTAGCAGGAACCTATTATAGTAATTGACAAATTCTAAAAGGGACTGCAATGGTGACACATCCTTTGGCCTTAGGACATACACCATTGCTTGAATTTTTTCAGCACACTTGTGTAAACTTGTGCGTCAATGGTGTGACCACAATAAGTGATGCTTGATTTAATGAATTCAGATTTGTTGAGTTATGGTCTGAGCCCATGATCTTCTAATCTTTTTAACACTGTACTGAGAGTTGGGATCCTCACCGGTAATAATGATGTCATCTAGATAACACTGACTGTTTGGGCAGCCTTTCAACACCTGGCCCATAGCTTTCTGCCAGAACGCAGGTGGAGGTGCTACTCTAAAATTAAGCCTATTATAGTGATAAAGTCCTTTGTGAGTGGTTATGTTGAGAAACACTTCGGATTCTTCTTCTATCTCCATCTGTAGGGAGGCCCCAACTAAGTCCACTTTACTGAAGTGTTTCCCTCTAGAAAGGCTTTTAAAACTATCCTTTGTCTTGGGCAGAGGGTAATGCTCTACTTTCAGTACTGGGTTGATGGTGACTTTAAAACCACCACAGATCCTGACAGACCCATTCTTCTTGGCTACTGGGACCACTGCCATTGCCCCTTGGTT
Organism: Mobula birostris; assembly: GCF_030028105.1. Taxonomy (NCBI): domain Eukaryota; kingdom Metazoa; phylum Chordata; class Chondrichthyes; order Myliobatiformes; family Myliobatidae; genus Mobula; species Mobula birostris. The sequence continues at coordinate 12,621,983 of NC_092388.1, forward strand.
CCACTCAAGGTTGGAAAGAATTTCTTCAGGCTCCATGCATCTGGTTCCAAGGGTGAGGGAGATTAAATTGGATGGCTCACGGTTAAGGTGAGAGGGTAAAATTTCACAGAAATTTAACGCCGATTAAAGTGACAAGGGAAATTGAAGCATTGAGGTAAATGTGGAAAGTGAGCACCGGCTGCCTGCCTTTTGATTGCTCTGCTGCCGGAAAGAGGAAAGGCTGCTACCGTTCCCGGAATGTTTCCCCGGTTTTCTGCGTTTTGGATATGGACTTGGATTATGGACTCTTTTTTTAATCTTATAATTTTTTTATATTCTGTATTTTTTGTGTGCGGGGGAGGAGATTTGAAGGGATGGGGGAGTCGATGTGCCTGTTCCATTTTTGTTTGTTCTTTTGTGGAGAGGGAGGGTTTGGGGGTTGATAATTGTGCTGCTGTTCTTTTCTTTCTTGGTTTTGTGGCTATCTGGAGAAGGATTTCATAGTTGTATGCAAACACCCACTTAGTGGTCACTGAGTGTACATCAATATCTCATTCAGCAGTGCCAGGCAAGAAGAAAATATGGATCTTTCTGCCTTCTCTGAAGTTCCAAAGGCATTCAGAGTTTCTGCTTAAAAAAGCTTAGTAACCAGTACAGAGAGCCACTGTATAATCTAGATCCACTAAATATTATTGATAGCTCCTGCGTACAAACAGTTCAACTAATTAGCACTCAGATCTTGTGTTCAGTGAGTATTATAGAGAGCTTCTATATAGTTCAAAGTGAATCTATTGTCAAAGTACATACCTCACCATACACTACCTTTGAGATTTGTTTTCTTGCAGGCATTTACAGGAAAATAAAGAAATACAACAGAACTTATGAAAAAAAAACATAAGTAACATAGACCAATGTGCAAAAGAAGACAAATTGTTTAAATAATAAAAAAAAGTCAGTAAATTATTCCAAGTTGTAGATTCCTTTAAGCTGAGTCTACAGGGTGTGGAGTCAGTTCAGCCTTGAGGCTGGTTCAGGAGATTGATAGTCATTGGATAACCAGCAGTCTTTAACTAATATTGCGATTTATTTATTACTGGAACTCAGTAACTATGATTGAAAACTTCTACTGAACCGCCGTTCAGTAACTGAGATCTTCCACAGAGAGTCATAGACTTACACTACACAGAAACAGGCCTTGTGGCTCAACTCATTGACATTAACTGTGATGCCTATGTACTCTATAGCAATATGCCGACACTAAGCCTGTATTCCTCAACTCACGTCCAGTTACGTGCAAAAGTCTTAGGCACATTTATATACTGTGTATATGTATGTATGCGTGTGTGTGTGTGTGTGTGTGTGTGTGTGTGTGTGTGTGTGTGTATATATATAGCCTGGGGAAAAGTACACACTCAGGACAACAAATACTTTTCTGGGTTTTAATTCCTTTACCTGTTTTAGATGTTTAAGTGCCGGAAGAGGGTCCCAAAACAAAATGAACGAATTTACAACCAGTTCTTGCCGTTACAATCTCAGTTTAACTTTCGATCCACACCCTTGTGTAGCGGCAAATTGCATATGCAGTATAAAAATACATTAAGCAAACCGCACTAAACTAATACAGAACTAATATGGTAGTGGCAATTCTACTTGGCTGGTGAGGAACTTTGCACAAGCCACGTTATCCAGCGTCGATGCTTTCACTCGTGAAAATCTTTCCTCACCATGCCCAGCATCTCCGGGAGGAACTCAAATCCAAAGTCCCACTATCCTGCGCGTGCATAATGACATCATCGTCTCCCCTTAAAGGCACAGACAACTATTCTGCAGAGTTCAAGTTTGTAAATCTGGTGGGAGCAAAGGATCTTGGGAATGGTGGGATGGAGCACCATGGGAGGAATATGAGACAGGTGGCAGAGAAGGAGTGCCTGGTGTGGGGAGGTGGCACGGGCGCAGACACGCACAGCCCTGAGACACCAGGCAGGGTCATTTAATTCCAAACAATTCATTTATTGATCATTATAGAGTGTCTCTCTGGTGCTTCTCACTCCCCTCCCCTTTTCCCAACCATGATTCCACCTCCCCCGCCCTCTTCCCAATGTCAGTCCACAATCAAGAACCATATCAGAATCAGGTTTATCATCACTCATATGCGTTCAAAGTTCACTTGCTTCATATTATAAAGTGGTCACTGACTTTATATTATCAAACACAGTCCCCTGTGTTTTCACAGATGTTCCCTCCAGTGTGTCCTGCCAACATTCATCCTTCAACCAGCACCGGCAAAAACAGTTCATCTTAGTACTTCACAATAAACAAATTTGCCACCGCTTTCTCTTGCATTGCAACAGTACCAGCAGCAGTGAGACATCAATCTGGATTTGGTGATCAGTCTCCCTCATACAGGACTTGAACCAGTAACCTTTTGATTGTGCAACCACAGAACCAACACTAACTTGGGATCTCTTCAGTTTCCAAATGAAGATTCTTGCCTTCGAGCATGGAGACAACCGTCACCCTAGTCAAATCTAGTATATCTTTTTAACTCCCAGTTGTCATGTTAGATTTGTATGATAGCAAAATATTTGAGCTCGAGGAGCAGCTAGAAAAAACAGTCTCTATCTGGCCAGCCTTGTTTTTACTGAGGCTCTCTGTTAGGAAATTATTGCTGATGGTCACTGGGAGTTTGACAGCTCTGTGTTCAGCACTTTCAGCCACAGGGAAATCTTTGATGTTCACTGCACCAGAAGGGGAAAAAAAATCTGAGGAAAAATTATTTTACAGGGAAAAGTGCTTTGAACATTTTATCTTCTTGTCTTTCTCAGTCAGGCACAAACCAGAGCCTTTCCATCACACAGAAGCTGAGGTAATGAATTGTTACTGAGCAGTTTGGGAGCGATGGTCTGTTAATAAGCTTTTGCCTACTTGAGAGATTCTGAGGTGCCAAAGCCTGAAAAGCCATTTACTCATCACTTCACACTCTAATACACTTCACTTCTCTTGACGAGCAATTATAGATTAAATCTCGCTCACACACAACACATTTTAAATCTGACAAGATCTTTACTTTTCTTCAGGTAGAGTGGCAGTCAAGTTGCCCTATCTCTCGTATGCGAATTGCTCTGTCAAACTCCTGAGTAGCAGTGAGCTGCACGGTGCCTGGAGCAGTCTCCAGACTAGGAGATCGAGGCCAAGCATGAACTAAGCTGTAAATTGTGCTTCAGACTGGAAACTATAGCGGCTGGTGAGAGACTTTAACAGGACTGCAACACCCTCATTTGAATCCTACATTTGGCCCTGATGAAGGGTCTCGGCCCAAAACATCGACCATTTATCCTTTCCATAGTTGCTGCTTAACCGACGCTGAGTTCCTCCACCATTTTGTGTGTTAGTATAGATTTGGCCATCTGTGATCCATTCTGGGTATCTCTCTCTCCGTTCATTTCACTCCACGTGCCCACCCATAGAAAAATACTTCACAAGTTATTATATCTGTACTTCTGAGATCTCATTTGTACACATCTCATCTCGTTTGGCCATTTGCCCACACACTTTATGGGGGGAGGGAGGGGGGAGGGGAGGGAACGTCGACTCAGACCATGAGAGGCCTGCGTCGGGCATTTTCATGCCTTACAAGGCGCAGATTGGAAGTCTGTGTGGGGCACCATTCCTCTCACAGACACTAGAGCAATGTGTGGTTAAGTTCCTTGCTCAAGGACACAAACACGCTGCCACAGCTGAGGCCCGAACTAGCGATCTTCAGATCACTAGACGAACACCTTAACACTTGGCCACGTGCCCAACACTTTATGGACAAACAATCAATTATGTATATAAGCTATCTTATATATTTATATTTGCTGTGTTTTTATTATTGTATTCTTTATCATATGGTGTTTTCTTTGCACTGAATAGGATCCAGAGTAACAATTACTTCGTTCTCCTTTACACGTGTACTGGAAACTAAATTAAACAAGCTTGAAAATTACTGATTATCTCTGAAACATCCAAAACATTTTAAATCAGTTATAAAACATCACAAAATTAAAAATATTTAAAATGCTTTGAGGCATTTGAAATCAATTAAAAGGAGACACAAGACTCTGCAGATACTGGAATCTGGAGCAAAACAAAAGGCTTTCGGTGAACTCTGTGGGTCAGGCAGCATCTGTGGAGGGAGATGGACGGTTGACACTTTGGGTCATGAAACTTCATCAGGACTGGAGAGAAAGGGGGAGATAGTCAGGTCCAAAAGATTTAGAGAAGGGCTGCAGCAAGAGCAGGTGGGTGATAGGCAGATGGGGTAGGAATGATGTTAGAAGCTGGGAGGTGATAGGTGCAAGTGCCAAAGAGTTGAAGACATAGAATGATAGACAAATGGAGAGGGATAGAGTGAGAGAGAGGAAACATCAGTGATGAGCAGCTGGAAAGGGGGAAGGTTGGAGAGGGAAAGACAAAGAGTGATGGGCAGATGGAGAAGAAGGTGCAAGAGGAAAAGACTTAGAATGATGGGCAGACAGAGAGGGAGAAGGTGGGAGAGGGCAAGACATATTGTGATGGGCAGATGGAGAGTAAGAGGGTGGCCCCTTCTCCAGAAGGAAGCTTTCAATGTGCTCGTGAGACCTGTTTTGTTCAACTTAAAGGGGATATTATTGTGCAGGTTCCAGTCTGATCCTGGGAAACCTCATTCAGATAAGTCCCTTCTAAATATTTTACTTACCCCATTCTTCTTCAACATCCAGACACTAACACCCAATCCATTCCCCTGGTGGTGACTCCCACACTACTCAAATTTATAACCTTCCACTATTCCCTCTCTAACAAATAACCCATGAACCCAAAATGTACATGCTGATTTGCTGATCTGACCTGCCAACTCTCGCAACCTTAAGCATTCCTTCCTGACTCTCCTGATTCTTCAGCCAAGTCTACCTCCGCCACCAACAGTAGCTCTTGATATCACTACCTCACACTCTTCCCATCAATGAGTGCAGATCCCACCCTCCATCCTCTGCTTAATGATTCATTCATTACCAGCCACTCCCCCACTGCTACCCTGCCAATGTCCCATCTCCAAACGCCAGCAACTCTCTCCCACATCCTCTGCAGATCCAGCCCCAGCCTTGGTTTAACACACACAATATGCCAGAGGAACTCAACAGGTCAGGCAGCATTCATTGCAAGGAATGAGCAGTTAACATTTCAGGTTGAGACCCTTCATCAGGACTTGAAACCAGCCCTAGTTTTCATTTGTGCACCACACACAAATAGAACTGCAGACAGAATAAACTACCTAAGTCCTGTTCAGCCACACATGAGATCTTGGACTCCAATGAAAAGGGATAACACATAAAATTCCCACTGCTGTCTGTAAGGAGTTTGTACGATCTCCACATGACTATGTGAGTTTCCTCCAGATGCTCCGGTTTCCTCCCATGGCCCAAAGATGTACTGCTTGATAGGTTAATTGGTCATTATTAATTGTCCAATGATTAGGCTAGCATTAAATAGGCGGGTTGCTGGGCGACGTGACTGAAGGGGCCAGGAGCTGTCTCTCAATAAATAGGTATTAAATATTCATGCTTTAAATTTACCTTGTGGATGTTGATGAGTCTTTAGTGTATTTCCAATATATTTCTGTTTTGATTCTTATTATTCTGTTCATTGTTATGCACAAAATTTAATCCTCTTATTAGATTTCAGATTAGTAAATGGTACAACTGAACATTAATCATATAAACTGGAACAGCACTACGCAGTGAGGAGAGGACTAAAAATTATATTTAGCTTTTTTCTTTTTTAATTTTTAAAATTTGGTTGATACTCTGAGTGATTATTAATTTGCCATCGATTGTGGTTCTCAGTTTCAAGATTATGTTGTGACCAGTGAGGGATCAAATAACAATATAACTATGCAGATCTATTTATTTATTTATTTATTTAAAGATACAGTGTAGAACAGGCTTTTCTTGCCCAATAGGCCGCACTGACTAGAACCCATTATTTAACACTAGTCGAATCACAGGACAATTTACAATTACCAATTAACCTACTGACTAGTATGTTCATGGGGAGGAACATATAAACTTTTTCTGGACAGCGCCGGAATTAAACTCTGAACTGCGAGACCCAAAGCTGTAATAACGTCACACCAACCACTACACTAACGTGGCACCCTAAATAAGTAATTTTTAATGAACTAAAATTGGGCTATATTGTTATTAAATTCTTCTTGAAGCAAATCACGGTGTTTTATTATAGGCAAGTATTTAAAGTTTGCTCTGTCCTAATCTACATTCAAAGTTCAAAAGTTCAAAGTAAATTTATGATCAAAGTATATACATGTCGCCATATACTACCGTGAGATTCATTGTCTTGGCAGCATACACAATAAAGCAAAGAAATACTGTTCTTTGTTCTCACTGATGAAGATTATTGATTCACAAGGAAATAGCAAAGTCAAAACATCAGTGCAAGGGGAGCTCTGCTCAGCAATGGAGAATTATTAGCACTAACAGCATACCAACTATAAAAATACTTCATAAAAATATTATTGCTATGCTCTTCTAATCCTGTGCTGTAAACACCTAATCAAGACAGTCAATAAAATCAAACTGAGCCCATCAACTTGGAGCATCTGGTCTGCAAAGTGAGTAGTTTTGTTTTTCCCAGGTCTGTTACATAATGTTTGCATACTGTTTCTCTTGTGCCTATGATATGACATTAAACACTAACAGTTACCCTGGATCACAAAAACTCCAATAGCATTCATGACCTGTTGCTGAGTCTTGAACCCAATAAGTGCCCTCAATCCAAGTGATTTTTCTTTCCTTAGAAAAATATATAATGTTAAGTTTCACTCAAGTGTGGTTGGTAGAAGCCAGATCCCCATTTCAGAGTTGGGGCGGTTCATTAGGAACCAAACATCTTGGGAATTGTACAGTTTAATGTTACTCCTTGGTTTATTTTGTTTGGTGAACTGCTGCACCCAGTCATTCCTCTTTGTCGGCACCTGATGACTGAATCTTTCATGCGCTGTATGCAAACAATGATGTACCAACAATTCCTGTCATGGCTATGTTGAGTGCTTTGGCTTATATCAGTGCTTCTGTACCTTAACAGAGCAAAGCAGCTATTTTTCCAATATGCTTACAATTTACTTGTTTGATACAATACACCATAGCGTAATGTTTAGTGCAATGCTTTACGTCACCAGCGATCACTGATCTGGGTTTAATTCCTACTGCCAACTGTAAGGAGTTTGTACGTGCTTCCCATAGCTATGTGGGTTTCTTCTGGATGCTCTGGTTTCCTCCCACATTCCAAAGATGTGCCGATAGGGGTTAGTGAATTATGGGCATGCCGTGTTGGTGTTGGGAGCATGGACGGTTATGGTCATTGACTCAAGTGATACATTTCACTGTATGTTTTGAAGTGCATATGGCAAATCTTTATTTCCATTCATCATTAATTTATTTCATTTTATTTTAATTAATTAATTTTATTTTTTATTATTTTAACATATATGCAATTAATAAATATCTATAATTTACATTAATGTTAAAATATTTTGTAAAGTTGTTTCCTGATGTTCCCTTCTGTTAGTTGTAACTACCTAATATCTAAATGTCAGTGGAAGGCATCTGAGAATATCCCAGAGAGTTTAACACCCCACCATTCCTGTCTCTTGTTTCATTCCAATTCACTTAAAAAGTCTGGATGAAATGTTGACCTTTTAAGTACACTTCCTAATTGATCACTGGGTTAACGCTGTGTATTGAGATCAGAGCAAGAAACAATTTGAGTGAAACTGTAGACTGTGTTTATCCATCTTGATTACCAATGGGCCCCAGATTTGGATGATAAACCAGCAGTGTGAGTTTAAGATCATCTGTGGTTCTAAAAATGCTGCAGGACATCAGGGGAGTTGTACCACTCAGAGGCTACGTGTGCACAGTAATAAAGTGACTGATTCTGCTGTGGGAGGTTGATACTTTAGGGTGATCTCAGGGACGTGGAAAGTGAGATCACAGGTTCTTCTTCTGGAGCCTCTAAGAGCAATTCTCCATTTCCAGAACCTATGGGAGAATGAAAGGAAAAAAATGCTAAATTTAACGTTTTGGAGCTCTCTTCATTGGGGGATTATGCAGTGCTGTGATGTGTGCAGTCAGGCAAAGGGAATCAAGGGATATAGCATGGAGGTAAAATATGAACTTCAACCCTTTTAAATGTTCAAGCAGATAAGAGGGTGAATGTTTTTTTTTATGGTATTGCAAAGTTTGGCCTGTACATTTGGTGGAGTCCTGAGCTTGTCCTGCCTGCCTATGTCTGACCCATTTTCCTGTTGTTTTGCTAGTAGCATCGGGTGTGTGGTGCAGGGTTCTTGGGTCTCACATCACCAGTTTCGGAGCAGTTGTTGCCCTGCAGCCATTAGTCTCCTAAAGTGGCTACACTCGCCTCAGCTCCAAAATGACTCTGCAGCTGTGGACTTCGGATCTCTGCGGTTCATGTTCGATATATTATTTGTTTATTTTTTTTTGTTATTTGCATGATTTGTTCTTTTTTCACACACTGGATATTTGTCAGTCTTGGTTGTGTGTGGTTTTTCATGGATTCTATCGAGTTTCTTTGTTCTGTGAGTGCCTGCAAGAAGGTTCAAGGTTGTATATGGTATACATACTCTGATAATAAAGGTACACTGAAATTTGAACTTTGAAACTTCGACTGGTTATTTCCCTCCATAGATAGCCTGCAGAATTCCTCCAGTATTTGCATGGAGGGTTCCACTACCCTCTGCCAGATGTTTGTGCCGCCTGTGCAGCTGAGCAGGTGAAAATCACAAACTCTCAGTTCAGGTCCAGTCTGACTGGAAAATGATCCAGCAAACATCTTTTCTTTATTGTGAATATGGACATAAGCATTGCAAATAATACTTCCGATAATTTTTTTACAGCTGCATAGATCAACCACTGCTCTGAGCAGGAAGTTTTTACACGACCTGAAAACTGGTTGGCATTTTAAATTACTTTTTTTATAATATGCAGACTATAAATATTTAGAATGAAAATTTAAAAATCACATATTTTTGATGTTACTTATTAATTGAAGTGTATAATGTAATACAGTACAACAAAGAAAATCTTCCATATTTCATAAAATTTTTCTTGTCTGTTTTTATTCCAGCTGCGTGGCAACGAAGGCTATGTGCGAGGGAGCATTTCTGTTATTGTGTGGTCACGAACCCATAAGGCTTAGAGGGAACAGTGATTGCATAATTAGAATATTAACTACCCAGATAATTTAATTTGTACATGCATTATTCATTCTTATTCTTGTGGCTTGTGAGCTATCTTGTGTTTATGGAATAGAGAGTTAACCATTAACATACTGCAGCAATTTCGGTGTTTGGGATAGGAATCTGAATGTTTTGTGTGTCTGTAGCAGGAATTTTATGTGCAGTAGTTTAAAATTTATGATATTGAGTTTTTGTTTTCTGTTGTATTTCAAAGTTCAAAGTAAATTTATTATCAACATATGTATACCATATACAAGTGTGAGATTCATTTATTTACAGGCACCCACAGGAAAATAGAAAATATACAGAACTGTGCAAAAGTCTTAGGCACATGTATATCGCTAGGGTGTCTAAAAGTTTTGCACAGTACCCTAGTAATTTTACATATTGCACTGTAGTACTGCCACAGAGAAAAAACAAATTTCATAACATATATGAGTGATGAAAAATCTGATTCCAATGTGGATCTCCATTGTGGCCTGAGAGTGGGAAGGGGGACAGGGATAGGGGAATCACGGTTAGGAAAAGGGGAAGGGAGAGGGGAGGAAGCGGGAAGTACCAGAGAGACATTCTGTAATGATCAATAAACAAATTGGTTGTAATCAAATGACCTTGCCCGGTGTCTCAGGTCTGGATGAGTTTGCACCAGCACCACTACCCTGCCTCCTCCCAGGGCTAATGTTTTCACTTTCTTGTTAATAAAGCAAAAATCTGGAAAAGCTGTCACTCCAGAATTAAAAGCAATTTTTATCCATAAATTTGAAAGTATAGGCATAAAGCAGGGTGAATTCTGCCATTTTCTTTTCAATTAAATAAGAGAATTAAAAACTTGGAGCTGACGCAGGGCAGTCATTTTATTCAGTTCCCTCATTGTAATCGTGAAAGACAGAAGTGTTGGAATAATAAGACCATAAGACGCAGAAGCAGAATTGAGCCATTCGGCCCATCAAGTCTGCTCGGCCATCATGGCTGATTTACTATCCTCCTCAATCCCATTCTCCTGATTTCTCCATACCTTTGACAGCCTGACTAATCAAGACCCTATCAACTTGTGCTTTAAATACACCCAATGACTTGGCCTCCACAGTCACCTGTGGCAATAAATTATACAGATTAACCAGCTTAGAATGCTTGGAGTGGAATCCTTTCTACTTTGGTCACTCATTGCTAAAGTCTCCAGATGATGTAAAGAGGACAAAAGAAAAGTGATACTCCCTTTATCTTGCTCCAGTGATGTGTAGAGAAGCAGGGGAGAATGGATAGCATGCGGTGTCATGAACCAGATATTTTAAATCTCTTTTACAAGCGGAATGAACTTCCTATTATGCAATGTCCTTTTGAATGCTTCACTTACACAGAAAATGTGATATACCTCAATTTGTTAAGGCACGGTAGTGTAACATTTTACTGCACCACTAACACAGGTTCAGTTCTTGCCACTGCCTGTAAGCAGTTCGTGCGTTCTCTCTGTGACTGTGCGGTGCAGTGCATTGCTTTCCTCCCGCATTCCAAACACATACAGGTTAGTGAATCGTGAGCATGCTATATTAGCGCCGGAAACTTGGTATCACTTGCGGGCTGCTCCTAGCACATTCTTGGACTGTGTTGGCCATTGACTTAAAAAAATGCATTTCCATGTATAATTCAAAGTTTTGATGTACATGTGACAAATAAAGCTAATCTTAAAAAAAGATTTTAGTTTTCGTTTCATGGAAATGTTAACCAATTAATAGTACATTTTTGTGCAATGTGAAAATTTATTTTCAGTGCTACCAGTTATATATAACAGAATTACAAACAAATATTAATGTTTTTGAATTGACTTCCAAAAACAGTTCACAAGGAAATTTATTTATTTGTTAAGCTACCACGGGGAATAGATTCTTCCGGCCCTTTGATTTGCGCTGCCTAGCAATCCTCCAGTTTAGTCCTAGCCTAATTGTGGGACAGTTTACAATGACCAATTAACCTACTAACCGGTACATCCTTAGACTGTGGGAGGAAACCAGAGCACCCAGAGGAAACCCACGCAGTCACAGAGAGAACGTACAAACTCCTTACAGTCAGCAGCGGGAAATGAACCTGGGTAGCTGGTACCGTAAAGCATTGTGCTAACCACCATGGTACCATGCCACTCCAAATAATGTATATGAAATAAGTTTTGCATCCCATGGATTTTTAGTGTATTTTTTTGTATCAGGTTATTAGCCATATAACCCCATGAATTTACAGCACTCTTTGTTTAAGTTTTTGCCAACTAAAGTAGAGGCTTATTTAACTTACTCAAGTCCAGAGGATGATCTGAAGTGAAAACCTGCCAAGATTGTCATCAAAATTTCTGCTCTGCCAAACCATTTTTCTCAATGATTTTCCTGAGTCAGATTAGTGAACGCTAATTATGTCTGAACGAGGTATAGTTTTGCGCAATGGCCATAAATCCACCTGAAGATTGGTTCATTTGCATTTTATGTAATGCCTGGTGGTAAAAGAAATCCAGTCTTGACAAGAACTAAGTCCGCTTTCAGGAGATTAAAAAAACATTGAACTAAACACAAAATAGAAGACATCAAAGTCTTTATCTGGAAGATAGGTTTAGGCATCTTCTGAAGGTGAAGTTATCTTTGTGACATTCTGGGCATGTAATACAGGAGATCCAGAGGTAGAGGAAACAAATATTTTGAACTTATTTTCTGTAAGTGACATTTACAGTATGTGTGCTACCTAGGTTCAATTTTGCATCAGAATTAGCAACACTTGGATATAAATACTGTAGCCACACATCTACATTTAAGCAGAAGTTCAATTCTTTTCAGGACCAAGACTTGGACTGTAGTAATTGAACTGCATCATTTTGTAAGTCATAAGGAGGTAGTGATATGATATTGACAGCTGGAAAGTCATTGCATAGCTGTAGGGAGAAGGCAAGTCCAACAAGATGAGTAACAATTGGGGATTTGTTGTACAGGTGAGCCAATTTCCCATTATTTTCTAAAACCCATTCCCAAAATCTCTCCTCTGCTTTGGTCATTGTTATTCAGGCAACACAGTATGAGCATGAGAAGTTGATAACAGATGTATAAATATCCATGGGATGTGACAACTAAACTTCAGACTCGCGCTTCTAATGTGTAAACAGGCCTGTGATCTGCTTAGCAGAAAGTTGTATCTTAAGTGGAAGAGGTAAAAAAGGAAATAAATTGCAGAGGCTTTGGCCTTAACTTTCTATTCCAACATTTTGATTGCAAAATTTAAGAGAAGTTTGGATAAATACATAGACGGGGGCCGTATGCTCCAGGCTGGGTCGATGAGAATAGGCAGAGTAACATTTCGGCAACTGCTAGATGGGGTAAAGGCCCTCTTTCTGTGCTGTAGTACTCTATGAAACTATACTTTTAGGCATTAATAAGTTGAGTTGTGGTGCCTAAAGACTGGTAGATTGGGAACATTAGATCCTTGTTCAAAACAGAGTTAGAGATGAACTCATTAACTAAAGGCCAATCAATTTAATCATAGCGGCTGGGAGAATTGTAAAACAATAGTAAACGATAAAAGTAACAATCACTAGGAGAGAAGTGCATTGATTAAAGAAATTCAACTAAGATTAAAGGAAAATCATAAGTGTTTAGCATAACAGAGAGGATTGATGAAGGAAAAGCAGTTAATACAATATATGTGGACTAAGAAGTCATTTTGTAAAGTGCTCATAATAGGTCAAGACTAAAGCCCATGGAATAAAAGGGCTTCAGCATAATGGTTATAAAGAAAATAACAGGAAACAGGGAACAGTTCAAAGATCAAAGTAATTTATTATCAAAATACATTTATGTTACCATATACTACCTTGAGATTCATTTTCTTGCAAGCATTTACAGGAAAAATAACTAAAAAAATAGAATTTTACAAAAAAAGCTATAAATAAACAAAGACGATCAATAACCAATGTGTATAAGAAGACAAAACGTGTAAATAAAAATAATACTGAGAACATGAGTTGTAAAGAGTCCTTGAAAGTGAGTCTGACGATTGTAGAATCCGCTCAAAGTATGGTGAGGTGAAGTTATCCATGCTGCTTCAGAAGCCTGATGGTTGTAGGGTAATAACTGCTCCTGAGCCTGGGGGTTTCTAAACCTCCTGCCCGATTGGGAGCAAAGAGAAAAGGCCACGGCCTGGACGGTGGGGTCTTTGATGGTGGATGCTGCTTTCTTGTGGCAGTGCTCCAAATCTTCAATCCTTGGAGTTTTCCACTACGATGGACTGGGTTGTGTCCAGCATGTTCCATAGCCATTTCCATTCCTGGAAAAGGATGTCTATTCTTTTGACGGCATAGTTTCCATACCAATCCATAATGGAACCAGTTGCATCCATCATGCAAACAGTAATAGAAGAGTTGTTTTTAAAATTACAAGAAGTTATACAGTGAAATTAGTAGCATTAGTATCTTCTAAAGAGTTAGGATGAAAGCATTAGTTTTCATAATATATATTAATGAATTGTATTACAGTACTGTGTAAAAATCTTGGGCACACACAGTATATATAACAAGGGAGCCTAAGACTTTTGCACAGTACTGTAGTAATTTTATGTATTGCACTGTACTGCTGCCGCAAAAAAAAAACCATGATGTGTGGGGTGATGATAAACCTGATTCTGATATGAGTCTCTATTGTAGACTGAGAGTGGGAAGGGGGCAGGGAGAGGGGAGGGAGCATGAAACACCATAGAGATGTTCTGTATTGATCAATAAACCAATTGTTTGGAATCAAATGGCCTTGCCTGGAGCCTCAGGGCTGAGTGTGTCTGCACCCACAACACCCCCCACCCCTGGGGCTCCTTCTCTGTCACCTGTCCTACACCCCTGCCATGGCTCTTCACCATCACCATTCCCAACATTTGCTCCCATCAGATTTACAAACTCACTCTCTGCTCCACGTTGACAAATACAGTGCTGTGCAGGAGGAAATTTCCTCTTATTTAGAATATTTCTAAATATGTCGCTGATTAAAAAGCTTGCAGGTGTTATGAAGGGCAAGGTACATAGCCACTGACAGTATAACTCAGGTGAGCTGGAGAAATAGAAGAATGGGTAAAGAATGGATGAAACGGAATGAATGACCCCCTCCCCCACCCTCCACCTCATGTTCTCTACTCACCACTGCCATCAGGAAGAAGGCTCAGGAGCCTCAGGGATCACACCACCAGGGTCAGGAACAGCTATTTCCCCTCAACCATCAGGCTTTTGAACCAAAGGGAATGATTTCACTCAACTTCACTTGCCCCATCTTTGAAATGCTCCCACAACCAATGGACTTGCTTTCAAGGACTCTTCGTCTCATGTTCCTGATATTTATTGTTTGTTTATTTATTACTATTATTTGCACAGTTTGTTGTCTTCACCCCCTCTGGTTGAACACTCTAGCTGGGGGTCTTTCACTGATTGTATTACAGTTATTATTCTACAGACTTGTTGAGTATGCCAACAAGAAAATGAAACTCGGGATTATATATGGTGATGTTTTCGTACTTCAATTATAAAATTTACTTTGAATTTGAATGCTGAGACATATGAAGTACACACTGCTAGAAACAATGAGAAAAAATAAATATAATGTAGAGCATACAGTTCCAAAGGAAGAAAAAGAATTGAGAGATTCAGGTGGTCATTGAAAGTGGCAGAGCAAGTTGAGATAAATACCTCGAATGTCAGTCTTCATAAATACACACAAGATGCTGGAGGAACTCAGCAGGTCAGGCAGCATCTATAGAGGGTAATAAAATATCAATATTTCAGACTGAGATCTTTCATCAGGACTGGAAAGGAAGGGAGAAGAATATGAAGGTGGGGGGAAGGGAAGCAGTACAAACTGGCAGCTGATTGGTGAGGCCAGGTGAGGGGGAAGGTAGAAGGGTGGGGGAGAGAGTATGAAGTAAGAAGCTGGGAGGTCATAGGTGGGAGAGGTGAAGGGCTGGGGAAGGAATCTGGTTGGAGAAGAGAGTGGACCATGGGAGAAAGGGAAGGAGGAGGGTACCAGAGGAAAGTGATGAGCAGGTGAGGAAAAGAGAAGGGTTAAGAGCAAAGCCAGAATGAAGAATGGAAAAAGAGAGAAGGGGGAGGGGGTTGGAAAGTACCAGAAGTTAGAGAACTGAATGAGTACTTTGGAAGCTACCCAGACAAAATGAAGTGTTGCAGTAGAGGAGGCCATGGACTGACATGTTGGAACGGAAATGAGGAGTGCAATTAAAATGGTTGGCCACCGGGAGGTACTGCCAGTTGCGCGTAGAGTGAAGGTGCTCAAGAAAGCTGTGGCCCATTTTACATTTGGGCTTCAGAAATAGAAGGATAGAGCATAAGAATAAAGAGATTATGATGAATCTTCATGGTACTGTTAGTATTGTGTCCAGTTCTGGAAAATAGAGGTTTGAAGAGGAGCTTTACTAAAGTCGTTCCAGAGGTGGATGATTTTTATTATGTGGATAGGCCGGAGAAGGTGGGGATGATTCTCCTTGGAAGAGAGGAGCTGTCTCAACTTATGACGGATATAGACAGAATAGATATCTTAGACTTCCCATTGACAGAGAGGTCAGAAACTAGAGGATATTGAATGATGGTGATCAGCAAAATAACCAGAAATTTGAAGAAAAATCTTTTCACAATTCATGTGGGAAGAGAGAATCAAGAAAGTAATTCATTTCCTCTCTTTCACCGTTCTGAAGAAGAGGCTTCAACCTGCAACAAAAATTCTCTTTTTCTTTCCCACAGATGTTGCCTGAGAGTTTACTTTATTTTCTCAGACTTGGATGTGTACGACAGTACTGTGCAAAAGACTAGGGACATGTATACAGTATATAGCCAGGGTGCTCAAGATTTTTGCACAGTACTGTATTTGTCAATGCGGAGAGGAGAGCGAATTTTGTAAATCTGGTGGGAGCAAAGCACGTTGAAGAGGGTGAAGCACCATGGGACAAGTGGCAGAGAAGAAGTGCCCGGGTGAGGGGGGAGGGGTGGTGTGACGTGGGTGCAGACACCAGACAAGGTCACTTAATTCCAAACAATTGGTTTATTAATCATTACAGAATGTTTCTCCAGTGTCTCAGACTTTTGCACAGTGCTGTATGTTTCAATACACATGTGACAAATCAAGCTAATCTTTTATAATAGTGTATATTTTACCTACATCATACTGGTTTTGGAAAATTGTACTAATGTGTGGTTTCTTTGGTCTCTAGTGATTTCATTTTGAGGAAGGCACTAATGTTTGTCAATGATGACTGATGCTTGTAATGGGCTAAGATTTTGAGTTTTCAACCCCACCTTGAGGTTGCCATTGTAGACAAAACTGGTGTACTAAGTGCGCCTACAGCGTTATACTGTTTACTTTTCCAAATCAAATCATGTCAAGTTTAATTATCATTCAGAGCATACATGGATTTATTTGAATGGAACAGCATTGCACTGGGAGCCAGGTGCATAACATACATTCAAAATAGCAAGAGAGCAAAAAAAAATACACACATACCATTACACAAGAAAACACACGTGTGGTCCAAGTCCCTGAGCAACATGCAGATCAATGGCACAGCTCCCAGCAATCCAGCCTGTCCTTCTGCTTGTTGAACTCTGAAGGGCAGCACTGATGGGCGAGGCCAGCTCCCAAATGAGCACAGAATCCATGCTATACCGCATCCAGTGTCGTCACACCTGGACTGCAGCAGCAAGCAAGCCTGCTTCAGGTCTAGTCCCTGCTCCAGCCGAGGCCACCCTGCTGCCTCATCGCCAGCCTCTCCACCACACAATGGAAACAGGCCTGTGGCATCTGACATTATCAATGTCCAACAGGGTCGTGCGAGCGCAAGAGAAACAGCCAAGACAGTCAGTCACGGTTACACTGCATGGTTACTTCTAGCTTGTGCTATAAATGCACCTTATTATTTCCTAATTTATTTGTGGTGATATTACTTAATGTGTTGTGCACCTTAGCCTGGAGGAATGTTGTTTTGTTTAGTGGTATACATGTTTACAGTAGAATGACAGTAACTTGAACTAATCTCAGTTTACTGCTGATTATCTCCCACTACTATTACTGTTGACACCAAAATTCATAAGGAAACTTTACAGGTTGTGGCAGCTGGAGTTCAGGGTTCAGTTCTGATGCTGTCTCAGGAATTTGCATGTTCTCTCCATGGACAACGGGGGTTTCCTCCAGGTGCTGTGGTTTCCCCCCACAGCCCAAAGGCTACAGGTTAT
Source organism: Mobula birostris (assembly GCF_030028105.1). Classification (NCBI taxonomy): domain Eukaryota; kingdom Metazoa; phylum Chordata; class Chondrichthyes; order Myliobatiformes; family Myliobatidae; genus Mobula; species Mobula birostris. The sequence goes on from NC_092388.1 coordinate 12,639,499, forward strand.
TTGTTCATTGTAAGTTGCCCCGTGATTAACTTAGTGTTAAGTATGTGTGTTGCAGGATGGTGCGGTTCATTTAGCCCAGAAGGGCCTGTTCCGTACTATGGCTCTAAATAAATAAAATAAAATGGCAGATTTCTGAAACGCCAGCAGATCAATGACATTTTATGACAAAAAAGATAGATTATTTCAAGTCCTTTTGTGAAGCACAGATAAGAGTAAACATCCTCTTCAGCATCCCTTTAGCTGCACGCTCACGTACGAGTGAGTGGATTGGTGAGTCACTTAATGTCGAGGGAAAAGGGTTGCTATAATCTGAAGCAACGGCTCATCTGGAGGAAAAATCTAAGCTTTCTTTTTTTTAAACATTCATTTCTCTTATTGTGCCAGATGAAAAATAAAATTGATGACAAACACAATTAAGTAAAAATTTCTTTTGGGAGTCACATTACAATATACAATTCAAGATGACAGTCAATAAATCAAAGAAAAACACTCTACTAGATATATTTTCTGGAGGAAAATTACACTGTGTGAATGATACATTACTGACAGAAAGATGAGAGAAAGAGGAAACACTTTCATAACAAAATGCATTGAGACTACCGCAAAGTTATAACACGGCCAACCACTTAACTAAGGGACAGCTTTATAAAATCAACACTGGGGTATCAGGTAATAGGCCTCAAATATCCTGCCAATTTTCATACCAGATTTGATGAAGCGAGTATGTGATGCTGAAAGCTCATAAACTTGAAATCTGGTGAGTACAGATCCCATACACAGCAATCAAATTTCATGTGTTGTTTTGAAAAGCAAAATTTCATTGATACTGTTAATTATAATTAAAAAGATCACTCCTTATATTCCTTATAATGTACTCCTAGTTTGTAAGTAGGTGCTGGAAAGATCGGCTGAACAAGCATAAGTAACAGAAATGAATGCCAGGTGATGTGGAACTGGTACTGCTAAAATAAACTCTTAACCCAGCAGGGCAGAAGAAAGATGATTAGAACTAGTCAAAATGCATTCTGAGATACCACAGATCATTTCAAATGCATGAATAAATTTTCATACATTTCAATTTTAATGCATGTTATCTCTTTCAAAATAAGTGATGTTCACTCTCAAACTAAACTTTGAGATCTTATAAGATTTTCAACATAATATTTCAAGATATTGCAGCTATTTTGTTGTGTGTTTGTAGCTTTTTGACATTACTTAATTACTGTCCGTTACACCGCTGGTGTTTAGGGCAGTGATGAAGATCCTTCACCCCTGGCAGTGTTCAGAATTTTCTTCATCATGTCAGTAGCTTTTTCTCAATTTTCACTACTGTCAGTCATGCAAGTCCCGGGTGGAGACTCAGGAATGCTATCACACTCAGATGTAGGAGGATTCTTCACGGCTGTTTACATTAAAATTTTGTTTTTCCAGTCAGGGTTTTTAGCCCTGAGCTGAGCCCTAAACCTGGCCACTCTTCATCCGGCCTCTACCCTTTGACCTGGTTGGCATGGGTGACCCTATCAAGAGCCAAAGCATATAGGCCCTGACTCCAGCCAACTTAGCTCTCAGGGTCATTGAGGCACACAAGCCTCCAAACCCAACGACAAAGTTGTGGTCCTCTTTGAGGAACTTTTCGACTATTTGACATTAATTAGCGTCTTTGATCCATACCTTCTAAAATATCCTCACAGAATAGAGATAAAACATCAGCAACCAAAAAAAATTACCTTCAGAATGATACTCTTCAAAGAAATTGACCCTTGTTATATTTTCTGGAAATTGTCCCTGTGCACAAGGAGGCAATGAAGCACACATAGGACACGGGAGACTGTCAGACCGTGTTTGATGTGTTTCTGTAGAATTTCACTAGATATATCAATCTAAAGACCAATAAGTGATTTTGAATTATTGTTTCTTCAGAAAAGCCAACATCTCTTATAAAGAGTTTTTTATAGTTACATTTAGTGCCAGCATCCAGCTGTTTCATTTTTTTATTTAACATCTGGTTGCTCCTGGGAAAATCTCTCTGATCAGGTTGCTCGCTGATGCACATGGAATAAATTTGGTAAGGTACAAGCACGGTGAGATAACTATTCATTATCTGCCATCTGTTACATAAATAATCCCTCCAAGATTATACTTCACCTTTTGAAAAGGCAGTTTGTTGTGAAAGCATCCAGTTTTTCCAGCTATTTGGTCCAGCCTCCTCATTCTGCTGTTCACTCTCTTACTTACTGCACATTACACCTCTGGCAATTAGGGCGACAATGAAGGTCACCCATCTCTGACGGTGCTCAGGGCTTCCTTCATCGTGTCAGTAGCGTCCTCTCAGTTTTCACTACTGTCAGTCATGCAAGTCCCGGATGGCGACTCAGGAATATCATTGCTGTTTATATTAAAATTTTGTTTTTCCAAGTCAGGGTTGTTAGCCCTGAGCTGTGTCCTAAACCTGGCCACTCTTCGACTGGCCTCTACCCTTTGACCTGGTTGGCATGGGTGACCCTATCAAGAGCCAAAGCATATAGGCCCTGACTCCAACCAACTTAGCTCTCAGGGTCATTGAGGCTCGCAAGCCTCCAAACCCAACGACAAAGTTCTGGTCCTCTTTGAGGAACTTTTCGACTATTTGACATTAATTAGTGTCTTCGATCCATACCTTCTAAAATATCCTCACAGAATAGAGATAAAATATCAGCAACCAAAAAAAAATTACCTTCAGAATGATACTCTTCAAAGAAATTGACCTTTGTTATATTTTCTGGAAATTGTCCTTGTGCACAAGGAGGCAATGAAGCACACATAGGACACAGGAGATGTAGAATACTTCATTGCTGTTTCCGTAACAATTTTGTTTTACCAGTCAGGGTTGTTAGCCTGAGCTGAACCCCTGGACCTGGAGGAATAGTGGAACACTTTTTGTCTGGCCTCTTCTTCTTTGACCTGTTTGCCATGGATGACACCACCAAGAACCAAAGCATAAAGCCCTGACCCCCAGCCAACACAGTTCTCTGGGTCACTGAGGCACAGAAGCCTCCGAACCCAGTGGGAAGGTTGTGGTCCTCTTGGAGGAAGTTCCTGTTCAAGTTCAAGTTTATTGTCATCTAACTGTACTGATGAAATAACGTTCCTCCAGACCACGGTGCACCCACAAACACGTATATCACACACAGCACATAAATCAATATATTACCACCAAAAAGTTAGTAAAATATAAAGTGCATATAGTGCACAGCACAGGTAAATAGCAAACAGTTAGCTGTTCTAGTGAGGAGACCTCGGTGGCAGGGTACTCATTATCCACAAATCCCTTTACTAAGTTCAATGCTGGTTGTGCCTAAAGGAGATTTGAATGTAGTAATTCACTTGCATATAAAAAAATTGAGGCATGGATCTCAGTGGAATCTCCCGACCTCTCTTCAGAGTTCTGAATGTACTTTCCTGATGACGAACTTCAACAGTAGGGGACAGAATTTGAAAAATATCAACTCTCTGGCCATTGTCTTTTATCACTCAGTTTTACAAGAATCTCCTACTGACATTGGGAGAAAACTAGCAGTCCACTGAACACATACGTAGAAAGTCCAGTATCTCAAAGCTATTTGTATAGAAATGAAGGAAGGACAAGCTTTAAATCAGTGTGAAGTGTATTAAAAGAGCAAATGTAAAAGACAGGAGGCAAAACTCACCCCATGCCCAAGCTGGGTTACTTTTCAATGATTCTGTTATGGTAATTATTCTGTAGATTTACTAAATATGCTCACAAGAAAATGAACCTCAGGGTTGTATATGGTGAAATAGATGTACTGTGATAATAAATTTAGTTTGAACTTTGAACCTTTATCAAGGCCTCTCCACCATCCAGGCCTTGCCCTATTCTCACTGCTACCATTGAGAAGGAGGCACAGAAATGTTAGGTCCCACATCACCAAGTTCAGGAACAGTTATCACCCTACACCAAACAGGCACCTGAGCCAGTGTGGATACCTACACTCACCACATCTCTGATCTGACTGCACAACCTACAGACTCACTTTCAAGGACACTACAACTCACGTTCTAATTTATATTTTATTATTTGCCAATTTGGCTACTTTTGCACATTGTTTTCAGTCTTTGTTTTGTGTATAGCTTTTCATAAATACTGTGGTATTTCTTTATTTTCCTGTAAATGCTTGTAAGAATCGGAATCAGAATCATGTTTAATATCACCGGCATATGTCATTTCGGGCAGGTGGGGCTCATCAGCCTTAGATGCCGAGGAGAAGGAAATCTCTGATTTTAAACCTCCTCTGCCTTGCGGCCATCCCCACCCATGGGAAAGGCCTTGGGAGTAAACCCCGAGGAAGAAATCCGGAGCTGGGGTCCCTAAGGCAGTTTGATGTTGTTTACAACTTCCCTCTGGCAACCTCTGTGACGACACTGGTGCCAAGCTGTATCAGCGCTTACCCTTCCCTTGGATGACATCAGTGACGTGGAGAGGGGGAACCCGCTGCATGGGCAACAGCCGGTTCTTCAAATCCCCACCCAGGCTTGTGCCCTGGAGAGGACACAGTCCACCAGAGGCACAAACCCATGATCCCTTGGGATTGACGGCTGCCTACTACAATGTCATGAAATTTGCTAACTTAGCAGGAGCAGTACAATGCAATACATGATAATATAGAAAAAAATAATGAATTACAGTAAGTATATATATGTATATTAAATAGTTTAATTAAAAATAGTGCAGAAACAGAAATAATAATAAAAAAGTAGTGATGTTCATTTAGAAATCGGATGACAGAGTGGAAGAAGCTGTTTCTAAAAGAAAGTATGTACTTAGAGAATAAAATTATTTTAATTTTGACTTTGCCTGATCAAAAGCCTGAATGAAAAAGTGTTTTATTGGAGAGGAGGAAATGGGTTTCATGACCAAAGTTAGAAGATCAAGGATTAAGGAGAGAAAACATGATTTTGAGGCAGTCATAGATCTAAAATTTAGGTGCTAGAACATGGGCAGCCAGTGCAGAACCGTATCAGTAGAGGAATGGTTTAGCCAGGATCTAAGTAAGTTGGAGAACAGTTTAAAGGGGATATACAGCATAAACCTGGTTCTAATTTTCAAAGTGGAGAACAGAGCTTTGAGAGGGAATACACTGCATAGACAATGAAAAAGCTAGGTAAAAAACATTGGAATAGTTAATAATTCAGAGCCTGATAGAAATGTGGACTAGGTTTTCAGAGGCATTTTAGAAGAGAGGAAAGGGAAAGGGGCAGCATAGACCATGGTGAACAAATTTGGCCTACGTAATTAACAAGACAGAATCTAAGACCATAAGGCATAGGGGCAGAATTGGGCCATTTAGCCCATTGAGACTACTCCTCCATTCCATCATGGCAGATTAAATTTTTTCCTCTCAACCCTATTCTCCTGCCTTCTTCCTTTAAACTTTGGTGCCCCTTACTAATCAAGAATCTAATAAACAGTTCAAGCTTAATCATTATTCAGGGTGACTTGGATAGGTTGGGTGAGGGGGCAAATTCATGGCAGATGCAATTTAATGTGGATAAATGTGAAGTTATCCACTTTGGTGGCAAAAATAGGAAAACAGATTATTATCTGAATGGTGGCCGATTAGGAAAAGGGGAGGTGCAACGAGACCTGGGTGTCATTATACACCAGTCATTGAAAGTGGGCATGCAGGTACAGCAGGCGGTGAAAAAGGCAAATGGTATGCTGGCATTTATAGCAAGAGGATTCGAGTACAGGAGCAGGAAGGTACTACTGCAGTTGTACAAGGCCTTGGTGAGACCACACCTGGAGTATTGTGTGCAGTTTTGGTCCCCTAATCTGAGGAAAGACATCCTTGCCATAGAGGGAGTACAAAGAAGGTTCACCAGATTGATTCCTGGGATGGCAGGACTTTCATATGAAGAAAGACTGGATGAACTGGGCTTGTACTCGTTGGAATTTAGAAGATTGAGGGGAGATCTGATTGAAACGTATAAAATCCTAAAGGGATTGGACAGGCTAGATGCAGGAAGATTGTTCCCGATGTTGGGGAAGTCCAGAACGAGGGGTCACAGTTTGAGGATAAAGGGGAAGCCTTTTAGGACCGAGATTAGGAAAAACTTCTTCACACAGAGAGTGGTGAATCTGTGGAATTCTCTGCCACAGGAAACAGTTGAGGCCAGTTCATTGGCTATATTTAAGAGGGAGTTAGATATGGCCCTTGTGGCTACGGGGATCAGGGGGTATGGAGGGAAGGCTAGTGCAGGGTTCTGAGTTGGATGATCAGCCATGATCATAATAAATGGCAGTGCAGGCTCGAGGGGCCGAATGGCCTACTCCTGCACCTATTTTCTATGTTTCTATGTTTCTATACACGAATACCTATGAGTACAGCCAAATGAAACAGCGTTACTCCAGGGCCAAGGTGAAAAACACAGTACCAACAGTCACACACAGCACAAAGCACATATAAAATACAGTATCAGTAAAATAGAGTCCAAGAACCTGAGTCCATTAACGTTGCAGAAACCTGCCTCTGCTTAAGTAAGCCAATGAATTGGCCCCTACAGCCATCTGTAGCAAAGAGTTTCACAGATTCATCACCTTCTGGCTAAAGAAATTCCTTCTCACCTTTGATTCAAACTGACAAGAAAGTGACAGTATCTCAAATAACCACTTATTAAAATAGTGGTGTGCAGCAGAACACACAGTGAGTTAGAGGTGAGGTAGGATGTTCATTGGTTACTGGGGTTTGTACAACGTCTGGTTCCCAACATTACTGTGAATAAATACTGAGTAGGGCAGCAAGTTTTTGCCGTGCAGAAATCTGATCTACCGGGTATTTCATTGGCTTGACATGATAAAATATCCTGTGTCCTTTATTCTAGAGTGATGGGGTGGGGATATGTCTTTACCAAAGGAGATGTAAGATGCTCCTTCCCTCCACTAGCCTGCAGGTCACCCTTGGACAAGGTGTAGCATCTGCTTAGCCCCACGATCAGGATCATGTGAAACCATGGGAGAAGGTGGTGGATGGTCGTGTGAGCAGCTGGTGCATATCATGTCCTGGTTGTGCGACAACTGACGCCAGGCAGACAATCTCTGAAGAGTATTGGTAATGGCTGGGGTCACCTGTCTTGTAAAGACACTGCCCAGAAGAAGGCCATGGCAGACCACTTCTGTAGAAAAATTTTGCCAAGAACAATCATGGTCATGGAAAGACCATGATCACCCACATCATATGACATGGCATATTACGAATGAAAAATCCTTTATTCATGCCTGCTGAGATTCATAACACATGGCCATTGAGTTCGTCCATTGAAAGCATCAGTTAGCCTTATCCCTTGTGGAGCCATATTTAGTTGAATACTAGGAAGCTTCTCAGATCTGGATAATGCTAATTAGTTTGTTTGGAAAAGATCAGTCTAAACTTATATTGATTCAGAATGTGTGAATTTTATGTTGTTAAATGTAACAACGTAGAAAAGAGGAAAAACTACTTAGAAAATAACAAAGAAATATTTTGTTTTTGCAATGATGCATTGTAATTCTCCCTACTTAAGTGATTTTAAAGAGCAGCTTTATTTAATCATAACAGGCTTGAAATACCAAGAAGGAACACATAAACAACATAAACTCTCAATGTTACATCTAGAACTACTGCCATTAGTCTCTTGGACTACATCCAATATTTAATTTTTTTTGGACAATTATTGATGGCAAAATCACTTAAATCTGACATGAGAAATGAACTTATAACCTTGCACACATTATACTTACAAACTCTTTTATGGGCATGTAGTTGCCAGAATCTTCCTTCTGTGATGAATCTACTTGTTTTGCTCAGAATTTATTTTTTTCTAAAATCCTTCCATTATTTTAAAATTTTTACTTCCTCCACCACCCCACAACATACTTAGTTAATTTTATCTTTGATAGTTTTGTTTTATTTTACATATTCTTCTTCTTTTGCCTGTTACAACGCCGGCATTTAGGACAGCAAAGAAGGTCCTCCATCTCTGGTAGCGTTCACGGTTTCCTTCATCATGTCAGTAGTTTCCTCTCAGTTGACTGTCAACCACGCAAGTCCTGGGTAGAGATTCAGGAACACGGTCACACACACAGATGTAGGAGAATTCTTCATTGCTGCTTCCGTAACAGTTTTGTTTGACCCGTCAGGGTTATTCGCCCTGAATGGAACCCCCAGATCTGGAGGAAAAGTAGACCATCTTTAGTCTGGCCTCCACCTTTTGACCTGTTTGACATGGGCGACCCTACCAAGAGCCAAAGCATAAAGCCCCGACTCCAGCCAACATAGCTCTCTGGGTCATTGAGGCACGCAAGCCTCCAAACCCAATGACAAGGTTGTGGTCCTCTTGGGGGTTATTTTCTGATAGCCATCAGGCTCCTAAACCGAGATGGAAAACTTCACTCACTTCAACTCTGAACTGATTCGTCAAATACAGACTCACATTCAGGGACCCTACAATTGATATTCCCCGTATTATTCAAAGATTCAGATTATATTTATTTTCAAAGTTTGTGCACAGAATTCAACTCTGAGATTTGTCCTCCCACGGGTAGCCACAAGAAAAACCAGGGAACCTGTTACTTGCACAATTTATCTTCTCTTGCATATTGGTTATTTGTCAGTCCTCGTTTATGTATGGTTTTTCATAAATTCTTTTGTAGTTATTTATTTTCCTGTAAATGCCTGCAAGAAAATGAATCTCCAGGTGACATGTACTGTACGTACTTTGATAATAAATTTACTTTGACTTTGGCATTTTGTGTCTCACCACGGAAAGTTTGTTTTTATTTTCCATTTTCTGCACTTCAGTTCTTTATCAGTCATTGCTGTTTGCTCTCAAAGGCTCAGACTTCCCTGAGGATTGCTTACATGGAATTCTGAACTGCTCCCAGTTGGACTCCTCACGGAACTGAATAGCGCAGCCACAGTTTCCTGCAGTTCTTGAGTACCAGTGCTGGGAAATCAGCTTGCAGAACTTGTGCCAGGTTGAACCTGGCAGAGGAACATTGATTGGAATTCATTTTAGTCCATAAAATATAGGAGCTGAACATTCAGCCCATTGGTTCTGCTTTGCCATTCCATTTTAGCTAATTTATTATCTCTCTCAATCCCATTCTCTTGCTTTCTCCCCATGACTTTTGGTGCCCTTACTAATCAAGAGTCTATTAACCTCTGCTTTAAATGTACCCAATAACGTGACCTCCATTGCCGTCTGGGGCCATAAATTGCATAGATTCATGACCCTCTCTGTTCTAAACTATTCTTATCTATTTACATGTATGTTTTTAATTGTTTACAAATGTTTTTAGTAATTTATTTTAAATAAGTATTTTTGTGCAGTTTGATGTACTTTAAATTGCTTGTGAATCACAGCCTTTCAGAGCTTTTTGACAGTTTCATTAGGCAGCTAAACTGATGCATGGATTAGACAGATGTCAAATTTAATTTCAGCCTTTCTGTGACAGGAACTATTTGGGCCTCACAGCTATTGGCTTTTACCACCTGCATTGCTTGTTCTCTCCAGCCCCTTGTCACAGGTTCAGGGGCAGGTTCTCCATGCAAGTTCTCACTGGGCAATGAGCACAAAGTCAATGTGGATTTTGGTGAATGGCCAGCTGAGGCAGACACTGCTGCCAGGAACTTCCAGGCCATTATTTAAGCTCTCAGCTTCTTGCTGCTTTAAATTATACTGCTGCTAGAGGTAAATTATATAAGCCTAGCAAAATTCAGATATCGCTGGACGGAGACCACCAAGTAAACTTAATATTATGATCATGAATTCTCCAATGAGCTCTTAAATGCCATGCTTGTGTGATGACTTTGTCCTTGTAATAGTCTGATTAAATATTACATTGTGTGCAGATATTTAGGTTTAGGTTTATTTATTTATTACATGTGCACTCAGTGGCCACTTTATTATGAACACTTGCTCACTAATGTAAATATCTAATCAGCTAATCATATGGCAGCAATTTAATGCATATAAGCATTTAGACATGGGCGTGCATTTCAGACCAAACATCACAATGGGGAAGAAATGTGATCTGAGTGACTTTGGCTATGGAATGACTGTTGGTGCCAGACAGGGTGGCTTGAGTATTTCAGAAACTGCTGTACTCCTGGGATTTTGACGCACAACCATCTCTAGAGTTTACAGAGAAACTCTGGTGTGAAAGACAAAACATCCAGTGAGTGGCAATTTTGTGGATGAAGATACCTTGTTAATGAGAAAGGTCAGAGGAGAGCGGCCAGAATAGTTCAAGCTGACAAAAAGGCGGCAGTAACTCAACACTGGTGTACAGAAGAGCATCTCTGAATGCACAACACGGCAAATCTTGAAATGGACGAGCACAGCAGCAGAAGACCACGAACAAAGACTCAGTGGCCACTTTATTAGGTACAGAAGGTATCTGATGACCATTTGTGGTTTTCTGTGACAGGGATCTCCTGGAAAAATGCACATGGTACAATGCCAATAAACATTGACATTGAGTCATACAGCACAGGAAAAGGCCCTTTCGCCCACCATGTCCTTGCTGACCAAGATTCCCATCCAAGCTAGTGACACTTACCCACATTTGGACCATATGTCTCTAAACCTTCCTAATCATTTACTTGTCCAAGTGTCTTTTCAATGCTGATAATGTATCTGCCTCAACCACGTCCTCTGTCAGTTCATTCTAGGGTGGAGGCCCAAGTCACTTCTTGTGCAGGGGTATTTCAAAGAATCTCATCCACCAGTTTTGGTGACTGTTGTCAGTGACTAAATTAACCCTCTCAGAAGCTTAACTGAGAGATGTAAAATATTTACTAGAACACAGCAGATCTTCAGGAGAGAATCTATCTCTCCTCTTCTTAAACACTTTTATACCTTTTAAACACAGAGCGAATAAAAAGAAATTAACAGCAGTTTCATGGCTGTAATCACCAATTTAACTTTAACAGCCTGAATATAGACAGTTAACATTGTAGAATTATATATTTACAATGATAGCATATTCCAGCGAGTGGAGGCCCTTTGAATATTCAAATATCAGTGGTTAGTCTGAAATCTTCTGAGCACAAACATTAGACAATCAAAACATAGTCCTTTTGTTACAGAGTTGAGGGATGGCTCCATGAATAATGCATAGTATATCGACTGGCTGCATCACAACCTGGTATGGAAACACCAGTGCTCTTGAAAAGAAAATCCTACAAAAAGGTAGTGGATATGGCCCAGTTCATCACGGATAAAGCCTTCCTCGCTATTGAGCACATCTACATGAAACGTTGTTATGGGAAAGCAACATCCATTATCAGAGCCCTGCACCACCCAGACCATGCTCTCTTCTCATTGCTCCCATCAGGAAGAAGGTACAGGAGCCTCAGAACTCACACCACCAGGTTCGGAAACAGTTACTACCCTTCAACCATCAGGCTCTTGAATCAAAGAGGATAACTTCACTCAACTTCACCGTAATCTAGATGGTGATAACTTCACTCAACTTCACTGTAATCAAGCGAACATGAATAACTCTCTGCGGGCTGCAGGAAATTGCACCATTTCTCCTCTTAAATATACTCCTTTTGAACTACTTTCACTGCAAACTGCAGCAAGTAAATTTCCTCTTGACAATGGACAATGAAAGTTTGAAGTTAATAACTCATCTCCTTCTACCTTAGGCCACAAACTTATCAATCACCCCTGCTGTGGACAACTTGCTGGAGTTCCAAGACGCTGACTTCTACAAAGAAGGGATCAATATGCTCCACGACCGCTGGACTAAATGTGTAAATGTAGGAGGGGACTATGTTGAAAAGTAAATGTGCTAGGTTTTCTAAAATTGACTCTTTCTACCTTAGACCACGAACTTATCAATCATCCCTCATCTATCCCAGAGAAGATGATGTATTCTAAACTTAGGATGATATGTTCATGGCTGACAAGGGAAGTCATAGACAGCATAAAAGAAAAGGAGAGAGCATATAATAGAGCAAAATATAGTGGGAAATTAGAGGATTAGTAAGCTTTTAAACACCAACAGAAGGAAACTAGAAGAGCCGTAAGGAAGGACAAGATGAAATGTGAGGGTAATCTAGCCAATAATATCAAAGAAGATACCACAAGTTTTTTCTGATATAGAAAGAGTGAAAGAGAGGTGAGAGTAGACATTGAACTGCTGGAAAATGAAGCTGGAGAGGTAGTAATGGGGACAAGGAAATGGCAGACAAACTAAATAAGTACTTTTCATCAGTCTTCATTTTGGAAGACACTAGCCGTATGCCAGAAATTCGAAAGTGTCAGGGGGCAGAAGTGAGTGAAATTGCTATTACTAGGGAGATGATGCTTGGAAAGCTGAAATCTGAAAGGTCTGAAGACAGGTATGTCACCTGGACCAAATGAACTACACCCAAGGATACTGAGAGATGTAGCTGAGATTGTTGAGATGTTAGTAGTGATCTTTCAAGAATCGCTAGATTCTGGAATGGTTCCAGAGGACTGGAAAACTGCAAATGTCACTCCACTCTTCAAGAAGAGAGAGAGGCAGAAGAAAGGAAACCATAGGCCAATTTGTCTGACCTCAGTGGTTGGAAGATGTTGGAGTTGATTGTTAAGCATGAGGTCTCAGGGTACTTGGAGAGAAATGATAAAATAAGTCAAAGTCAGCATGGTTTCCTTAAGGGAAAATCTTGCCTGACAAATCTGTTGGAATTCTTTGAAGAAATAACAAGCAGGATAGACAATCAGTAGCTGTTCTGTACTTGGATTTTCAGAAGGCCTTTGACAAGTTGCCATACATGAAGCTGTCTAACAAGCCCATAGTATTACAGGAAAGATACTAGCATGGATAGAGGTGTAGCCCCCTGGCCACCCTCAGGGTCGCTCGGCTCGCTGTCGTCTAGGGAAACAGCCGTCGGCCCCGCCAAACTGGGTAATTAGTTTGTGTGGATGCTGTGTGATGTACCCCACCCCGCCCAAATAACAGACAATACACCAGATACGATTAAATGATTTACAGTTTATAGATATCACTGGAACTATATAATTAATAGAGAATAAAATATAACAAGAAAATAAAAGGTGCCACACTTATCAAAGTTCAATCTCTTTGTGCACAAATAGTTGGAGCTTATGACCCTTCTTCTTCACCCTGCGACCCCTTGGACCACCTCGACCGGCTGCCTGGGACCGACAATGGTGGTCAACCAGAAGCTCCACACGAGTCCATCTCCATCTCCTCTCCTCACCCTGGACCTCGGGGTCCGACCCCGTTAGCGGACTCACAGCACCTGGTCCTTCCTCTCTCTCTCTCTCTCTCTCCCGCCTTCTCCTCCAAAACCCCGCACATACAATATCTTACAGACACACCAAAAGCATAACAACTATCCCAATTGCTTCGTAACATCTTCTTATCAGTAACGTGATCCAAACAAACTGCTAACGGGAGGACTTTCTCAGCAGTTAACATAACAAAGAAGCCCTTTCAATTATAACATAACAGAGAAGCCATTTTAATAGACTACGCAGTGACATATAAAAAAAGAAACCCCTTACAGAGGATTTTCTGATTGGCAGGAGGCAAAGAGTGGGAACAAAGGAAGCCTTTTTTGGTTGGCTGTCAGTAACTGATAGTATTCTGCAGGTATTAGTTTTGGGACTACTTCTTTTTATGTTATACGTCAATCATGGAATTGACGACTTTGTGGCCAAGTTTGCCAATGATATGAAGACAGGTGGAAGGGCAGGTAGTATTGAGGAAACAGAGAGGCTGCAGAAGGACTTAGACAGATTAGGAGAGTGGACAAAGAAATGGCAGATGGAATATAGTGTTGCAGAGTGTATGGCCAGCCATGCACTTTGGTAGAAGGAGTGAAAATGTAGACTATTTTCTCAATGGGCAGAAAATCTAAAAAATTGAGGTACAAGGGGACTCGTGAGTCATGCAGGATTCTCTAAAGATTAACTTGCAGGCTGAGTCAGTGGTGAGGAAGGAAAATGCAATGTTAGTATTCATTTTGAGAAGACTAGAATATGAAAACAAGGATGTAATGCTGAGGCTTTATAAGGCTCTAGTGAGGCTCCATTTGGAGTATTTTGAGCAGTTTTGAATGCTTTATCTAAGAAAGGATGTGCTGACATTGGAGCAGGTTTAGAGGAGCGTCATGAGAACGATTCTGGGAATGAACGGATTATTGTATGAGGAACATTTGATAATTCTGGACCTGTACTCACCGGAATTTAGATAAATGAGGGGGATCTTATTGAAAGCTATCAAATGTTGAAAGGCCTAGATAGAGTGAATGTGGAGCATATATTTCCTACAGTGGGGGAAACTAGGAGTAGAAGGCATAGTCTCAGAATAGAGGAACATCCATTTAGAACAGAGATGAGGTAGAATTTCTTTACCCAGAGGATGTTGAATCCTATGTCTTATGGTCTTATGTTGCTACAGTTTCCTGATCATTCAGGGCATAAAGGATATGGCGAGAAGGTAGGTGTTTGGGGTTGAATGGGATCTGGGATCAGCCATGATGGAATGGCAGAGCAGACTTGATGGACAAAGTAGCCTAATTCTGCTCCTATGTCTTAGTGGAATCTGTGGAATTCATTGCCATAGGTGGCTGTAGAGGCCAGGTCACAGAACGCATTTGAGGTAGAGGTTGATAGATCCTTGATTAGCCAGGGCATGAAAGATTATGGGGAGAAGGCAAGAAAATGCAGTTGAGAGGGAAAATGGATCAGCCATGAAGAAATGGCGGAGCAGACTCGATGGGCCAAATGGCCTAATTCTGCTCCTATCATTTATGCTCTTATGGTCTAATATTCACCTCTCAACTTACCTGTGAGGTTTCAACAGAAGAGAATCAGAATATCCCACACAAAATGATGAGTTTCAATTGCCTTAAAGCATCAGTTTTATACTTGAAGACTGATTCTCATTTTAATATCCATAATTACATTACTCCAGAATAATCCCCAACTGTGATACCTCTGCACACTTTTACCATTTTACCAAAGCAAAACATTGTATGCTCCAGAGGAGATAAGACCCTCTACATTCCCACAATTAAGAAGTGTGTATAAGTTGGAATAACCACTCTGCATTGCATTGTGCTATCAGAACTTACTATCCATGACAGAGATAATGGGTAAGACATCTCAGAGGTTTTTTTCCAGGGCTGAATTGGCTAGCACGAGAGGGCACAGTTTTAAGGTGCTTGGAAGCAGGTACAGAGGAGATGTCAGGGGTAAGTTTTTTACGCAGAGAGTGGTGAGTACATGGAATGGATTGCCAATGATGGTGATGGAGGTGGAAACAATAGGGACTCTTTTAAAAGACTCTTGGATAGGTACATGGACCTTAGAAAAATAGAGGGCTATGGGTAACCCTAGGTGATTTCTAAAGTAAGTATATGTTTGGCACAGCATTGTGGGCTGAAGGGCCTGTATTGTGCTGTAGGTTTTCTATGTTTCTATGCTTCAGTATACAAACCTGAGATCTGTCTTTCCCACAGACAGTCCCAGAACAAAGAAAACCATGGAACCCGTTCAAAGAAAAAACATCAAACCTCCCCCCTCCCACCCCCACATGCTAAAAAAAAACAAATCATGCAAACGGGAACAAAAAATAAGAGCAAGAAACACATAATATGAAACACAAAATCAAAGGAGTCCAGGCATATTCATTTCAGCTCAGAGTTCATTATCTGTAGACCGCCATGATTCAAAATCGCACCAAAATAGCAACAAACAAATAAGGAGCGGTCAGAATCCAGAAACCAACAGAATGCACTGCCCCCTTGAACCTTTTCAGCAAGAATATTGGTCTTCATGAAAGGCTGGTGTCTGCTACAAATCAGGACGACTTCTTTGCTGTACTTGCTGTTGGAGGCCTTCAGGGCACAGTGAGGAAATGGGACCAGGGTCTCATTTCAGTTTTCCTTGCTTTCAAGATACAATCTAACCAAACAAGAAAAAAAAGCTATTTTCTATAAATGATGATATCTAAGAGCATCTGGTATGTGTCTGTTGATCCGTTTCCTTCAAATGTCCTGATGCTTTACCATCTGTATTTTCTTTTATATTTTCTCTCAGTTCTTAGACAATTCTCATATCTTCTTCATAGCTCTTAGACAGGTCAAATGAACTTTATGGTTAGAACATTAGATTAGATTAGATTAGATTCAACTTTATTGTCATTGTGCCGAGTACAGATACAAAGCCAATGAAATACTTTTAGCACCTGACCAGAAATGCAAAGAATAGTGTTATTTACAAAGTAACTGCAAATAAAAAAAGTGCTACAGCACACAAATATAAATGTACTGAGACAGTACAATATGGGTGCAATACTGCTTGGCGCTGTGATGAGAAGCTCAGCAGGGTCGCAGCCTCAGGGAAGAAGCTCCTCCTGTGCCTGCTGATGCGGGAGTGGAGGCTCCTGTAGTGCCTACCGGATGGGAGGAGAGAAAGAAGTCCATGGTTAGGGTGAGATGCATCCCTGATAATGCTTTTCGCCCTGCCCAGGCAGCGTTTATGGTAGATGTTCTCAATGGTGGGCAATTGGGTGCCGATAATCCGCTGAGCAGTTTTCACCACACGCTGGAGTGATTTGCGGTCCGATACGGGACAATTGCCATACCACACTGAGATGCAGTTGGTGAGTATGCGCTCAATGGTACAGCGGTAAAAGTCCGTCAGTATCCTGGGACAGAGGTGAGCTTTCTTCGTGCTCTGCAGGTAATAAAGGCATTGTTGAGCCTTTATTGTATGATTCTCAATCATACAAAAATGATGTTGTTGGACTTTAGCATGAATGATGCACACACTTATTTATCAGTTATGTGAAGTAACATGCAACTTAAGATGTGCATGCTTTGTGATGGTCGGTGTGATTATTTTAAAAGCTGCACTTGCACGACAGGCATTCACTGAATTGCAACAGGCGTACAGAATTACAGAGCAATTTTAAAGTTTACTTTCTTTTACCAGGAATACTCAGAGGTCACATTATTAGGTATCTTCTGCAGTGGCCGTTGAGTGCATTTCATGGTTTTCTGCTACTGTGTAGACCATTCACTTCAAGGATCAATGTTCTGTGCATTCAGAGGTGCTCTTCTGCATGCCACCGTTGTAACGTTGTTGAGTTACTGTTGCCTTCCTATCGTCTTGAACCAGCCGAGTCATTCTCCTCTGACCTCTCTCATTAACAAGGGGGTTTTGCCCACTGAACTGCTGCTCACTGGATTTTTTTTTTTGCTTTTCACACCATTCTTGAGATTGTTGTGCATAAAAAAATACCAGGAGATCAGCAGTTTCTAAGATATTCAAACCACCTTGTCTGGCACCAACAACCATTCTATGGTCAAAGTCACTTAGATCACATTTCCTCCCCATTCTGATGTTTGGTCCGAACAACATCTGAACCTCTTGACCACGTCTGCATGCTTTTATCCATTGAGTTGCTGCCACATGATTGTCTGATTAGATGTTGGCATTAATGAGGTGCACAGGTGTACCTAATAAAATGGCCACTGAGTGTAAGTTAAATTTCAATCTTTCACTTTTCCTTTTTGGGGCGAGACGGTGGTGTAGTGGTTAGTGTAAAGGTGTAGTAATACTTCTGTAGCTCAACATGATGTAAGCACCTGAATCTTCATCTTCATCTTCATAGCTTTCTCTGGCAGCGTATCATGGCTCAGTTAAAGACTCAGTGTTCAAAAGAATCAGTCCTTAAACCTAAAGGTTCATATATCCATCAAGTAGCTGGCTATTGATTGATGTCTCTTAATTGGCTTAGTATTTAGGCAAGCCTGCTATTGATCATTTCACACGGATTGCACAAACTCAGTCACATCATGGTGTAATTCATTCCACTGTAAACCCTTCTGCTTTGTGAATAAAATTCAGATGATGACACCCACCAGTTTCCATTCAATAATTAATTTGGTAGCACAGTTTAATGTTTCTCTGTGTAAGCAAAGAGCACTCTAAGTATGGTGTGGAATTATGTATTGAACTTTGTATTTCTTTTAACCATTTGATGCAACAAAATCGAGAAGGCAATCCCAGAGTGCTATGTTGCAATATATGTATGTGACTACAAGAAATGTGCTTACTAAAGGAATATGCGATTGCAAGCACCCAATGTACTGAACATTGTGCAAGAATTAGTAAGTAGCAGAAACGAGTCAACCGCAGATGACAGACTACAATAAATATATTGGGAGGACCGAGCTCGCTGGAAAGGAGTGAGTTGTTCTAATGTATAAAAGGTATGCTTTGTAAACTGTGTGTTGGAAGTCCCCTACCATCCCTGGTGGGAGTGGTGGTGAACTTCCCCTTGCAAATAATAAAGAATAAAGGCGCTTGATAAAGATCCATTCAGTGTTTGTAATGCGTTTTCTGAGACTTTGTGGAGAGAAAATTGACAATGGCAAGACTATTACTTGGGGGGGGGGGGAATGGTCATTTTGAATCTTATTGTGTAGAGTTAGAACAAAAGTGCATTCTCGTTTCTCCATAACAAATTCTGCTGCCCCAAATCTTTTTGTTCCAATAAACTTTATCTTTACACTTTTAAGGAAACACAAGTATTCTCAGGGGATCTAGTATTGAAAGGCCTAGATAGAATGGATGTGGAGAGAATGTTTCCTATAGTGGGGGAGTCTAGGGCCAGAGGGCACAGCCTCTGAATAGAAGGATGACCCTTTAGAACAAGGATGAGGAAGAATTTCTTTAGCCAGGTGAGGGTGAGTCTGTGGAATTCATTGCCGCAGATGGTTGTGGAGGCCATGACAATGGGAATAATTAAAGAGGAGGTTGATATGTTCTTGATTAGTAAGGCTGTCAAAGGTTATGGGGAGAAGCAGGAGAATGGGGGTTGAGAGGGACACTTTTATCCCCGGTTCATGTTTATTTCTTTCGATTAGTTTTATGTTTTGGAGTTAAAACATAACAGTGGTGACGGGGATGAGATAAACATGTCCACTTCTTTTTTACTTTAGTGAGGCACACTTATGATGTGGTGGCTTAATAAGAAGATAAGAACATAAGAAACAGGAGCAGGAGTAGGCCATCCGGCCCATTGAGCCTGCCCCGCCATTCAATAAAATCATGGCTGATCTGTCCATAAACACAACTCCATTTACCTGCCTTTTCCCCATAACCCTTAATTCCCCTACGATGTAATAATCTATCTAACAGTATCTTAAATATATTTAATGAAGAAGCTTCAACTGCTTCCCTGGGCAGAGAATTCCACAGATTGACCACTCTCTAGGAAAACAGTTTCTCCTCATCTCCATCCTAAATCTTCTCCCCTGAATCTTGAGGCAATGTCCCCTAGTTCTAGTCTCACCTACCAATGGAAACAACTTTCCTACTTCTATCTTTATCCGTTTCAAAATTTTGTATGTTTCTATAAGATCTCCTGTTATTCTTCTGAATTCCAGAGAGTATAGTGCAGGCAACTCAATCTCTTCTCATAGGTTAACCCCTTCATCTCTGTAATCAACCTGATGAACCTCCTCTGCACTGCCTCCAAAACCAGTATATCCTTCCTCAAGAATGGAGACCAGAACTGCACACAGTACTCCAGATGCAGCCTCACCAGTACCCTGTATAGTTGCAGCATGACCTCCCTGCTCTTGAATTCAATCCCTCTAGCAATGAAGGCCAACATTCCGTTTGCCTTCTTAATAATCTGTTGTACCTGAAAGCCAACTTTTTGCGATTCATGAACAAGCACTCCCAAGTCCCTCTGCACACCAGCATGCTGCAATCTTTCACCATTTAAATAATAATCTGCTCTTCTATTATTCCTTCCAAAGTGGATGATCTCGCATTTACCGATGTTGTATTCCATCTGCCAGACCTTGGTCCACTCACTTAACCTATCTATATCCCTCTGCAGACTCT
Organism: Mobula birostris; assembly: GCF_030028105.1. Lineage (NCBI taxonomy): Eukaryota > Metazoa > Chordata > Chondrichthyes > Myliobatiformes > Myliobatidae > Mobula > Mobula birostris. The sequence goes on from NC_092388.1 coordinate 12,659,428, forward strand.
CCACATCCTCTGTACAATTTGCTTTTCCGCTCAGTTTAGTGCCATCAGCAAATTTTGCTACGCTACACTCAGTTCCCTCTTCCAAATCATCAATGTAAATGGTAAACAGCTGTGGGCCCAGCACCAACCCCTGCGGCACCCGGCTCACCACTGACTGCCAACTGGAGAAACACCCATTTATACCAACTCTCTGCATTCTTATACCAATCCACTATCCATGCCAATACACTTCCTCTGACTCCATGCATCCGTATCTTATTTATAAGTCTCCTGTGTGGCACCTTATCGAACGCCTTCTGGAAATCCAAGTATACCACATCCACTTGTTCCCCTCTATCCACTGAACTCATTATGTCCTCAAAGAACTCCAGTAAGTTTGTCAAACAGGACCTGTCCTTTCTGAATCCATGGTGCGTCTATCTAATGGAACCACTCCTTTCTCAGTATTTCGCTATTTCTTCCTTAATGACAGCTTCAAGCATTTTCCCGACTACAGATGTTAAGCTAACTGGCCTATAGTTGCCCGTCTTTTGCCTATGTCCTTTTTTAAAAAGTGGCATGATATTTTCTGTTTTCCAATCCGCCAGGACCTGCCCAGAGTCTAGAGAATTTTGGTAAATGATTACCAACACCAATTCCTTCAGCACCATGGGATGCATCCCATCAGGACCAGGGGACTTATCTACCTTCAGGCCCTCTAGTTTGCTCATGACTATCTCTTTAGTGACAGTGATTTTATCGAGGTCCTTACCTCCCATTTCGTCCATAACATCATTCTTTGGCATATTAGATGTGTCCTCCACCATGAAGACCGACACAAAATAGTCGTTCAATGCCTCAGCCATTTCCTTATCACCCAATATCAATTTCCCCTTCTCGTCTTCCATGGGACCTACGTTGACTTTAGCCACCCTCTTCCGCTTTATATATTTATAAAAACTTTTCCCATCTGTTTTCATATTTTGTGCTAATTTACTTTCATACTCTATCTTCTCTTTCCTTATTTCTTGTTTAGTTGCTCTTTGTTGCTTTTTAAAGTTTTCCCAATCCTCCAGTCTCCCACTACTCTTTGTGACTTTGTACACGAGCTTTTAATTTGATACTATCTTTTATTTCCTTAGTTATCCAAGGCTGGCTCTCCCCACACTTACTGTCCTTACTTTTGGCTGGAATATGCTTTATATAATAACATATGCCATTCATGTACTTTTACATATAACCCATAATGAATTAAGTAAACAAACAAAAAATGCTTAATCAAACAATATATTTACAATATTACTCAAATATTACTGAAATATTAAATACACGACATTGTCTTTAAACTTCCACCTACTCAGCTTGAACCTATGCCCTCTAGTTTTGACATTTCCACTCTAGAGAATAAAAAGACTTTGTATAATTGGCCTATTTATGCCTTTCACAAACTTAACCACGTGGCCAAGTGGTTAAGGCATTGGACTAGGGACCTGAAGGTTGTGAGTTTGAGCCCCAGCCGAGGCAGCGTGTTGTGTCCTTGAGCAAGGCACTTAATCACCCATTGCTCTGAGACGACACTGGTGCCAAGCTGTATGGGTCCTAATGCCTTTCCCCTGGACGACATTGGTGTCATGGAGAGGGGAGACTTGCAGCATGGGCAACTGCTGATCTTCCATACAACCTTGCCCAGGCCTGTGCCCTGGAGAGTGAAGACTTTCCAGGTGCGGATCCATGGTCTCGCAAGACTAACGGATGCCTTAAACTTATATACTTCCATCAGGTTGTGCCCTCCTCCCCTGCCAGTCTCTGATGCTCTAGGGAAAACAAGCCAAATTTGCCCAACTTATCCTTTCAGCTACATGACCCTAACCAGGGAGTATCCTGGTGAACCTCTTCTGCACGGCAAAACTCCACATCGTTCTTATACTGAAAGGGCCAGAACTACAGTACATACAATGCTCCACAAGTGGCCATACCAAAGATTTATACAGCTGCAACATGATTTTCTAACCAAAGTACTCAGTGCTCCACTTGAAGGCATGCCCACCGTACTGCTTTTGTTACTACCTTATCCACCTACGTTTCCACTTTCGGTTGCACTCCAGGATACGCCAGATCAGACTCAATGGCCCGAATGGCCCAACTCTGCTCCTCTGTCTTAGGGTCTCATAAAGGCTGAATTGTTTGTGAACCTATGGGATGCTTGTTATTCTTTAAGATACATACTTTGAAAATGGAATAGGTGCTGATGTGATTGTGATGTATAAGGTCAGTCACACAAGCGGAGTCAATTTTTATGATGCAGGTTCACTGCAAGTCACCTACAAAAATATTAGAGATTAGATTAACAGTGCATGCTTCCCCGTGAGTGCACATTATTATACTGCAGTGCCCGACACATGGTAACAATTATTCAGACAAAAGATCATTACTAAATTTAAAGGCTCAACAAATTTGATAATAAGAAATGCAAAAAGAAAATAAGATAGAGTCTTTAGTTTTCAGTACCAGTGATGATTATAACAAAACAAAACAAAACACTGTCCTTTTTATAAATTTTTTAGCATGTAGGCATTTCTGCTTTTACCAGCAATAATCATGCACCTTAATTCCTCTTGTGTTGGTGGTGGTGAGATTGCATCTTGAACTGATGCATTCAGTCCAGTGAAGATAAGGAAGGAACTGTGATATCTATGATATGAGAAGCTTGGACAAGTGTCTGGATGGGAGGGCATGGTGGGCCTTGGTCCTGGTGTGGGTCATTGGGACTAGGCCCCAAAACAGTTTGCTGTGGGCTAGGTGGGCCACCAGGCCTGTTTCTGCGCTGTAGTGCTCTGTGACTCTATCATGTTCTTGTTGCGCTTTTGTTAGTTTTTTAGTGCGGGGAGGGGAATTTGTGGGTCAATGTCCTTGTTACGTTTTGTGCAGGGGTAGGGTCAGTTCTTGTTGTGTTTCATGTAGAGAGGGGGGTTTAAGGGGATTTGATGATTATGTTGCCATTCTTTTATGTGCAGCGGTAGGGTGGGGGAGTTTGCTGCTTCTCTTTGAACTGACTTCCATGCTTTTTTTTTTAGATTTCGTGACTATCCGGAGAAGACGATTCTCAGAGTTGTATACAGTACTGCATACATACTTTGATGATAAATTAACCTTTGAACCTTTAGAACATTTGATTAGGAGAGGAATGTGCCAGTGGCAATGGGCGCACAGACCTGCTGCTCATGTCCTTCCAGAAAACCCAAGGTCAGTAGTTTATTTCTTTAGTATATATTTATTTATTTGTTTGTTTATTTAGAGATAAAGCACAGTAACGGGTCCTTCCGGCTTGTGCTACCAAATTACAGCCATATGACCAATTAACCTATTAACCTGTACTTGTTCGGAATGTGGGAGGAAACTGGAGCACCCAGCAGAAACCCATGAGGTCAGGGGAAAAGCATGCAAACTGCTTATAGACAATGTCAGGAATTGAACCCATGTCGCTGGCACTGTAATAGTGTACACTACCATGCCTCAAAGTTGAGACGAGCTTTAGAGTTCCTTTCACACCATAGCCACTGTGCAGCAGGGAGGAGGGAGTGTATGCTTAGGTTGGAGGTTGAGGTCATAGATAGGCAGGCCAGATTATTGTAGACGATGCTGAGCTTTCTCACAGTGGTGCAGCCACACTCATTCAAGAGAGAGAAGTTTATTGCATTACAAACAGTGATGTAGAAGTGATAAAGTCTCTGAAGAACCTTGGACTGACCTATCTGAACTCCTTGAGTCTCGCACGTATCAATCTAAGCTCACACCATCTGATATCATCATATGAGGCAAAACACCAGGAAAACATACCTATTCTGTGTGACAAGGATGGGCTGGATGGCAAAGAATCACAGTCATCAATAGTATTGACATTGCTGAGACTTCAAGTGACCTCATGCTCGTGTTGGAATGGTAAGTTCGAGAAGTTCTCAATTAAGTTGTGGCCTATTTAGTTGCAGTTTGAGGAGAAAGAATTAGAAATAGCACTGCAAATTAGTTGAGAACAAGAAGGATCCAAGTGGTCCAGGTCCGTAGCCCCCTGAAGGTGGCTACACAGGTTGATAGCGTGGTCAAGAAGGCATATGGCATCCTTGCCTTTAGTAGTTGAGGCACTGAGTTCAGAAGTCAGGAAGTTATGTTACAGCTTTATAAAACTTCGGTTGCATCTGGTGTATTGCATTTGATTCTGGTTGCCCATTTATAGGAAGGATGTGGAGGCTTTGAAGAGGGCAAAAGGTGTTGCCTAGATTAGAAGGCATATGTTAGAAGGAGAGGTTGAATAAACTTGGTTTGTTTTCCCTAGAGTGCCAGATTACAAGATGCATAAATGGAGTCGATAGTCAAAGTCTTTTCTTTCCCAGAGAGGAAATGCCAAATACTACAGAGCATAGTTTAAGGGTACCGGAGAGAATGGGAATAAAGACTCTCAGTTTGAACATATTCTTTAACTGTTGAAGAACTGTTGAAGTTCACTCAGAACATGACTAAGAATCATGATGAGACTCAATGAATCCAAAGATGGTGCTTTGCCAACATCGGTTCTATCTCCAGGGTTACTTGATTGGCTGCTGGCTTCGTGTTGCTGGACCAACTTTCGTGACCTGCAGTTCTGAATCCAATTTGTGTACTTTTATTACTTGCATGATTGGGTGTTTTGACATTATTTTTAATGGGTTCTATTGGGTTTCTTTGTTTTGTGGCTGCCTGTAAGGAGACGAATCTCAAGGTTGTTTATGGTATACATACTTTGATAATAGATGTACTTGGAAGTTTGAAGCCACAGAACAGCAGAAGGTATAGAGGGAATGCAAATCCTATTAAACTCACAAAATTTGTAAATATGTCAACTAGTTTATTGCTTCTTGTTAAAAGGGGAATGGGAAGGATATATGTAAATTCATTTGATGTCATTCAAAGTATGTGCGTGTTGTCATGCCTGTGAGAAGAACCTTGGGCTCTTTTTGACTCATCTGTGTCAGTCTGCATTCCCTGCAAAGCTCTTCGTTCAAGTTTGAAGAATTTTAATAGTCCGGAACTATTCGACACTGAAAGAAGTTGGAGTGCAGATCTTTGATCAAATCCACAGAATGTTAAATAGGTCATTGCATGCTGAACTTCAGATGCCTAGAGAGATGTTATAGGTGTCACAACCACAGATTCGGCAGCACAATAGATGTGGCAATTGTGCTCATGAATATACACATGTCCTGATGAAGGGTTCCGGCCCGAAACGTCGACCGATTTTTTCCACGGATGCTGCCCGACCTGCTGAGTTCCTCCAGCGTGTTGTGAGTGTTGCTTTGACCCCAGCATCTGCAGATTATTTTGTGTTTACGATCAGCTAATTATTATTTCATTGTGCTAGTATTTAACTCCATTCATTCCGTGTAGTATTTGTCGAGACTTGGACACAGCAATGCTTTGCTGCCTGCTTGCACTCAGCCATTTGAGAGTTTTAGCTAACGGTCCTGTTTGGCCCAGAGTTTATTGTTTTTTTTCCTTTAACACTGTTCGCATTAAAGTCTGTGAACTATCGACCTGCTTCTGTGTCTCTCACTCCGCACTAGGGCCATATCCGAACCTGGTGACAGGAAATTTCGACCACACAATGATGGACCCAGCAGAGAGAGGACAACTGACCTTGGCCATGGGATTCATTGGTCAGAGTAATTCGTCAAGGCAACAAAGTTCTGTTGGAATTCCTATGTATGAACTCTTGTTTCTGTCTCCAGTGTGACAAAAGGGTCTTGCAAGTAATGGACCTAGCGAAGTTTGAATGGTGACATTTTGACATTGGTGGCTTGAGGAGAGGGTGCCTTTATTCTGAGTGCATGTTCTGACTCTACGTTCCGAGAGTCCTGAGTCTACATTCCGAGCTTCTCTAGTCTACATTGAGCTTCCCTGGTATCCATTCCAAGCTTTTCAAGTCAAAGTACCCAGCTTCCCAGGTTTGTGGTCCCATGACTCAGATCTGCATAACAAATGAACGCTTCAAGCAAGCTTATCAATCGACTCAACAAATCATCATTCAAGTCAATAGTGTAAATTCTGGAAGAGCCCTACTCCAAAAGCTGATCCCTGGCTGGAGTGTGCAAATACACAAGTAAAGTAACCCTATCAACAGTATTTTTAACCTCTTTATGAAAGTCATGGTACAGACAGGGAAAATTGAACTTTCATGTAGCAAATTAAACAGATCTACAGAGAACCAGCTAGCTTAGCAATGAAAGAAACCTGTCTATGCTGTCTTAATCTGTAAAATTGAGAGTATATCCTAATTGCCTCTGGAAAAAATTGTGAAAGTTAAAACACTGTGAGCAAGATTTGAAAAGGTTCCTTCTCTAGGTTTCAAGTTTCATGTTTTCAAGGTTTCCCAAGGACTTCTCTCTGTTCCCAAGGTTTTTATTTTTCCAATTGTTTCCAAGGCTTATTCAATGTGTTTAGGGTTTTTCTGTGTCCTCCCCATCTCGAGGACTCCGAAGCCTCACTCTCAGCCCCGCCTGAGGTTTCTTGATCTCAGTCTGTTGGAGTTCCCAGGTCTCTCAGGATTCCCCAATCTCTATCTCTCTGGATCCACAAGTCACCCGGCCTCTCGAGATCCCCATGCCTCCCTCTCAAGATCCCCAAGTCTCTTGAGTCCTCCCTGGATCTCGAGTTTTCAGGTTTTCCTGGGCCATCAGGTGCCAACTATAGGCAGGGGATCCTGTAGTAACTTCAGGCCTGTGCAGGGCATCAGAGCATTGGGCTCTGAGGCTTTTAGAGCACCTGAATTGGTTAATTGTTGCTTAACAGTTATTAATGGTTTAAGAGTTCCTTGTGTTTTTCTCAAGCGATTCGCTCTCTGTAATGCGGTTTCCTGGTGCTTTCTGTTTAAGTTTAAGTTTATTTTGATAGGCTCAGAGATTTGGTGTTAGTTTTATTCTTGAAGCAGATGCCCAATTAACTCTAATCAAAGGGTCCTCATTTTGAGTGTGATCCATCTCACAGTGTCACTTGGTCAAACTACCTCTGTATAAGCTCTTGTTTCTGTCTCTACGTGGAAGTCTTTGGCAGTGCACACCATGGCACTTATCTACCAGCATCACTGAAGGACATCTTGGACAAGTCCTTCATTTGGGACTTCCAGCAGACACTAGTCTGTGGCACCCCAAGAGCTGCACTTAGAGAGGGAGGGCCCTGTCACAACCTCTAATTTGACAGCACAATAGATACGGCAATTGCACTTGTGAATATGCACGTGTCAGCTAATTATTATTTCATTGTTATAGTATTTAACTCCATTCATTCCGTTGTAGTATTTGTCGAGACCTGGACACAGTAACGCTTTGCTGCTTGCTTGCATTCCGCCTTGCCTGAGAAATTGGACAGTCGTGTTAACTGATTCTGAAGACAAGTGGTATTTGTTTTATTCTTAGTTGTTCTTTTCAGGTGCGGTGTAGACTTCGATCACCATTTGAGAGTTTTAGCTAACGATCCTGTTTGGCCCAGAGTTTTTTGGTTTTTTTTCTCTTTAACGCTGTTCGCAATGAATTCTGTGAAATATCCACCCACTTCAGTGTCTCTCACTCTGCACTTGGGCCATATCCGAACCTGATGACAATAGGAGCATCATCAGATTAGTTCTTCACCTGTAGGAAGTCTGTGGCTCTTGGCATTCTCTTTAACATGACCTAATGAAACACAAATGGAACTTGTGTTGGGCTGACACGGCAGCACACTTCACAGCACCAGCGACCTCGGTTCAACTCCCGCCTGTACAGAGTTTGTACATTCTCCCCTTGACTACGTCGACTTCCTCTGGATATTCCAGTTTTCTCCCACAGTGCAAAGACATACCGGTTGGCAAGTTAATTAGTCATTGTAAAGTGATTAGGCTGGGATTAAATTGCAATCTCAAAGTGCAGAAGGATCTATTCCGCAATGTATCTCAACCTATTCCACGTTATATCTCAATAAATAAATGAATAAATAACATCGTGGCCCATAATAAATCCCAGATGCCCAAATTCAAGGTGACAATTTCCAAGTTTGATTGATGTAATGAGACTTTAAGAGGACTGGAGTCAATGCTGAGGAATCCTGCAATCTCCATTTCCTAACCTGATATGGCTTTGCTGTGTACCAATCTGGTAGTAAAATCATAAGGGAACCTACTGAAAGCTACCTCAGTACTTTTCCTCTGTTTTGCACTACTTTTTTGATTTAATTACATGATGCTTGTTTTGTCATCATGTGGCTAAAAAAATTTCCTTTTCAGAAAATTAATTTCTATGTCATTGGGATAATTCAACCAGGCTATTCCACAGATGAGTCAATCCTGCCCAACTTTCAGCATCAGTAGCTGAATGGTGATGTTAATCTCTGTATGGTGCTCTCCTTTGGGCCATGGTGTCACCTGGCAGCCTGTCACTGAGTAGTCGGGGGGGAAATGTGGATTATCCAGCACCAAATGGACGAGCATATTAGACCAATCATATCTTTCCACCTTCACCCAACAAGTACTGCCCTGGCACGATACTGCAATGTCTCCAAATAAAACTTAAAAAATAAATAGGCACAAGAGACTCTGCAGATCATGAAAATTCATACCAACAGATACAAAAAACTGGAGGAATTCAGCAGCTCAGGTAGCATCTATGGAGGGTAATAAACAGTTGATGTTTTGCACTAAGACCCTACATTAGGACCGTGAGTGTTGCTCCAAGTAAAAAAAAAGATCTATTAGCCCCCATCTCCTGACTATGTCCTGAATCCACAGTCTGCCCTCATCGATACTAATCCCTCCCCGATCTTTCCAACAGAAGGAGTAGGTCTCCTAGTTCCCTTTCCTTCACCACTAGCATTGGTCTTTAACCTTCAATCCAACTCCCCCAACTGACGATACCCAATCTATCCACTTCAGCTAAACCCACTGCCCCTACCTACTGGGCAAAACCCCAGCTCCAGTCTCAGTGTTAGAACTTCTAGACAACTAACTATTGTTGATAACCACATGGCAGCATTATTCATATCACTATACCATGTAGAATTAAGTAGCTTACAAATTTCATATCAAAATATACTGTAATGTATAACTCTCATGAGTGAAGAGACTATAAAGCCTGATCAGGAACTTGCTCGCAGATATCCATTGCAGCAGATTGACACATGAATTATAAAGAAAAATCAATAAAAAACTAGCTTACACAGAGGGATAGTACTAACATTAACAACATTGAACTACAAAACAGTTCAAAGTTCAAAATAAATTTATCATCAAAGTACATACAGTATATGTTATTATATATTGAGATTCACTTTCTTGTGGACATTGGCAATAAGTGCAAAGAAACACGATAGAATCAATGAAAATTCTCACACAATATGATGGACAAACAAACAACATGCCAAAGACAACAAGCTGTGGAAATATAAAAAGGAAAAAATACAGGCAAAATAATAATAATAAATAAATAAGCAATAAATACTGAGACATGAGATGAAGAGTCCCTGAAAGTGAGCCAGTAGGTTGAGGGAACAATTCGGTGTTGGGGTGAGTGAAGTTAAGTGAAGTTCAAGAGTCTGATGACTGAGGGGTAATAGCTGTTCTCGCTGGTGCTGTAAGTCCTGAGGCTTCTGTACCTCCTTCCAAAGGCCGCAGCAAGAAAAGAGGATGCCCTATGTGGTAGGTATCCCTGGGATGCTGCTTTCCTGTGACTGCGCTCCTTGTACAAGTGCTCAGTTATGGCGAGGACTTTACCTGTGATGAACAGGGCTGTATTTGTATGCTTTTTTCTTTCAAGGGCATTGGTGCTTCCGTACCAGGGCACGATACAATCAGTTAGTATACTCATTGGTGCGCATCTATAGAAGTTTGTCAAAGTTTTAGTTGTCAAGCCAATTCTTCGCAAACTTCTTAGAACATAGAGGCACTGTTTTGTTTTCTTCGTAACTGCTGGATCTAGGACAGATCCTCTGAAATGATAACACCAAGCAGTTTAAAGTTGCTGACCCTCTCCACCTCTGATCCCCTGATGAGATTGGCCCTTGGGCCTCCAGTTTCCTCCTCCTAATAAGCTCTTTGGTTTTGCTGACATTGAGTGAGAGGTTGTTGTGGCAGCATTCAGCCAGATTATCAATTTCCCTCCTATATGCTGATTTGTCACCACCTTTGATTCGGCCGACGACATTATTGGTGATGTTTCAATACAACTTTGTACAGACGACAGTAAGAGACAATGTACTATTAAAATAAGACTTCGCACAGGGAGACAGTAACAAGATTGGAGCAGACATACACAGAGAGATTCAACTGAAATGGTAGTAGACGAATAATCCTGCAGGGGATCTTCTTCACTCAGAGGGTGGTGTGAGTGTGGAATGAGCTACCAGCGGACATAGTGGATGCTGGTTCGACAGCGATGTTTAAAAGAAGTTTTGATAAGTATCTGGAGCAACATACAAAAGAACTCAGAATCAGATTTATTTTCTCTGTCATAGGTTATGAAATGTGTTGTTTTGTGGCAGCAGTATGGTGCAATACATTAAAAAATTACTGAAAGTTACTGTAAGAAATATTTTTTAATATAGTACTAAAATAGAGCAAAACAATGAATTTAGCAAAAACTTACTGGGTTCATGGGCCGTTCAGAAATCTGATGTCGGAGGGGAAGAAGCTATTCGTAAATCATTGAGTGCATGTCTTCATGCTCCTATCCCTCATCCCTGATTGTGGTAATGAGAAGAGGGCATTTTCTGGGTGGTGAGGATACTCAGTGATGGATGCTGCCTTCCTAAGGTATTACCTGTTGTAGAAATCCTCTATGCTGGGGAAGCTCATGTCAAGGATGGGAGCTGGCTGAGCTTACAATCCTCTGCAGCATTTTCTGATCCTGTGCATTGGTCCCTCCATAGTTGATGGTGAATACTCTCCACAGTACATCTGTGGAAATTTGTAGAAAATCAATGGGTCAGGCGGCATCTGTGGTGGAAAATCGACAGTCGACTTTTCGGGTAGAGACACTTCAGGATTGAAATTGGAAGACCATTTGTGTGCTGTTGATTTAAGCTTTCAATTCATTGATAAGAAGTATGGTCTGCATAGGAGAAAAATTAACTTAAAGGCTGCATCTCACTACTAGACAAAACTTGGACAATTCTACATGGAAGAAAAAAATAATTACTAATGTGATTTCATCAATCATGACAATTTCTCCTTAGTCAGGGCTATAGAGGTAAATGATACTCTCTGTATTATTACCACAGCCGAGATTAGCTATTTGAGTGCAGGAAGGTGGAGGCACTTAATGATGGACGCCGCCTTTTTGAAGCATGGCCCTTTGAAGATTTCCTCAATAGTGAGGAGACTTGCGCCCATGAGGGAGTAGACTGATTTCAGCACAGTTACTAGTTTCACTGTCTGCTGGATAAACGCGCTGACCAGTTGAGCTGGCAGGGCCAAAGTGTGCCTGCAACCTATTCCTTTTTTATTTCATATTTGTGATGGCCGTCTCCTGAAAGAGCACAATTTCACAATGGCAAATGCAGTGATGCCTACACACCAACGATGCCACATGAGCAGAAGATCAAGTTGTAACGAAGTCCACCACCCTGTAGGACAACAGGAAGCATCCGGCCACTGAATATTATAGTAATGGCAATTCCATTAAAATGAGTGTGACGTGACAGCCTCCCCTGCTACAGTCCTCACCACTGATTTACTTCCTGCATTCACTCTGAGCCTTTATCACCTTATGTATTACTTCACGTCCATATTTATTAAAATAAATTTTGGGATAATGCAATTAAGATATTGTAATATGAATTTATGGTTTAAATACATTTGAAAATATAATTAGAATTTAATGCCTCAAAGATTCCAGTCCAGTCTGAGGGAAAATGCACAATTATTTCATATCTCCTTTATGAAGTCAGCCATGGGTACAAGCCTCCCCACCATCAAGGAGATGACTCAAAAACGTGGTGCCCATCATTAAGGGCCCCCACCACCCAGGACATGTCCTTTTCTCACTGCTACCATCAGAGAGGAGGTACAGGAGCCTGAAGATGCACACTCAGCAATTTAAGAACAACTTCTTCCCCTCCTGCCATCAGCTTTCTGAACGGACCCCGAGCCCGATGAACACTACCTCACTATCTGCCTCTCTCTTCGCGCTACCTAGTTTAATTCTATACTTCTCTTTGGAACTTACAGTGATTTTTAATGTATTGCACGCTATCGCGAGACAACAAATTTCATCAGGTTTCATGGGCGACACGGTAGCGTAGTAGTCGGCACAACACCATTACAGCCCCAGCGACCTGGTTTTAATTCCCGCCGCAAGGAGATTGTACGTTCTCCCCATGACCGTGTGGGTTTCCTCCCACATCCCAAAAGACGTATGGGCAGGTTAGCAGGTTAATTGGTTACATGGGTGTATTGGTCGGCACTGTTCCATTGAGCTGGAAGGGCCCGTTACCCCACTGTACCTCTAAATAAAACAGAAATGCCAGTGATAATAAACGTGATTCTGTCTCTGAAGTGCGGGGAAGGATTGGATAAATTAAAATTATATTTCACGTATGATCTAAGGCACATTTATTCCGAGACGTCAAAGATAGAAAATGTTGCTGCGAGCCAAAAGGAGAATCGGGGTGGGGGGAGCTTGTGCTTAGCTGGTTAAATCTTAACTATCGGATAACCAGCAGTGAGCTTTGTGGAGCGTAGCGTGAGGGAACAGTGAACACTCACTGATGACCCATCTGTTCTTTAGCTCAGCGGAGCAGGGAGGAACATATGAACGATAAAGCCGATGCATCTGCAGCAATTATACTCAGGCCATAGGTCACAGCTACGAGCATCAGGGTCAACTGATAGCTGGCGTTATCGGTCCCTTTTCTTCACGGCATCTGGTGCCCCTTCCATAAAGAATCCCATTGTTGGGACTCCCTTACCCTTTTCCACTGAGTTTCTGCCGTGTATTGAGCTGAAAACGCAGCAGACTTTTGCTGACTTTTGCAAGGTTTTTGCTCCTTTCCTTGAAAAAAAACTAGGGAGATAATAGCCATTCCACACAGGGACAGATTTGCTTGAAAGAGCACTGTTGCTGCCTGCGGCTATAATGAGCCAATTTTGTTCTGTGAAAATGGGAAAAGCTGAGCAGCTGCAGTGTTGTCTGGCTTCTGACAAATGATGCTGTCACTCCTCCTAATGATTGGTAATAGGATGGCATTTCACTTTTCACACAGATGAGACCCTGACATTGACAGAAAGTGAAAGAAGCCGCCCACCAGCCCTTCTTCAATTCTCGCTCATAATACGGAAAAGGTTCACACTCACTTTGATTTCCTTGTGCTATTACTGCACCTTTTTGCATTCCCGCTGATTGTTTAACCTTTGAAAAGACCGTATGGGAGGGTGCAAATTGAGGCCGCAAAAACAACAAGGCAGCAGAGAGCACAGTGCAGGCCCCCGCTGAATTATTTTCCTCAGGTATTTCGTTACGTATCAGCCCAGGGTTTGTGTCCCAAAATCAAAGTGTTAATGGTATTCAATACTGCCCAAAGTGTGACCAAGGAAAATTGATATTGCTCATTTCATATCCAAAGCATTGTTTTGGAAAAAATGTGCAGTTTTTCCCTCAAACTACTGGCAAATTCTATTGGTATATAGCCTTGAAAAACAGCATCATATCTGACACTGAATGAGGGCAAGGCCTTTGCCCCACAAGGTGGGGAGGGGTGGATGTTGGGGAAATAATACGAACACATAGGCCGAGTCAATTAAGCAAATCCTCAGTATCTACGAACACATAAAGTAACATTAGTGAGATGGTTAATAACAAAGAAAGGGAATGGAAAGGGAGCTAAAGCTTTGAAGGGAAATTAACTACAAAATGGTTAAGGTGAGTATCAGAGCATCATCTTATAAAAACAGACATGCTGTTTCATAAACTGGTTTCCATAGCACTACACATAGATTATCTCCTGTACACCTATTTCCAAACCGTTCCCAGGACTATAATATTTCTATTTTATGACAGTTTTTCATAGTGTGAGGGAATTTTGAAAATTCCTCCTTTTGAACGGTTGCACTCGGACATAAATTATCCATTTCCATGGATTGCCTGTGACCTGTCAGGAAAATGTCTCACAATTTGCCCTTTGTTCACTCCACACAAATTTTCAAAGCCCAGCACCTAAAGCAAGCTAGTAACTTACAAAACAAGACCTGGTCTTTTCTATCTCATGTAAATTCTGGAGAAATTAAATAACTAGACCATAAATATTATTTGCAACATCTATATTTTAGGTAGTAAATAGCACAGATAATTGATGATTGATATTCTTATAACCATTAAGTTCTATATCACTTCCCCTTTGACCTCATGTATTGAAATCCTGATAGTACAATGTGAATTTTCTAATTTTCTGCATTGGATTTTGAAGTAAAATGTAGACACCTCACAATTGCTCCATAAATGCACTGTAATGACAGGCCTGTCTGGCTTGTATTTATTTACATTGATCTATTGCCTTGATAATCACTCCCAGTGCAGCACAAATATTCCTTCCAGTCTATTGCCATGTTTCATTTTATTATCAATTTAGAGAAGTGTAACAGAAATTAAAGAATAATTATATTTTCTTGGGACTTTGAGTGGTTCTCCTGTCCCTTGAATCAGGTGGCTGAGGATTTGAGTTTAAAAGGGCAAAGATTAAGATTTCAGGTTGATAATCGAGTTCAGAGGTAACACAAATATGTAACGTTTTCGTATTAGAGGGGCTGAAAAGCCTGATTGTATTTCAATGCTCTCAAGAGCCTTCAGATAAAATGCTAACCAAGTTCAAAGTTTAAAGTGTATATATGTTACCATTTACAATCCTGACGTTCATATTCTTGCAGGCTTACTCAAAACAGAATAATAACCATAATAGAAACAAAGACCACACCAGCTGTGCGTTCAGCCACTGTGCAAAAGACAATAAACTGTGCTAATACAAAAAGAAAGAAATCATAATAATAAATAAATAAGCAATAAATATTGAGAACATGAGATGAAAAGTCCTTGAAAGTGAGTCCATATGTTGTGGAAACACCTTAGTGAAAGGGTAAGTGAAGTTGTGTGAGGTTATCACCTTCTGTTCAAGAGCTTGATGGTTGAGGGGTAATAACTCTTCCTGAACCTGGTGGTGCAAGTACTGAGGCTTCTATACCATCTTCCTGATGACAGCAGTGAGAAAAAAACCATGGCCTGAGTGGTGGTGGTCCCAGATGATGGATGCTGCTTTCCTGCAACAATGCTCCTTGTAGAAATGCTCAATGGTGGGGAGGGCTTTATTCATGATGGACTGGGCTGTATCCAATACCTTTTGTAGGCTTTTCCATTCAAGGTCATTGGTGTTTCCACACCAGGCTGTGATGCAGCCAGTCAATAAACTCCACCACACATCCATTGAAGTTTGTCAAATCAATAATTCATTCAGGCTTTTCTAGTGGTTCTGTTCAAATTCCTTTTATGTATATCTCAGTTTGAGGCTTGAAAGTTCTAAGATTCTTAACTCATCAACAATCTCTGCAGGAAATAGATAGGCAGCTATTTATCTCCTCTGTGGCCATGCAATAGTCTTGGATGTACAGCAGTTGTTTTGCCAAAGTAAACAACCATACTTTGCTGATATAATGGCGGGTGACCATGACACAGTGAATTGGTGAACAAGGAGGAAAATGCCATGGATTATCAGAAATTGCTGGATGATATTGTTAGTCCACTAATCAACATCTCAGTCTTTAAGTAATTGAAATTTTGATGAAGTTACTCTACTTCACATTAATTACCCATTAAGTTCACCTGAGAAAATTAAATCTTGAAATAGGCAGGGAAAAAAAAACACCTTTCAGCAATCTATTGTCAATGACAAACAATCAGCCGTTCTTGCCCAGAAAACGAACAATTCTGTGCTGGAGTCTCATTCCTTCAATGGGTGAATTGCTTTAGAAAATGTGAAATTTTCAATTTTTCTGTCTTTGTCTAGCTTTTCATTTCCCCCTTTATTTTGTCTGTCTTAATCCAATCTTTCAACTTCCTTTCAATCTGAATTTTCCCTTTCTAAACAACTCCCTCATCTCACTTTATTTCCCAATCCTCAAATCTCATTAGTTAAGGAGAACTGTCTGCGGGTTTCATCGTTCACCAAGGTCTCTCTGTTTTCCTCACTGCACCATTATAAAGTCAATCTTTCAGCTGCTATGTTTCATTTTCAAACTTACTTGCCAAAAGATGCCCTGCCAACTATGATTGGTTGTTTGTGTGTGTGTGTGTGTGTGAGAGAGAGAGAGAGCCATTTTAGGGTGAAATCTGGATTTTACATCCAAATGGTCCATGCCAAACTTTTTGTACAATAATTTATTACATGATATATTCTTTTAATTTGAATATAGAATATTAGACAAATAAAATGCAATGTCATGTATTAACATTTCCATCTGTTTAAAAAACTAAGATGTTTATTTAAGGAACACACACAAAATGCTGGAGGAACTCATTAGGCCAGGCAGTACTGGATTTCCAGCATCTGCAGATTTTCTTGTCTTTATGATTATCAAAGGAAAGGCCTAACATTCTTTGCCTCATTGAAACTTGTGGTTTGGCTCTGAAGATTGTGTTCTTCACATTCAATGATTATAATTCTTATGATGGTGTTGATTACAATGATTACAATGCAGTGCTTTTTGTGAAGAAGTTTACAAGTCAGACATTTAATTCAAAAAAATGGCGGCATGGTAGCATAGTGGTTAGCCTAATGCTTTGTTCATTTCTCTCCGTTGGCTGTAAAGAGTTTGTACGTTCGTCCCGTGACCACATGGGTTTCCTCCAAGTGCTCCAGTTTCCTCCCATAGTCCAAAACCTAACCAGGTGGTAGATTAATTAGCCACTGTAAATTGTCCCGTGATTAAGCAAAGGTTAAACCGGGGGTTGCTGGGCAGCACGGCTCGAAGGGCCAGAAGGGCCTGTTTCATGCTGTATCTCAATAAATAAATACAAGATACTGATTGAAATATACTTGAGTAAAAGTTGTCAATTCAATTTGTTTTTTTCTTAGTTCATTTACAGAATCAGCACTTATCGTTGACTATGGACAAACTGATAATTCAAAGAAAGTATTTATTTATAGTGAATTGCAATCAATAGATATTTGATAATGTACATCAGTGTGCACATCTGTACTTTGCCAAAAATAATCATTCATGCCATTTCTAATAGAACCATTTGAAAGATCTCTGGTTAAGTGAGGTTAGCACTTTGAAATATTTACTGGACAATGAAAGATTGCAGCCTTGTCATATCAGGTTGAAAAAAATTTCTCATAGCAGGGCTCAGAGAAATCAATTTTGTAGAAGTTTCTTACTGTAGCCCATAATTAATATCTAACTCTCTGGGATGATGGCATATTTTACAACATGCCATTGCCTATTTGCAGCCAAGAATCAGCACAGCAGCACAATTCAGGGTTACACAGCAGAGTTAACAAGCTGGATGCCAGTTTTATTGCTCTCTTAAATTAGGGATCACTTACTCTATAGTTAAAGTAATCACGCAAGGGTGTTTATGTTTATACATATGTCTGCTTTTTTAACCCCAGAGGTCTTTCTTTCAGGCAATAAAGTAAGGTTTGACAAAAAAGATTTTTGCAAAGATATTAGAAACGGAGCATAAGCACAAGAGGTTCTGGAGATGTTGGAAATGCAGAGCAACATGCAGAGAATGCTGGAGGAAATTATTGGATCAGCTGCATTAATGGAGAGGAATAAACAGTCTTTTTATTAATCAAAATAAACTTCATCCACAATTTTTAAAAAAATTATGCAATGCCTTCTCAATCTTTACATTCGTAGTCAATGCCTTCAGCACTGTTCCATTACATTCCTACACACCAATAGCACTGCCGTCACTCATGTGGTCCCTTGGGGTGTATATAACTAAAATAATTGAGAGGCTTCCTCACTCAACATACACCAGAAGCAGAAGAACCTTATACTGCAGTATATCCCCACCAAACCCTTGCAGTGGCTGCATCAAGCTTCAGTGTGACCGTCGAAATCATCCCCAACCTGAGGATCCACAGACCCCTTGCTTAATGATATTGGTCCACGGTGTTAATAAAACCATGCTCTAAATAGTCAACGTTTCAGGCCAAGAGCCTTCATCAGGACTGGAAAGGAAGGGGTTAGAAGCTGGAATAAGAAGGTAGGGTGAGGGGAAGGATTGCAAGCTGGAAGGTGATAGGTTAAACCTGGTGAGGGGGAAGGTAGATGGGTGGTGGAAGTGGAGTGATGAAGCTAGAAGCTGGGAGGTGAGAGGCAGAAAAGGTAAAGGGCTGAAAATGAAGGAATTTGACAGGGGGGAGAGTGGACCATGAGAGAAAGGGAAAGAGGATGGGCACCAGAGAGAGGTGATGGGCAGGTGAGGGGAAGGGAATGGGTGCAAGGGGAGCCAGAATGGGGAATGGAAGAAGGGAGTAAGGGGAGAGGGAAGGAGAAATTACCATAAGCATGTTCATGCCATCAGGTTGGAGGCAACACCAATGGAATATGAAGTGTTCTTCCTCTAACCTGAGTGTGACCTCAAAACAAAGCAGCTATCACTGAAACTATGATGACTAACAATCTAGTACTATTTCAAAGAGGATCACACAGCTGCTAAACAAGCACTATGAAAACAATTTGATTCCATTGTAAGAAAACTTCCATGTTTTGAATTCATAAAGCTCTCTGTAAAAAAATACTTCTATGATTTGACAGAAATCTCAGGAACTGCTTAAGCATATATAACAGGATCAGACTAATATTTTTAAAAATGTAACTTTTGTTGAAGGAAACCCACCTTTATGTCTGAGGTAGTTTCATTTCAATGAAGAAAAATAATTAAGCCAATTTTGAAGATGACAGCCTACATCTGTATGTAATCATGTCCAAATTCCTGGAAATTTGTACTCACGCTCATTTTCAATGACTTCTTACAACTCAGTATTATTTCTAATTTGCCTAATTTGTCTTATTTTGAACATTAGTTGTTTGTCAGTCTTTGTTTATGTGTGGTTCTCATACACTCTATTCTATCTCTTTATTTTCCCATAAATTTCTGAAAAAAATTAATCTCAAGTTAATATATGGTAACATATACGTACTTTGATAATAAGTTTTACTTCTCACTTTGATTTTGAAGTGTCTTGCTCTGGGACCTCGCTGAACATGGGGTTGGAACACCTGCTCCTGAATCTATAGGCAAGAAATTGAAAAGTAAAATTGAACGCCTACAAGAAAATGAATCTCAGAGTAATATA
This sequence comes from Mobula birostris, assembly GCF_030028105.1. NCBI lineage: Eukaryota > Metazoa > Chordata > Chondrichthyes > Myliobatiformes > Myliobatidae > Mobula > Mobula birostris. The sequence goes on from NC_092388.1 coordinate 12,678,757, forward strand.
TAGTGACATATACATACTTTGATGACACATTTACTTTGAACTTTGCACTAATTAAATCAGAGAAGGACATTTCCTCCTCCTTCACTATATTTCCTCTGTTATCTGGGGCACTCAGTGGAAGTGGACACGTGTGCAGCTCCCCCACACTCCCATCCCTCTCTTTCCACCCTTCCCAGTGAGAATTATTTAGAGATGTTACTGTAGTAAAATAGCCACAATTATTGCTGTTAGCCAGGACCTCTTCTATACAATGACCCTGGCAGATGGGATGGACAAACAGAAGATCTATTCACTTTCCACTGAAAACAGGTAGATCAGAATCCTGCTTGGACAATAGTCTATCCCATTTTCTGATCTCTGATTTACTGTTCTATTACAGCACATTCCTGTACACCAGTAGCACTGCCACCATTCATGTGTCTCCCTGGGGTAGTATACCACCACAATATTTGAGGGGTTTTCTCACCCACCCCTCCAGAAGTTGAAGAGCTCCGTGCTGTGCTCCTTCCTCACTGAGCCCTTGTGGTGACTTCATCAAGCTTCAGTGTGTCCCTCTAAACCAGGGGTTTCCAATCTGGGGTCCACAGACTCCAGGTTTAATGGTATAGGTCCACGGCATAAAAAAGGGTAGGAACCTCTGCTCTGAACAGTCATCGTTTCAGGCCAAATTTTCAGGACTGGAAAGGAAAGGCAAAGATGCCAGAATAAGGGGCCCAGAATGGTACCTCTAGTCCTCAGTATTTTATTCTGTTTGTGATTCGTTAGGATCATTACAATAATTATCAGTGATTTTTTTCTCTCTCTATCTCTTACAAATGGTCAGTGACAATAAAGTAAATAGTCTCCAACTGGAAATGAATTGATCAGCTGTCCATTATGAAACACATTATGTTAAGTTTTGAAAAACACCCTGGGAGATAGATGAGGATTTGACCCAAGTGCCTGTAATATTGATAATGATCTGAGGGTAATCATTCCTGTAGTCAGTGCCCAGGGTACAGACAAAGGCTTATAAGCAGTCCACTACCAATTGACCTCTTGGCTAATAGCTGCAATTCTAGAGTGTAAAATGACAAAATCGGGAAGATTTGGATACAGAACAAGAATGAATATTTAATCATGCAGTGATATTCAGAATAAGCAAACCAGGACCAGCTAACAAGTGGAGCCACGCAACATGGGAAGAATGCATGTCACCCAAGCGTAGAAGTGGATTATGATGTCAATGCCCCAGCAGACTACTCATTGTGAAAAGCTCGAAAGATTAATGTGTTTCAGACAACACTGGAGTACATAATCATCATTATGTATTGTGTCATATGTCATTGGCGATCATGGAGGTCTTTAATACCTCCTTCATGCTATTTTTATTTTTTTTTTATCTGTGACCATGATTATTATTGGGAAATCTTTCTACAGAAGTGGTTTGCCATTGCCTTCTTCTGGACAGGGTCTTTACAGGACGGGTGACCCCCAGCCACTGTCAATACTCTTCAGAGATTGTCTGCCTGGCATCAGTGGTCGCACAACCAGGACTTGTGATATGCAATGCACCAGCCGCTCATATGACCATCCACCACCTGTTTCCATGGCTTCACGTGACCCTGATAAAGGGGGAAAGGATAAGCAGGTGCTACACTTTTCCCAAGGGTGACCTGCAGGTTAGCAGAAGGAAAGAGCGCTTACAGCTCCTTTGGTTGAGATGTATCTCCAGCCTGCCACTCAATACCTTAATCAAAACAATAGTTTTTCAAGGATTTTTATTTGAGCCGCCACATGATCTGCCTTTATGCAGTCCTTATGAATGAACAAGAAACTGTACTTTAGAGTCCATAAGCTCATCCCTTATATCTCTTACACTGTGGCCACTTTATTGGCTACTATAAGTAGCCACTGAGTGTACGTTCATGGTCTTCTGCTACTGTAGCCCATCCGCTTCAAGTTTCGACATGTTGTGCATTCAGAGATGCTCTTCTGTACACCTCTGTTGTAATGCTTGATTATTTAAGTTTCTGTTGCCTGCCTGTCAGCTTGAACTAATCTGGCCATTTTCCTCTGACCTTTTTCATTAATAGGTCATTCTATTTCCCACAGAACTGCTGCTCAATGCATGATTTTTTGTTTATCGCACCATTTGCTGTAAACTGTAGAAACAGTTAGAAACATAGAAACATAGAAAACTTACAGCACAATACAGGCCCTTCGGCCTACAAAGTATGCCGAACATATCCCTACCTTAGAAATTACTAGGGTTACCCATAGCCCTCTATTTATCTAAGCTCCATGTACCTATCCAAAAGTCTCTTAAAAGACCCTATTGTATCCACCTCCACCACCGTTGCCGGCAGTCCATTCCACACAATCACCACTCTCTGCATAAAAAACTTACCCCTGATATCTCCTCTGTACCTACTTCCAAGCACCTTAAACCTGTGCCCTCTTGTGGCAGCCATTTCAGCCCTGGGAAAAAACCTCTGACTATCTGCATGATCAATGCCTCTCATCATCTTATACACCTCTGCCAGGCCACCTCTCATCCTCCGTTACTCCAAGGAGAAAAGGCCAAGTTCACTAAACCTGTCTTCATAAGGTATGCTCCCCAATCCAGGCAACATCCTTGTAAATCTCCTCTGCACCTTTTCTATGGTTTCCATATCCTTCCTGTAGTGAGGCGACACAATACTCCAAGTGGGGTCTGACTGGGGTCCTATATAGCTGCAACATTACCTCTCGGCTCCTAAATTCAATTCCACGATTGATGAAGACCAATACACCGTATGCTTTCTTAACCACAGAATCAACCTGCACAGCTGCTTTGAGCGTCCTGTGGACTCGGACCCCAAGATCCCTCTGATCCTCCACACTGCCAAGAGTCTTACCATTAATACTAAATTCTGCGGTCATATTTGACCTACCAAAATGAACCACTTCACACTTACCTGGGTTGGCCTCCATCTGCCACTTCTCAGCCCAGTTCTGCATCCTCTCAATGTCCCGCAGTAACCTGTGACAATTGTGTGTGAAAATCCTGGGAGATCAGTAGTATCTGAGATATTCAAACTACCCCGCCTGGCACCAACAATCATTCCATAGGCAAAGTCGCTTGCCCATTTCTTCACCTGTTGTTTGGTCTGAACAACAACTGAATCTCTTGACCAGGCTTTTACACCTTGAGTTGCTGCCACATGATTGGCTGGTTTGATATTTGCATGAATAAACAGAAGTACAAGTGTACCTGATAAAGTGGCCACTGAGTGTATTTATTTACTAATTAAGATACAGTGTGAAGTAATCCCTTCCAGCCCTTCGATCCATGCCAGCCAACAATCCCCCAATTTAATCCTCGCCTAACCATAGCACAATGTCCAATTAACCTATCAACTGGTATGTCTTTGGACTGTGGGAGGAAACCAGAGCACCCGAAGAAAACCCAAGTGGTCATGTGGAGAACGTACGAGTTCCTAATATGTTAATAATATGACATGTGAATTCTGCAGTTGTATTTACTGTGAGCAGGCTACCGTTCTTTCTAACTTTTTGGAATCATACACTTCCCTCCTGCAAATGAGACTAATTAAACTCCCAGGCTGTTCAGGAGGAGAATAGTGGCAGATGGCTCTTGCTGGGTCCTTGTGAACATAGCTCCCTCAGCAAAACAACCAAACAGGTTGGCCAGCCATTCATCTCAGAGCAGTTTGATGAAACACTGCCAGTTTAGAATGACTGTCACATCTGGTCTATAAGAATAGCCCTTGTGTTCCAATTGTGATTCATTTTGGAAGTACCTGCAGACACTTTCATGATGTGATAAAATGCTGTGTAAGGCCAGGTAAAATTTATTTATATAATATATTCAAACAAGTAATATTTATTTTAACCAATGAATTATATGTATTTTAACCTGATAAAGGTTTAATAAGCCCTCTGATCTGTTTTCTGTTTGCATAGCAAACACAATTAAAGTCTCCAAGGAGGAAGCACTTGCTCCTGTTTGTTACCAAAAACAAATAAATGACTTCATTCTGAATTTAATGGTGTTCGCCAGCTGGCTTTCTCTGCTTATGTGCATTGATTTACCTCTTTCACTAATAAACTTGTGTTAAAACCAAGTACTTTTGATGGACTCTGGATTGGGCTCTCTTTGGGGGGGGGCTTCTGCTGTTGTTGCATGGTTGGGGGGGTGGTGAGGGGTTCATTGCTCCTGCTGGCACGTACAGGGGGAATCAATGCCGCCATTTGGGTGGAGAGAGTGGGGGGGGGTTTGGGGGCTTTGGGGCTTCGATGTTTCTAGCTTTCATCCTATGGGGGTCTTGTTTCGTAGACGTCTGTGAAGAGTATGAATTTCAGGTTGCATACTATCCATTCTCTAATTTTAAATGAACCTTTAAAATCCTTTGTAAATGAACCTTTGAAATACAGTTTATGCACCTGCAGTCATTGGGACATAAACCATTTCAGAGAATATCTAATTGTATGCCAAAATTAACACTTTGATTGATGGACTTCACAGCCTGCCCATTGCTTAAATGGAGATATTGATCTGGAATTTTCTTGGAACATTGTTACTTCTATTTACTACCCATCTATCTGCTAAACTGGTTCTTACCTTGAACAAGGATCCATGGCACAATCTTCCTCAACAAAGCAGGTGGGCAAAGCTCTGAGCAGTGGAAAGTCTCACTGATTGTAAATTCCATGGAAATGTTTTGAGAATTGTTTGAACCTTGCCCCCAGGCTGAACTGATTGTTAAAGTTGTGAAGGACTCTTCAATCATCACCTCCTGAATAACCAATGCTGCCAGGATAATCAAGGACACGACCCACCCAGCCAACACACTTTTCGTCCCTCTTCCCTCCGGGAGAAGGCTCAGGAGCTTGAAGACTCGTACAGCCAGATTTGGGAACAGCTTCTTTCCAACTGTGATAAGACTGCTGAACGGATCCTGACCTGGATCTGGGCCGTACCCACCAAATATCCGGACCTGCCTCTCGGTTTTTTTGCACTACCTTACTTTCCATTTTCTATTTTCTATTTATGATTTATAATTTAATTTTAAAAAAATATTTACTATCGGTTTGTACTCCAGGGAGCAGGAAGCGCAGAATCAAATATTGCTATGATGATTGTACGTTCTAGTATCAATTGTTTGGCGACAATAAAGTATAAAGTAGAAAGTACCTATGGACTCACTTTCAAGGAACCTACAACTCATGTTGGCAGTATTAGTTATCTAGCTATCTTATTATTTGTTTCTTCTTATTATTTGCTTTTTTTTGCCTTAGCACAATTTGTCTTCTTTTGTACATCAATGGTTTGCCAGCGTCTGTGTGTAGTTTTTCATAAATGTCATTGTGTTTCTTTATTTTCCTGAAAATGCCTCCAAGAAACTGAATTTCATATGATGACATGATAAGAAATTTACTTTGAATGTTTGTGGATAAATTTGATTTAATTTAGCTAGCGAAACAGCATGGAACCCTCCCGCCCTTCGAGCCATGCCACTCAGCAACCCCACAGCCCCGATTCACCCTAACCTAATCATGGCAATGACAAATCAACGGTACGTCTTTGGGCTGTGGGAGGAAACCGGAGCACTCGGGGGAAACCCACGCATTCCGTGGGAACTGCAGAGACTCATTACAGAACCACGCCGGAGCTGAACCCCAAACTCCAGAAAGCCGTGAGCCGCAACTGCGTCATGCTTTGCTGAATATCTCCAGCATTAACAAACGTTGAGAAGATTTCAAAGATTAAGTATACTGATTTCAAGAATATAAATGTTTAAAACTTGTTCTAGAAAATTAAAGCACTTGAAAAACTTAGGACACACTTAGAAGCAATTAAATAGAACATAGAACATAGAATACTACAGCACATGAATGGGCCCTTCAGCCTACAGCATTGTGCTGAACCAATTAATTTAGTAATCAACAAAATATAGAACATAGACACAGGCCGAGTGATTGTTAAGTATAATGATAATGACTCTACATGGTATAACAAAAAGGGGTAATCCCGTCTTGTAGAGGAACTATCCTGAGGGAGCATTTGAAGCAAAATATTTGGTATTATTCCTGTTTGAAAACATAGAGGAGCCAACTACTTTGTAATGCAGAACTTGTAAAGCTTCTTTAATTTTTGAAGAAGGAAGTAATGCCTTCTTTATGGAGTATTCCTCATTCTTCAGGATAATGGCACGCGAAGGCCATTGGATGTGCTTGACTCTGTTGGAATGAGAGAGAAGCAAGAGCAGATGTCGGTGGGAGGACAGACTCTAAAATAAAACACTGTCGAAACTGCTGTGTAGCTGCAGAAATCAGTGAGGCAAATCTCCACCCTCTTCAGACTCGTTCACTCCTTACTGAAGCCTGGGTCAGAAGGTTCCGGCAACAAGCAGCTCCTTAGAAACCCCATTCCACATTTGTTCGTTTGTTATGTGCCATGTCGTATGACATGGGCGATCATGATCTTTCCATGACCATGATTGTTCTCAGCAAATTTTTCAACAGAAGTGGCTTGCTGTTGCCTTCTTCTGGGCAGTGTCTTTACAAGGCAGGTGACCCCGGCTATCATCAATGCTCTTCGGAGATTGTCTGCCTGGAGTCAGTGTTGTGATGTGCCCCAGCTGTTCATACAACCATCCATCACCCGCTTCCATGGCTTCACGTGACCCCGATCCGGGGCTAAGCAGGTGCTACTCTTCGCCCAATGGTGACCTGCAGCCTTGTGGAGGTAATAAGCACCTTACAACTTCTTTGGTAGAGACATATCTCTACCCTCCCACCTTAGTCCACATTACCCTGGTCTAATCGTGACATTGTGTGAAAATAAACCAAATAAGTTGGCAGCTTGCTTCACACTTATCTAGATTTTTTTATTCCCATTAGCTGTAGTTGTTTGTCCATCTTTGTATGTGTAGTTTTTCAATAGGTTTCAATAGATACATTTAATGCCAGAGAAATGTATACAATATACATCCTGAAATTCTTTTTCTTCGCAAACATCCACGAAAGCAGAGGGGTGTCCCAAAGAATGAATGACAATTAAATGTTAGAACTCCAAAGACCACCCCCGCAGCTCCACTCTCCCATGCATAAGCAGCAGCAAAGCAAAGACTCCCCCTCCCCCACCAACAAAAAAGCATCGGCACCCCCCACCGAGCACTCAAGCATGCAGCAAAGCATCAGTAAAGACACAGACTTGCAGTACCACAAAGGCTACTCGTTCACCCAGTAATTTGACATACCTCAGACTTTCTCTCTCCGTAATGTGTATCTTTGTATCTACAGTGAATGCCTGCAAGAAAATTAGTTTCAAGGTAGCATATGGTGACATATACATATTTTGATAAAAAATGTACTTTGAACTTTGATTCCCTGTTTCAAACTATCATCCCAACTCATAATTACCATTCTGTAAGGAGTTTGTACTTTCTTCCCGTGGCCATGTGGCTTTCCTCCGGGTGCTCCGGTTTCCTCCCACATTCAAAGACGTACAGGTTAGGGTTAGAAAGTTGTGGGTATGCAGTGTTAACGCCTGAAGAATGGTGATACTTGCAGGCTGCCTCCTGGCACATCTCAGACTGTGTTGGTCATTGGCGCAAAGAGCACATTTCACTGCATGTTTTGATGTACATGTGACACACAAAGTTATCTTTAGGTAGAGAGTGAAATATTAACAATAAATAATATTAATTCATAAATTAACTGGGTAGAGGAGCCTGAAGAAGTTTCTCGGCCTGAAACATCAACTGTTTACCCATTTGTCTGTGTTGCTCTGGGAACATCCATGTTTTTAAAAATCAACATGGCACCAACTTGGAAGATCACTCCCCGCTGTGATCCACAAAGAAGGGTGCAAGGTGGAAACACTCAGCATCAGAATCCTCTGGTGTTCCCGACTAATGCGAAACATTGGCCTAGTTGTCAGCTGAGAGAGATGGGGTTGACTTTTGACAGTGTACTTCATCACTAGACATCTAGGAAGACCTAATTATTTTGCAGGATTGTGGTACTGGAGTAACGCACCTGCTCCCTTGGTTTATATTAGCCAAGATTTGGAGTCATGGAGCAGAATGATGTTGAAGCTTCAGAGAAGATCCAGAGGAGGTTTACCAGGATGTTGTCCAGATTAGAGAACACATTTTAAGAAGATAGGTTGAGCAAGCGAGGGATTTACCTCTGGAGCAAAGGAGAATGAGAGGCAACTTGATAAAAGTAGAGTGGGCAGCCTGCATCATTTTCCCAGAGTGCCAATGGACAATAACAGCGGACATCCTTTTAAGGTGAATGGAGGAAAGTTTAGGGAATGTGAGGTAAGTTTTTTACACAGAGAGTGCTAAGTGGCTGGAACCCACTGCTGGGGGTGGTGGTAGAGGCAGATATATTTGGGACATTTAAGAAACAGTTAGGCACATGGATGAAAGGAAAATGAAGGGTTATGGGCCATGGAGTACATTAAAATGTTGCACAATATCATGGACCAAAGGGCCCATACTGTGCTGTACTGTTCTATATGCTATGTTGTAATGATGTAGGGTCAGATGGTGTAACGACTTCACAACTGGTTTGGAGCATTAGGATGGTGTAGAGCATGATGGGAGACATAAAATGGCTCAACGGTCCATTTCATATCAGGGAATGTATACTATATACAACCTGAAATTCCTACTCTTCACAGACATCCATGAAATAGAGGAAAAGCCCTAAAGAATGAACGACAGAAAGACATAGAACCCTAAAGCTCCCCCATGCACAAGCAGCAGTAAAGCATCAACCCTCCCCACCCTCTTATTGCAGCAGAAAGCATTAGCCTCCTCATCACCCACCATGCTACAAATGCTAATGTTATCCTACTGCCTTAAATATTTATTTATTCAATTTTATTTATTTAAAGTCACAGCAGGGCAACAGATCCTCCCAAGCCGGCGCCGCCCGATTGCACCCACCTGACCAATTTACCTACAAACCTGTGCATTTTTGGATCGTGGGAGGAAACAGAAACTCCCAGAGGAAACCCATGCGGCCATGCAGAGGACCTACGAACTCCTTACCGACAGCGGCAGAATTGCACCAGGTTGCTGGTGTTGTAATAGCATTACACTGCCATGCAGGCCCCAAACATGTTTCATGATTTGTTGCAAGAAGTATCATGATTTTATGATCAGTTTCATGCTTTTCTGCTGCAGAATGAGAATACTTCTGCCTGGATTTTCCTCAGTTATGACAGTGACAAGCACTTGTTAAGTCGCCGTGGGTGGGTGTGGTCTGGCTCCTCTGTGGCCAAGCTAGATTCAGCAGCTACATTCTTTTTACAATCCACTTTGAACATATGATGTTTTCTTGACCTTTTCCGAATCCAGAGTACTCACGTTCCTTTGCCTGCAGAGCAGAGACCACCACCGAAGTCGGTGCCAGAGACTGAGTGGTTTTGGATCAAGTGCGTGGAATGCAAAGGATGCCCCCTGACTTCACATCATTCAAACTTTAGCAGTGGGCAGCTGTCAGTAAACTGAGACGCTAATGCCCTCAGGCTGAACGTGGGACCAGCTCTCTTTTCAAGAAGGAACAGCAAAGCACCACATCGTCTTTTCAATTCAAAAAATTTACATTATATTTACTCTTTTCCTTGGCTAGTCATTCTGCAGCTCAGAATAACTCCTCAGGTCTTAAGCATATTCATGTCACAATCACGTAGCACTTGGTTATAGTCATCAACGTAAATATCTGTGGCATATACTGTCATATAATCAGTCTTCCACTCCCACGCTTCAAGAAGTTCAGAATGCAAAGTGAAAACTCCTTAAATGATATTTGAACACAAGTCACTTCTATTTTCTTCTCTAATTCTTGATAGCTGATGCATAACAACTCCTACAGGAAGCACATTAACAATAAAAAAACACACAGGCCATTCCAAGATTTATGACATCAATCAATCTGCTATCCTCTGCAAAAAAAAAACACATCATTTCTGGCTACTGCAGGGCCTAGGTTTTCATTTCTATTGAAGTAAAGGATATAACAATCAGCTGATCCTTTCCCTCCCACAACTTGTGAACACTAGAGCCCAAGATGAGAATGTTGTTGCACATTCTGATGAGTTAGTAGCTACTTATTCAGCTCTTGTTTCGTCCGAGCCTCTGCCACTGGTCTCAATATGCAGGCACTGTAAACAGCGTAGAGGCTTGCCGAGGTTTAGAGTCCGCTCCGCCATTCCAAAATAGCTGGTTTATTATCCCTCTGAACCCCATTCTCCCGGTAACCTTTGATGCCCCTCCTCATCAAAAATCTACCAGACTCTGCTTTAAATACACCGGATGACTTGGCCTCCACAGCATTCTGGAGCAATAAATTCTACAGCGTCACTGTCCTCAGGCTGAAGAAATTCTTCCTACCTGAATGGACGTAATTTTGTTCTGAAGGATATCCCTTCAAGACTTCCCCCACTGAAGGAAATATCTTCTCCACGTTCACTCTTCCTTGGCCTTTCAATTTTCAGTAGACTCCAATGAGATACCCCCTTCATTCTTCTAAACTCCAATGAGTATAGGTCCAGAGCCATCAGCCACTTTATAAGAGAAACATATTGAAGTAGATTATGAGGACACTCAGTCCTCGTTTATTGTCATTCAGAAGTGCATGCATTAAGAAATGATACAATGTTCCTCCAGTATGGTATCACAGAAACACAGGACAGACCAAGACTAAAACTGACAAAAACCACATAATTGTAACATATAGTTACAACAGTGCAAAGCAATACCATAATTTGATAAAGAGCAGACCATGGGCACGGTAAAAAAAAGTCTCAAAGTCCTGATAGCCCATTATCTCACGCAGACGGTAGAAGGGAGAAACTCTCCCTGCCATGAACCTCCAGCGTTGCAAATTGCCGATGCAGCACCCTGGAAGCACCAGACCACAGCTAACTCTGAGTCCGTCCGAAAACTTCGAGCCTCCGACCAGCCATCCAACACCGAGCACCAAGCACCATCTCTGCTGAGCACTTTGACCCCAGCCCCGGCCGCCGAGCAACAAGCAAAGCCGAGGACTCGGGGCCTTCCCCTCCGGAGATTCCGGATCACACAGTAGCAGCGGCAGCGAATCAGGCATTTCAGAAGTTTCACCTGATGTTCCTCCATGCTCTCACGTCTGCCTCCATCAAATCAAGATTGTGCACGGCAGCTCTACTTGACAAATAACGGATATTCATTACCAGAGTGGCCGCTGCGCGCTGCGTCACGCCGCCAAATTCTCCTCTCCATAGAGAATTGATGATACAATAAATGTGGGGAAAGACATGTATTGATTATATTTCCTGTAAATATTATTATGAATCAAACATACCTTTGAAATACAAATACAGTTGCTGGCTTCACAAGAATGGAATTCCTTTCTGAGGAATCCCTGGCAGCCATAAAGACTGAACGTGAGTATCTCATAGCATTCCCATGAGACATTCCTTGGTCTGCTGCTTCAACCAAGTGCGAGTATGCTCAGTATGTGAAGTATGCTGAACACCAGTTAAGGTAGATGTGCTTATGAGATTACAAGATATCAGCCCCCTCTTATCACCAATTCCTCCCCACATTCCCATTCAAGGAATTCAAAGTTCAAATTAAATTTATTATCAAAGTACATATATGTCACCATATACAGCCTTGAGCTTTGTTTTCTTGCAGGTATTTGCAGCAAAATAAAGAAATACGATAGAACTTATGAAAAACTAGAAAGACTAAGGACTGACAATCAATGTGAAAATGAAGGAAAGATGTCAATAAAATTGAGAGAGTATAGAGGAGGTTTACTAAAATGTTGCCTGGGTTTCATCTCCTAAGTTACAGAGAAAGGTTGAACAAGTTAGGTCTTTATTCTTTGGAGTGTAGAAGGTTGAGGGGGGACTTGATAGAGGTGTTTAAAATTATGAGGGGGATAGATAGAGTTGACGTGGATATGCTTTTTCCATTGAGAGTGGGGGAGATTCAAACAAGAGGACATGAGTTGAGAGTAAAAGGGCAAAAGTTTAGGGCTAACGTGAGGGGGGACTTCTTTACTCACAGAGTGGTAGCTGTGTGGAATGAGCTTCCAGCAGAAGTGGTTGAGGCAGGTTCGATGTTGTCTTTTAAAGTTAAATTGGGTAGATATATGGACAGGAAGGGAATGGAGGGTTATGGGCCGAGTGCAGGTTGGTGGGACTAGGTGAGAGTAAGAGTTCGGCACAGACTAGAAGGGCCAAGATGGCCTGTTTCCATGCTATAATTGTTATATGGTTATATGAAGGCATATCGTGCAAAGAATAAAAAGAAAGTAAATACATAATACTGAGTTGTAGAGTCCTTGAAAGTGAGTCTGTCGTTATGGAGTCAGTTCAGCATTAACGTGTGTGAAGTTAAGAGCCTGGGAAATAACTGTTCCTGAACCTGGTGGTGCAGGACCTAAGGTCCTAGGTAATTCATAGACCAGGCAAATCTCTGGACAGCATCCTGAGTTTCTGTCTCAGCAGTGTGTTTATCTACTGGCACATGCTACAGTATGGCTGCAGGTAATCTGCAGACGGGATTTGTATCATGGTGGAATGTGGCCGAAGTCCAACAGTAAAAAGTTTAATATCCAGTCTACAAACACATTCTTCAATCGTAATATGCCCCAGATTGCACCATCTGTTGTTAACCAGATCAGTAAGCAGCCAACTCCTTTACGCTTACCGCTCTCAGTGCACTTCCGCTCAGCCGGAATGGTATTACCCACCGAACTCCTCTTCTCCATAAGTCTCTGTTGTCTCAACCCGGTCCTCCTTCCTTGACTTTTTGATCCCCCTCTGCATCTTCTGTGTGTTTTCCTCCGGATTTCGGCAGGGGTGTCCGCTGCTCTGCTCGCTAAACCGGCCGGCATTAGCTGGTCCCTGGAATACACAATGTGACCTTGCTTCTGTCCCGCATTTCCAGCGCTAAAAAAAACCCGAATAAAACTCTCTCTACCAGCATGTTAGAGAGGGTGCAGCTTCGACGTGTTAACGTAAGAAAAAAAAACAAATATCACTAGACTCCAAGCAACCGGCCACCAGAGCTCCATGTTATGTTACCCAGGTTCCATCAGGGTCTTCACATCTGTCAGCTCACTGATGCTACCCTTAAGAGAAATGGAGTACTTGTTAAATTGGGTGCTGAAATAAGGCAGCTGGATGATAGAGTCATCTGGTTCTTTCAGGTTGCTGGGTCCTCCTCTCTCTCGTCCCTGAAGAATGATAATAGATGGCTGAATGGTTTCAAAGATTTAAAGATTTAAGGTTCATGATTATTTATCACATGTACATCGAAACATACAATGAAATGTGTCATTTGCATTAACAACCAACACACCCAAGGGTGCGCTGGGGGCAGCCCGGTACACATTCGGGAGCCAACACAGCATGCCCATGATGCCCAACAGCAACAATAAGCCCCATTCCTCCCTCCCACCCACGAACGAACACAGTCCTTTAATCATAGGACTCCAGCCTCCAGCAGGCACAAACTCAGACCTGCAGACATTGGGCTCTGATCTCCCGTGTGGACTTTCAGAGATTCACAGACCTGGGCCCGGCTAACGGGCCTTGACTTCCGGATTCCGATTCATCGTCAAGCCCGATCCTCGGCATCAATCCCACGATACACCAGGACTCAGGACTCGAAGTCCAGAATCGCTGATTGCGGGAACCTATGTGGTCATTGGAACTTGTTCCTCGACCACACAAAACTCCGACTGAGGAACCCCCTGACCTTGGGGGAGGGGCGCCCATCCACTTTCTGCTGGTCCGACACACGAGATCTGACCACAGGTATCTCACATCCGTGTAGCTGGTCTTCAAACACAGAGCGGAGACATAGACTCTGGCCTGACCTCCAATTCCCCCACATCCCTGTTCCTAAACCTTAACCTGACACCTAACACCCTTCTCTGTTGCAAAACTATCCTTGTATATCTAAAAACAATTAAAAATCTAACAGTTCAACAATTTAAAAGCAAATATATCTGAGCTGCGACTCAATAGAGGTTGTAGCTTGGCGCCATCTTGGATTTGGCCAAGAATAATGACCACTCTGTAAGCTAAATGGATGGTATCAGAATCAGAATCGGGTTCATTATTATTAAATTTGTTGTTTTGTAACAGCAGTACAGTGCAACATGAAAAAAAAACTAATTATCGAAAATAATCATTGCAGACATTGCCCACGTGGCAAACTGCCACTTCCAAGAACTCCCTCCTGGAAAGAACTATAGGGCTATCAAAGCAAAAACTTCACACCATCTTCAAAGTTTCTTCCCCCAGGCAGTTAATCTGATCAACCATTCTAGTTAGATACACCACTCCCTTCTATCTAATATTCCTGACATCGCAAAGCACTGAAAATATACATTCAAAGTTCGAAATAAATTTGTTATCAAAATGTCACCAAGTACAACTTTGAGATTCATTTTCTTGCAGGCATACGTAGTAACCCCATTGAATACTAACTATGACAGAATCAATGAAAGATCACGCCAACTTGGGCATCCAACCAGTGTGCAAAAGTCAACAGACTGCGCAAATACAAAAACAAAGAAATAATAGTAATAAATAAATAAGCAATGAATATTTAGAACATGAGTTGGAGAGTCCTTCGGAGTGAGTCCATTGGTTGTGGGAACATTTCAAAGATGGGGCAAGTGAAGTTGTACGAAGTTTAGATTAGATTATGAAGACACACAGTCCTCTTTCATTGTCATTTAAAAATGCATGCATTAAGAAATGATACATTATTTCCTCCGGTGTGATTTCCTCTGAAGTTACCCCCTTTGGTTCAGGAGCCTGATGGTCAAAGGGTAATAACTGTTCCTGAACTTGGTAGTGTCAATCCTGAGGCTCCTGTACCTTCTTCCTGATGGCAGCAGTGAGAAGAGAGCAGGTCTGCATTAACCCAACTTGCACAATGTAGTTTAAATTGTAAATGTATGCATGTTGCACCAACATGCCACAGCAAATTCCTAATACATGTAAATGCATATGGTGAATAAAGTTGATCCTTGATACAAAACATATATAAAAACAAATAAACAGTCCAAAAAAGAGATTAATATAGTGAAATAACTTAGAATGTTATTCTAAGTTTGTGTTGGCACGTGGCCAATTGGTTAAGGCGTTCGTCTAGTGATTTGAAGGTCGCTAGTTCAAGCCTTGGCTGAGGCAGTGTGTATTGTGTTGAGCAAGGCACTTAACCACACATTGCTCTGTGATGACACTGGTGCCAGGCTGTATGGGTCCTAATGGCCTTTCCTTGGACAACATGGTGGCGTGGAGAGGAGAGACTTGCAGCATGGGCAACTGGGTCTTCCATAGAACCTTGCCCAGGCCTGTGCCCTGGAAACCTTCCAAGGCACAAATCCATGGTCTCATGAGACTAACGGATGCCTATAAAAAAAAACTTAGAATGATATGCTGAAGTTTTAATTAAGAGGATTATTTGGGGATGTTAAAGAGATGGAACTGCAGGCTACATATACAGTTAGTGGTCACTTTATGAGGTACACCTGCACACCTGCTCATTAATATAAATATCTAATCAGCCAATCATGTGGCAGCAACTCAATACATGAAAGCATGCAGACATGGTCAGGAGATTCAGTTGTCGTTCAGACCAAACATCAGAATGGGGAAGAAATTTGATCTGAATGACTTTGACCTTGGAGTGATTGTTGGTGCTAGACATGATGGTTTGAGTATCTCAGAAACTGCTGATCTCCTGGGATTTTCATGTACAAGTCTCCAGACTTTACAGAGAATGGTGTGAGAAACAAAAAAAATCTAGTGAGCAGCAGTTCTGTGGACAAAAACGCCTCGTCAATGAGAGAGGTCAGGAGAGAATGGCCAGACTGGTTCAAGCTGACAGGAAAGCAACAGTAACTCAAATAACCATGTGTTACAATATGGTGGGCAGAAGAGCATCTCTGAATGCACAACACATCGAACCTTGAAGTGGATGGGCTAAAGCAGAAGAAGCCCACGAGCGTACATGTAGTGGCCACGGTAGTAGGTACAGGAAGTACCTAATAATGTGGCCACTGAATGAATCTGCAATGTACAAAATATTTCCAAGTAATTACTTGGAATAGTGATGGCTAGCTCTGGTTCGGAGTAATGATTTGGACATGGAATTTCTGGAAATGTGATGCCCAGCCCACCACCATTTTGGAAATAAAAAAGATCATTGAGTATACTGGCACTTGAAGGGTTTCCCACAACAAAATGCCATATGCATTTGTAAGGCACAGGAGTAGGACCTTTGGCCCTTAATATTGTGCTGGACCAATAAAACTAATAATGAAAACCCTAGCTAACCTAGTTCCTTCTGCCTGCACGTCCAGCTCCCTACGTTCCCTGCACATTCATGTGCCAATTGAAATGTCCTCCATACCCCTCCCCTCCATGACTGTCATTAAGGAAACTGAATACTGACTAGGCAACATATCCAGGGTCAGAAATGGTTACTTCATCTTGGGTACTGGTCTGAAGGTCGGGTGACTCCCTGGTGCATCCACGCCCAAGATCTAAATTCTTCACTGCACTTCCAGTGGACTTCTACCAGAACTGGGAAGAGGGCAGAAATATCTCACGGATGGGCTGGCCTGCCTTCTAATGAAGGAACCAAGTCACAAATGAATTATGGCTGGCCCAGGAGCAGTATATCAATCATGTCCCCGGCGCGTCCTCAACCATTCTAAGTAAATGGCTATAATGTTTAAACAAAAACCGTACTTTGATTGAAATGTTAATTTGAACTGTGAACTATATTGCTGCACGGATTGCGCATTGACTCTAATACCATCTCAGTGGTTATGATGCGGCGTTCAGGAAAGATTATGTTTCGCATAGATTACACTGCTGTGGTTCATACAATGAGTGCACGCCACAAAGCAATTAAAAACTAATAAGAATTTAATTTGTTAAGAGAATGAAAAATCTATCAGTTAAAAAAACAGAGGCTAAGAATTACACAATTACATCTGATTAATAAGTCCTTATTTAGTCTCGAGATACATGGTGTATCCTTTTAGATTGGGTTCTGCTGATCCAAACTCGATTTGTTGTTAGTAGAGGATTGTTTATTACTCAACATGCTTGGCTCACATCTTCCTGTCCTCAATGAATTTAAACTCCATCACCTCCAAGAAAAACAATAGTGGGCTGTGCATAAACTTCATACATTTATCTCCTGATGAACTGATCTAATTGTAACCCGACATGCATCGTGTCAGCTTTTCAACCAAACATCCCATGACTTTTGACACACACTCTAACTATACTCTATCTGTATAATTAAATTCAAGATTGAGAGTAGGTCTGTCTGTCACATGTAGCAAGGGTTGGGCCAGTTGCTGCTCCGTGACGTCTGCTTCGCTCTCCGCTTCACTGAGGCTGAGGGCCTGCTCCGGGCTTCACGATAATAGATCACTTTCGTTCTGAATGCTGTTGCTGTTGCTTGCTCTCATTGTTAGCACAATTTTGTGTCTTTTTTTTTCTCTCTTTCTGCACATTGGGTGTTTGTTGGTGTTTTTCCAAATGGGCTGTTTTGGGTTTCTTGTTCTGTGGCTGCCTGCAAGGAGACAAATCTCAAGGTTGTATAAAGTTTACATAGCTTGATAATAAATGTTCTTTGAACTTTGAAATGCTTCAATAGATGTGCCGAGGGGCAGCCTGCAAATGTTGCCATGCTTCTGGTGCCAACATAGCATGCCCACAATTTATTGACTGTTCCATCTATGGAATGAGAGAGGAGACTGGAGAACCTGGAAGAAACATGGGGAGGATGTACAAACTGGGGTGAACTATATGTACATCTGATGTGATACTATTGGTGGTTATGTCTCTAATGGAGCTTTATAATGAAATGTAACATCCATATCTCATGACAGCTACTAAATTTTTCAGCTTAAGTGGTTGACTCACCCCATGAATGGAAATTTAGTAAAAGCATTCTCCTTCCAACTTCATAAATCTTCAGAAACTTTTTTAGTCTCTGCTTTCAGCTAGGACAACCAGATAATTTATCCTCTTGTTAATAATTAATATAAACATTATAATTAAGAAGCTTATTTATTCTTTCTGCACTGAAACAGCAGGGTGTATAGGTTGCCAAGGAGGGTTAGCACCTCTGGTGAAGGGCCTCGTTGTGTCTATTCCAGGGCAGTTCACGCATCTTTGGACTCCACTAGACACTCAGCTCTCACCAGTGACTTCAAATAGATGTTCCCATGTGAAAACAACCACATCCTGATACATCACTTCGACAGGCAGGCTAAACCAGGTGAGGGTAGCTAGAGGGCCTCATACCCTGGTGATGTAGGGACATGCCTGTCCTAGCATATGAAGTCAGCTCCAGCAGATTGGGCAGGTGAGATCTACAGTGAGATCCAGCGGCCAGGAGGGTGGTATTGCAACACTGCGTCGAAAGCTAAGGGCATGAGGTCATCCGCTGCAACCAAGGAAGACCCCAATTTGTGACACTTGTTCATACCGCTGGACCCAGACTTCTGAGATCAAGGGAGTGGAACTGCACAGTACAATGGCTTTTCCACTTTAAAAACTCTCCTGCACAGGTTTCCTGTCATCGTTTGTTATAGTGAACTGCCGCCACTGAAACAATGGGGGAAGCATTTGCTTTTACTTTACTGTTAATTACATCGCAGGTATTTAGGGCAGCAATGAAGGTCCTCCATCTCTGCCAGCGTTCAGGACTTCCTTCATCGTGTCTGTAGCTTCCTCTCGGTTTTTGCTACTGTCACTCATGCAAGTCCTGGGTGGCGACTCAGGAATAGCATCGCACTCAGACGTCGGAGGAATCTTCTTTGCTGTTTACGAGTCAGGGTTGCTCACCCCGAGCTGAACCCCTGAACCTGGAGGATCAGTGGACCACCCTTGGTTAGCTTCTACCCTTTGACCCGTTTGGCATGGGTGACCCCTACCAAGAGCCAAAGCGTAAAGCCCTGACTCCAGCCAGTGGAGCTCTCCGAGTCATTGAGGCACGCAAACCTCCAAACCCTACAACAAAATTGTGGTCCTCTTTGGAGGGGAAAGCATCTACAGATTAGCTTTATTTGTTACAGGTACATTGAAACATATAGTGAAATGCATCATTTATGTCAAATCAAATCTGCAAGGATTGTGCAGGGCTGCCCGCAAGTGTCAGCACACTTCTGGCACCATCATAGCATGCCCACTACTTACTGAACCCAACCCATGTGTCTTTGGAAAGTGGGTGCACTTGGAGGAAGCATACAAACTCCTTACAGAGAGCAGCAGGAATCGAACCCTAATCAGTGATCGCAGACGCTGTAAACTGATTGCACTAACCACTATGCTACCGTACCCCCTGTAGAAAAATGACCAATGTAGTAATCTAGTTTTCAGGAGTGAAATCCTGCACAATATTGCAGTTCATTTTGGTTCTTAAAAGAAACATCAACCCTGCTGGCTACTATGTATAAAATCTGCATTGCTCCAAACTTGGTCACAATTTCAGTGGGATTCAGTGCAGTCCGGTATTCCTTGCTGCTATGTTTTAAAGCCATTGGTCATTTCACTAAATGGAGTCATTTCCAAATTAATGGAGAAACTTTTAGTGGTCCATGTTAAAAAAAGCCTCTGCCAACTTTTACATTTAAATTAAATGCCTTGATTATTTAAAACATTCATAAATATTAACTATGTGCTTTTATTCAGATATTTCACTCTACAAGGGAGTTTAATGCAGGGAGTTATGGCAGTTCTGCTCTTACTAATTGTGACTAAAAAAGTGACAAGTACTTTATGAATAGTGCCCGCAGGTTATACGTTGAACCAGAAAATTAATTAGCTTTTTAATAAGAGTTCACACATCTGATTTAGTGAACTGATTCTGTAATTTTCTTTTGTGTGCATTCTTACTTCTATGCGTTTGAACTATTTCTGTATTCGAACATTTTGAGCTAGCTTCTTGTAATGACTCTAACCAGCAGCTCCGAAATATGACAAAAGGTAACGCTGGTGCATTCAGAGCACTTGGAGTCATGTAGAATGCTTTATCCTTTAGATAGAGATTGTCAAGGTCATTCCGCATCTCACCAGGATACCCTCCCCTGTCACCATTACACACTAATAGAAAGAACATCATATATTTTGAACTGGTATTTATGGAAGCAGAAGATTATACCAACGCTGCAGTAAATGAGGAAGTTTCCAGGATGTTGTATGGTATTAAATAGAAATAAAGACCAGGCATTTGAAAGGTTGGCAATATTAAACTGGATATGTCAGTGGATTTACGTGGAATCTGTGTTAAATTGCTAAGTAAGTGTAGAAGCCAAGATATTTTAGCCTTGAAATTGGTAAGTGTGCTTATTAATGTCACATATACTGAAATAGAGTGAAAAACCTGTCTTCCATACTGCCCTTACAGATCAGTTCATTACAACAGTGCATCGAGGTAACGCAGGGTAGAACAATAAGGAAATGCGAATGAAGTGTTACAGTTACAAAGTGCAGTGCACGTTGACAGTAAGTTGCACGCTCATGATGAGATAGATTGTGAGGTCAAGTGGCGATCTTATTGGACTAAGGATCCATTCTAGAGTTTGATAACAGCAGGGTGGAAACGTCCTTCAGCCTGGTTGTACAGTGTGCATGTTCAGGTTTTAGTATCGTCTGCTCGATGGGAGAGGGGAGAAGAGAGAATGTCTAAGGGTGGGCTTTAGTCACAAACGTGTGTTGATATACAGCATTGTGCAAGAGTTTCAGGCACCTACGTATATATAGCTAGGCTTCCAAAGACTTTTGTACGGTACTGCACTTGTCAACGTGGAGAGGAGAAAAAGTTTATAAATCTGGCGGGAGCAAAGGATGTTGGGAATATTGCGGGTGTAGTGTCATGAGAGGGGTGCGGGACAGGTGGCAGAGAAGGCGTGCCAGGGGCAGAGATGGAACTGGTGAAACACACCCAGCCCTGAGACCCCAAACAAGGTCATATGATTCTAAACAATTGGTCTATTGATCCTTACAGAATGTCTCTCTAGTGCTTCCCACTCCCTCCCCTCTCCCTTCCCCTTTTCCCAACTATGATTCCCCTCTCTCTCTGTCCCCTTCCCATTCTCAGTCCACCACAGAGACCCATATCAGAATCAGGTTTATCATCATTCACATATGTCATAAAATTTTTTTGCGGCAGCAGTACAGTGCGATACGTAAAATTACTACAGTACTGTGTAAAAGTGTTAGGCACCCTACGCTCTGTCCACCAGAGAAAGCAGGCTCTCCCAGTGGCCACACACTTTAATTCCACGTCCCATTCCCATTCTGATATGTCTATCCATGGCCTCCTCTACTGTAAAGATGAAACCACACTCAGGTTGGAGGAACAACACCTTATATTCCGTCTGGGTAGCCTCCAACCTGATGGCATGAACATTGACTTCTCAAACTTCCGCTAATCCCCCTCGTACCCCATCCGTTATTTATTTATATACACACATTCTTTTTCTCTCTCCTTTTTCTCTCTCTGTCCCTCTCACTATACCCCTTGCCCATCTTCTGGGCTTTTCACCCCCCTCCCCCTTTTCTTTCTCCCTAGGCCTCCTGTCTCATGATCCTCTCATATCCCTTTTGCCAATCACCTGTCCAGCTCTTGGCTCCATTCCTCCCCCTCCTGTCTTCTCCTATCATTTTGGATCTCCCCCTCCCCCTCCCACTTTCAAATCTCTTACTAACGCTTCCTTCAGTTAGTCCTGACGAAGGGTCTCAGCCTGAAACGTCGACTGTACCTCTTCCTAGAGATTCTGCCTGGCCTGCTGCATTCACCAGCAACTTTGATGTGTGTTGCTATATCTGCCTAAGACTTTTGCACAGTACAGTATAAGCAACAAATTTGTGCCCGAGTAAGTGGTGCGAAGTGTTATTTGGAATCACTGAGGTTCTTTCTACTTGATATAATCGATAGTCATGTCTAGGTGACATATTTTCATTAGGATGTTATCTGCTTAAAGACCACTTTCCTCTTCCGGACTTTCTCTATCCCTCCCTTTGGAAATAAGTCAGCAAAGTCTGGAGGGCGAAGCTGAAGGCTGAACTCCAGAGCTCAGTGAGCCCTGAGGCAGAGGCCCAAAGGTCGAAGCTCCTAGGTCAGCTTGTCCAGAGGTCAGAGGACTGATGTCTCAGAGTCTGTAAGTCCAGGCCATGGACTGGAGGTTTGAGGCCCAGTGTCTGCAGGTTTGAGAGTCTGGGGCCGAGGCCTGGAATTCCAGAGATGGTCTATGCTGGATTTGGAGGCCTTTCTGTGTGTGTGTGTGTGTGTGTGTGTGTGTGTGTGTGTGTGTGTGAATGGGTGGGTGGGTGGGAAGGTGGGAAAGGGGCTTGTTTTGCTGCTGTTTTGTGTTGCTCTGCTGAACATTGGGGGCATGCTACGTTGGCACCGGAATAAGTGGCGACACTTGCAGTTTGCCTCCAGCCCATCCTGAGTTGTGTATTTGTTGGTAATGTAGCGACTCAGTTCACTGCATATTTTGATGTATATGCAATAAATATGTCTGAATATGAGTGGTACATTGCTGACATTTACAGATGCCACAAGACTTGAACATGTAGCAAAAAAATTTAAAAGATTATACTAGAACTGAAGGAGGCCTGAGGAAGGTGGTGATGAACAGACTCAGGACAGATAAGATCAATACAGGGGAGTGAGGTGATTTTTTTCGGTAGGAAGGTTGTAGAGAGACCACGGATGTTAAACGATTTTAAAGATGGTGCAAGACCAAAGTTTATTTGCACTAAAGATTGAACGAACAAGTGGTAGGGCAGAGGATCATTGACTTAATAACTAAAAGTAGCAAGCATGAGACGTGGAATGTTTAAGCTGAACCCACATAAAGCACGGTTTTCGAAGGAGATGTGAGGGGCAAATTTTTTACACAGTGAATGGTGGAATACGATGCCTGGGGTGGTGGTAGAGACAGAAAAGTTGGGGATGTTTAAGAAACATTTAGATAGGCACAGGAATGTGAGGAAAGTGGAAGGATATGGACATTGCATAGGCCGAAGAGATTGGTTTAGTTAGCCATTTAATTGGTACAGCACAATTTTATGGGCTGAAGGGCCTCTTCCCATGCTATACTGTCTATGTTCTATTTTTGTCCCAGGAAGAGTATTGTTTCCAATTCTGGGCATCGCATTTTAGCTTCAGTCCAAATGCTCTGGGGAGGACGGAGAAGGGATTTATTAGGAATTAGGAATTACGGCTGGTAGTTGGACTGGAGAAGCTGGTGCTCTTCCCCTACAACAGCAGCAGTTAAGTGGAGTTTAGATAGAGCAAATACAGAGAAGAAGCTCCCAGTGACCAGAGGGCAATGACATGAGATATTGGGAGTAAGGGGGCTTTTTCTGGTTGGCTGCCATCGACTAGTGGTGTTCTATAGTGGTTGGTGTTTGGACCACTTCTTTTCATGTTATGTGTCAATGATTTGGATGACAGAATAGACCACCTTATGGCCAATGATGATACAAAAATGGGTGGAGGGGCAGGGAGCCTACAGAAGGACCTCGCCAGTTTGAGAGAATGGGCAAAGAAGCTGCAGATGGAATATAGTGTCAGGAAGTGTATGGCCATGCACTTGGTAGAAGGGATAAACTATTTTCTAAACAGGGAGAAAATTCAGAAAATAGAAGTGCTAACGGTCTTGGGAATCCTTGTGCCGGGTTCCCTAAAGGTTTACTTGCAATTTGAGGCGATGGTAAGGGAGGAAAATGCAATGGTAGCTTTCATTTCAAGCGGTCTTGAATATAAGAGCAGGGATATAATGCTGAGGCTTTGTAAAGGATTGGATAGACTGCAATTAGTATTGTGAGCAGGTTTGGACCCCTTATCTAATATAAGGAATTCAAAAAGGAGTTCTAGGAAAGAGTGTGCTGGCATTGGAAAGGATCCAGTGGTGGTTCATGAGACAGATCCTGGGAATGAAAGTGTTAATGTATGAAGAGTGTTTAAAGGCTCCATGTCTGTACTCACTGGAGTTCAGAAGATTGAGGGGAGATCTGCTTGGAACCTATTGGTTATTGAAAGGTCTAGGTTAGGGGTTCCACTGGAGTCCACAGACCCCTTGCTTAGTGGTATTGGTCCATGGCATGAAAAGGGTCTGGAACCCCTGGTCTTGATAGAGTGGCTGTGGAGAGGATGTTTCCTATAGTGGGGCAGTTGAGGACCAGCCGACAAAGCCTCAGAATAGAAGGAGTCGGTTTTGAACAGAGATGAGGAGGAATTTATTGAGCCAGAGGCTGGTGAATCTGTGGAATTCATTGCCACAGATGGCTGTGGAAGCCAAGTCATTGGGTATATTTAAAGTGGAAGTTGATAGATTCTTAATTAGTAGGGGCGTCAAAGATTACAGGGAGAACACAGGAGAATAGGGCTTAGAGGGATAATAAATCAGCCACGATGGGATGGTGGAACAGACTTGATGGGCTGAATGGCCTAATTCTGCTCCTATGTCTTATGGTCTTATGGAAGAGTTGCCAGTGATCAAAGGTTCTGTAACTAGAGGGCAATGTTGTGAGATTAATGGGAAAGAAGCTTTTCATTGAATCTGTGGTTCAAATTTGAAGCCAATTGCATAAAAGGATTCTGCTAAAAAAAAATCAACAGTCTGAAGTGTTATCTCTCTGCTCATGCTGGCTGAGCAGGTGACTACTTCTGGCATTTGCTGTTATTTATGCCTGAAAGGGTAGTGGATAGAGACCTTCTAAATGGCTCTGTACAAATATTTAGAGTGCAAAATTGTGGAAGAATGGCAAAAGAAAGGGAACGGAACTAACTGGATTTCTCTTTGAAATCCAGACTAAGTGGACCCAGCAGCTGTCTTCTGCTTTGTACTGTTCGATGGCGCTGTCTAAAGACAGTCAACTGATAGCTCTGTAAATTAATACAGTACTCGGCATTGTACTGTGTCACACGTAGCAGATTTACTTTAGTTCAGTAAGTAGCCTGTGCCGAGCCAATAATCTGAGGCAGCGGAGCAATGCAAACTTTCATTCTAACACCAGAGTCTGTAGGTTGGGGACAGAAAAAGCAAGAATTTCTAATGATTACTTAAGAGGCAGATGATTTAAGACGGACATGCTCAAACATGTCTATAAATTGGGTTTCCCAATCTTCTACCAGAGTATAATTATCATTATCAGTAATAGATGTCTTCACTGTGATTTATATATTTATTTATTATTTAGCGATACAGTGCGGTAACAGGCACAAGCCCTTGCCCATTTGACCAATTAACCTGTTGACCCATATATCTTTGGAATGTGGCAGGGAATTTCTCTGTGAACATAAAGCCTAGAACAGTACGTCACAGAACAGGCCATTCAGCCCATGTTGTTATGGTAACCCTTTAACCTACTCCAAAATGAACTCTTCCCTTCCACAGAGCCTTTTATTTTTCTTTCGTCCATGTGCCTATCTAAATGTCCCTAATGTAGAACATGAAACGCCCTGCCAGGAGTGGTGGTAGAGGCTGATACATTATGTTCCAGGTACCTTCCTCTACCGACACCCCTGGAAGCATGCTCCACGCACTTACCATTCTCTGTGTTAAAAAAAAGCCTACTTTTGACAATCCACTATGCTTGCTCCCCTTCAAATTATGCCCGCTCCTATTAACCATTTCGGCCCCCAGGAAGAGCCTCTGGCTTACATTCAGAAAACAGAATTAATGTAACAGTAACAGCCCGCAGAACAAAACAAGCTTAAGGGCAGAAGACACTTTATGAAACACATTGCAACAAAAGGTTAAACATCTTAAATATTCTCAAAAACTGAGAATATGTTACCTGCTAAATATACTTTTAAATATACCTCTTTGAAATTCTGTTATAGTTACTATTCTATAGATTTATTGAGTATGCCCACAAGAAAATGAATGTCAGGATTGCATATAGTGACATATAGATACTTTGATAATAAATTTAATTTTGAACTTTACTCATTCATATATTATACAATGAATCTGCACCTAGAGTACGGCAAGAAAATAACATCGTGCAAATAGATACTATTCAGCTTTTCCCCAAGCAAAGGAATATTTAACGTGCTTGTCATCACAATAAAAAGGTAATACTATATTGTGCTTATCCATATATTCTTTTCCTAAAATGTACATTTTTCTTTCCATTTTCCAAAACTGTGTTAAGACTTTTTACATGTAGGAACATCCAATGTGTCAAATAGCAGGCATTTTGTTTCTTGCTACGACACCGCAGTTGAGAGGAAACAGACGAAGCTGCCAAATTCACTTACAGGAACAAATCTTCATTGAGAATAGAAATGTCATTCACTGACACTGTCACTTCTTCATTCCCCATAAACAAACATCGCATTAGTCCATCCCTATGGCAACCTCCTGATTTATCTCAAGCACGGCGAGAAGCCTGGCGCACAGGCTGTGTAATCAGAGGCTCTGAACAATCCTCAGAAATGACATTTCATGTTAGTTCTTCTCTGCTGGCCTTCTACAAATGTTACAGCATTTCCATTTGTTTTCAGAAGGGCATTTTTGATTGCATTAGATGAAGTTTTTCTGGTATCTCAGAGATCCGGTTGTCACATCAGTGGAAAGAATTCAGGCTGCTTCTCATCTTTTGAGATGTTTGGCTGCACTTGCTGAGAAATAACCATTTTCTTCACACTTTGACAAACAGGTTCCCATGAGCTTTGTTAACTGACTTGTCTCCAGTATTGTAAACTGGCTAAAAATTACTTCATCTTCTAGTCCTTGGAGACCTTCAAGTGTTACTTTATGTTCTCATAAGTAACTTAATGATGTCTCAAACAAATAAAAATGTGAACTCATCAAGTCCAATCATTCATCATTTTGTCCTACACCTTTTTTATTTTATTATTCAGCAACTTAATTCCTACTTTGATTTGGTAACTCTTTAAATTCTGTAGACACTGCAGTGACTAGCTGTCAGTAATATTGAGAGACTTCCTCATTTATAATACATTGATAGCTTCTATCATTCATCTTACTCACACATCTCATTTATTCAAATCAAGTGATCTTTTATGTAACTTATGCTTATTAAGATGTAGATTATTTCTTACAATAGTTAACGCTAACTGTTAGGCATTTAAATAAAGAAAATTCTGCAACAGATTAATTAAGTTGATGGCCAGAGAATATAATTTTGCTTTGTATTTGTTTGAATAATTTGCATTGCAACCAGGAACACAAAAAATTGTACCTCCAAATTTGCCGAGTTTTTAGTCTATCTTAGATATTTTTGAAGTCTCTGCAGTAATATAATACATTTAATTACTATTCCATTAATGCATAGACCAGGGTTGGCCAACCTTTTACATTCCATGCGACAATTCTTTCACTCACGAGTTCAGATGTGCCGTACAACTCTTGTACGCCCATTCAATTCTTGTAAAAATATGTTAATATAGAACTCGTGCATGAAAAAAATGGCATCTGAACTCGTGCGTGAAAAAATTAACGCATGGAATGTAAAAGGTTGGCCACCCATGGCATAGACCATTTAACTAAAGCACCTCTAGCGCTGCATCTTCTGCAAGACGTATAGTTCAATTTTATAAAGTAGAAAGATAGACGCAGTGGCCACTTAGTTTACGTACATCCTGTACCTAATAAAGTTGCCGCTGAATAGATGTCCGTGGTCTTCTGCTACTGCAGCCCATCCACTTCAAGGTTCAATGTGCTGTGCTTTCAGAGGCATTCTTCTGCACACCACTGTTGTAACGTGTGGTTATTTGAGTTACTGTCACCTTCCTGTCAGCTTGAACCTGTCTTGGCCATTTTCCTCTGACATCTCTCATTAACAAAGTGTTTTCACCCACAGAACTGCCACTCACTGAACGTTCTTTTATTTTTCACACCATTCTCTGTAAACTCTAGAGATTGTTGCATGTGAAAGTCCCAGGAGATCAGCAGTTTCTGAGATACTCAAACCACCCCGTCTGGCACCAACAATCATTCCACAGTCAAAGTCACTTAGATCACATTTCTTCCCCATTCTGAATTTTGGTCTGAACGACAAGTGAACCTCTTGACCATGTCTGCATGCTTTTATGCATTAAGTTGCTGCCACATGATTGGCTGATTAGATATTTGCATTAACAAGCAGGTGTACAGGTGTACCTAATAAAGTAGCTACTGAGTGTATGAAATATCCTGTTTTTGAAAAATAGGCTAGAGCATCATCACAGTGACTAGCAGTGAGAATTTATTGCATTGAACACATTTGGGAAACTAGTGGGGAGCTTCTTTCCCCATGGTCAAAGCCAATACCCAGAGGGTTTGAAGCATTATTGCAGTCACATTTGTCTGTGGATTAAATATATGGTCAGTTTAAAAGAAGCTTAATATTATAATTCTGAAGTCCTGGTCCACTAATGACACATCTCTAGCTGAACTGCAGTCATGATCATGCTAAAGCAAAATTATCAGCCATTGGGCTAGGAGCTAAATGGGGATTTGACAGGTTTGTCCTCACCTGCAGAGGATAAGCTGTAGCTCACCACTTCTTCTGACTTGTATGGCCTGTTGAGTCTCCAGCTCTCTTATGGTCTTCAGACCTACTTTTAACTTTAGGGACAGGATGATATTTCAACTCAACGTTTTCTGATCAGTGGCAGGAAACATTAGCTATGTGCTGGAATTCTCAGCAATAACTTTAAGCAAATGTTCCTCATTACCAATTTTGTCATTACTGAACAAATTTCGCAACATACACTCAGTGACAACTTTATTAGGTAAACCCGGTCCCTTGCTCATTAAATCTAATCAGTCATTCACATGGCAGCAACTCAATGCACAAAAGCATGCTGACATGGCCAAGAGGTTTAGTTGCTGCTCAGACCAAACATCAGAATGGGGAAGAAATGTGATCTAAGTGACTTTGACTGTAGGATGATTGCTGCAGCCAAATGGGGTGGTTTAAGTATCTCGGAAACTGCTGATCTCCTGGGAATTTCATGCACAACAGTCTTTAGAATTTAAAGAGAATGGTGCAAAAAACATTCAGGGTGCGACTGCTCGGCGGGTGAAAAACACCTTGTTAATGTGAGAGGTCAGAGGAGAATGGTCAGAGTGGTTCAGGCTGTCAGAAGGTGACAGCAATTTAAATAATCACACATTACAACAGGAGTGCACAGAAGAGCATCTCTGAACACACAAGATGCTAATCTTTGAAGTGGATGGGCTAACAAACCTGATTCTGACAAACTTCAGTTTTGTTCCAATTCACACAGGTCCAACTAAATTCAAATGCATCTTCAGTGATTTTTCACTGCTTTGCACCTCCAGCTGCCCCTGAGATCATTCAGATTCAGATGTATTTATCACATGCACATCACAACATACAGTGAAATGTGTTGTTTGAATTAACAACCAACTCACCTAAGGACGTGCTGAGGGCAAGTGTCACCACATATGCTCACAATGCTTGGCAGGTGCTGGTGCTGATCACTACAGTCCCTCTGGTGAAGGTACTCCTGCAGTACCATAGGATGGGAAGCTCCCATCCAATGATCATGAAGGATCAGTGATATATTTCCCAAGTCAGAATGGTTCAAAGTTCAAAGTTCAAAGTAAATCTATTATCAAAGTACATATACAGTATGTCAGCATATACAACCCTGAGCTTAATTTTCTTTATACTTCATACTTTATACTTTATTGTCACCAAACAATTGATACTAGAACGTAAATCATCACAGCGATATTTGATTCTGCACTTCCCGCTTCCTGGATTACAAATCGATAGTAAATATTAATAATTTAAATTATAAATCATAAATAGAAAGTAGAAAAATGGAAAGTAAGGTAGTGCAAAAAAACCCGAGAGGCAGGTCCGGATATTTGGAGGGTACGGCCCAGATCCGGGTCAGGATCCGTTCAGCAGTCTTATCACAGTTGGAAAGAAGCTGTTCCCAAATCTGGCCGTATGAGTCTTCAAGCTCCTGAGCCTTCTCCCGGAGGGAAGAGGGACGAAAAGTGTGTTGGCTGGGTGGGTCGTGTCCTTGATTATCCTGGCAGCACTGCTCCGACAGCGTGCAGTGTAAAGTGAATCCAAGGATGGAAGATTGGTTTCTGTGATGTGCTGCGCCGTGTTCACGATCTTCTGCAGCTTCTTCCGGTCTTGGACAGGACAACTTCCATACCAGGTTGTGGTGCACCCTAGAAGAATGCTTTCTACGGTGCATCTATAAAAATTAGTGAGGGTTCTAGGGGACAGGCCAAATTTCTTTAGTTTTCTCAGGAGGTACAAAGAAACACAATGGAAAACCACACTCAGGACAAACAACCAATGTGCAAAAGACAATAAGCCGCGCAAACACAAACAGAAAAAATCAAACAAAATAATAATAAATAAATATCGAGAACATGAAATGAAGAGTCCTTGAGAGTAAGTTATAGGTTATGGGAACAGTTTAGTGTTGGGTATATTGTGGGAGATCTGCATCTGGTGGTGTTGAAGGGCCGCTGCTGCCTTTGTCCTTTAGGGGAATGGAGATTATAGGTTTGGGAGATGCTTTTGGAGGAATCATTGACAACATGCATAGGAAATACTTGACAAGGCTACTTAAAGTTCTTGCTATTGTATTCAGATTGGTCCATGACCTCAGTCTTCCCAACTCTAAACTCCTCTGGTGCTACATTCCATCAACGCCACCCCCTCCCCCAGAATGTTTGCTCTCCTGCTTCTTATCTCTCAGGTATTTTGCATCCTTTCATTTCATGTATCTGACTGCAGAGACCAACGGTCTGGAATTCATTTTCTTAAGGTCTTCTCTTCTGGCTTTAAAAGCTTCTTTAACACCCACTTCTTCAATCATCCTTCCTGATATCTTTTTGTTTTCTTAAGCAGTTGTGAAGATTCTTCTAACTGTCTCCACATTTAAAAGGAGTTATTTGAATGTAATTTCAATCAGTTATTTTTCACATTGGTTATGAAGATGTGATGTGACAGAGAAGGAAAGACAGATTAGCTTTATTTGTCATATGTTCATCGAATGGCGAAACACAGTGAAAGCATTGTTTCGTGCCAACAGCCACCCCAGTCTAAAGTGAGCTGGGGGCAGTCCGCAAGTGCTTCCGTTCTTCCAGCATCAACATAGCATGGCCACAACTCACCAACCCTAACCAATATGTCTTTGGAATGTGGGTGAATGTATAAACTCATTGGTTAATTAAGGCCAGCAAAAGATGTTGCAGGTTTTGATTGTTTGAATGTTTCAACTGATTCATTGAGATCCATATGCTTCACGTTTAGCATGTTCCTCCACTCATATATCTGTGTGTTTAAAGGCCTCTCCATCATAAGAAACACGAAAAGAAATTGGCCCACAGGCTCATTGAACCATCTCCTGCTGAAAGGACATTTTATATGGTGAATTTGATTCCCACATAATGTCTGTATCAATGTTAAGTGAACACCTAGGAGCCATGAAGTGGGCACGTGGCCAAGTGGTTAAGGCACTTGACTAGCGATCTGAAGGTCGTGAGTTCGAGCCCCAGCCGAGGCAACATGTTGTGTCCTTGAGCACTTAATCACACAGTGCTCTGCGGCGACACTGGTTCCAAGCTGTATGGGTCCTAATGCCCTTCCCTTGGACAACATTGGTGTCGTGGAGAGGGGAGACTTGCAGAATGGGCAGCTGCTGGTCTTCCATAGAACCTTGCCCAGGCCTGCGCCCTGGAGAGTGAAGACTTTCCAGGCGCAGATCCATGGTCTCGCAAGACTAACGGATGCCGAAAGAAGAAAGAGCCATGAAACTTTTGCTGTACACTGGCATCTCTACAGTTCTCCTTGTTCATTAAGAATTCTTTTTTATCCTTCACCCAATCAACATTTAAAGAGCCCTTTCTTCTGCCCCAGGTTTCATTTTCGATTGATGAATTGAGCCATTGATTAAATATTTAGCAATAGATTGGTGCATTTAATTGTAGACATGATAGGAACAGATAAACCAATATACTGCCATGATCACTGTTCAGTCGTGGGTACGGACTCTTTCTTCTCTGAAGATCTTCACCTTGTCCTGAGGCTTGCAAGGTCCTGAGATTCCGAGAGCGATGCTGTCTGGGGCTTAGCTTCTGGGAGGATCATCCATGGCGTTAGGGTCAAAGGGGAGTTTCCAGACGAAGAGCAATCCAACCGAGACCTCTGCGGTGGAGCTGGCAGAAAATGACACATCACAACGGCAGGGGAGGTGGAGGAAGGCTGCAGAAGTGAAGGGTCCCCAGTCGCCTTGCATGCCATGCCACTGCACTCTGATCCTCATCGGTTAAAGACTGTGTGGTGGCTTCCTGTGCATCTAACTTCCCAAGTTAAATAGAGTCACACACAGGCATTCTCCATTAAGGGAATGACACCTTAGGAAAACACGCAAGTGATTGCACTACCAGTGGGCACAGACAACTACTTTTCATATTACCTTCATTACCCATCTGTCAGCTGGATCATGTTTCTGGCAGCCACATCATCAGCCACGACTGCATCTGTGGCTAATTCTTGACAGGAGGCACATTTGAAATCTTTCCACCCAGCCTGTGGTGTGATGATCCAGCTGGAATAAAGGCAGGACAAAGGATTAACACAGGATGGAGGTATCATGAATCTGAATGTAGTCTAACCTGAGACTGAACTTTGACAATCTTGGAGATGGACAAAGTTTATTCAGAGACACGGTGGCGAGCGGTTAGCGCGACGCTATTACAGGGTGTCGACGTTTGGAGTTCAATTCTGACACTGTCTGTAAGGAGTTTGTACATCCTCTCATAAATCTGTGAGTTTCCTCCGGGTGCTCTGGTTTCCTCCCACAGTCCGAAGACGTACCGGTTAGTAGGTTAATTAGTCATCGTAAATTGTCCTGTGATTAATCTTGGGTTAAATCAGTGGGCTGCTGGTGGCACAGCTTGAAGGGTTGGACAGGCCTATTTCATACTGCATCTCTAAGTAATCAATAAAAACACAAGGGATTCTGCAGATGCTGGAAATCTTGAGCAACACCCACAAAATGCTGGAGGAAATCAGTAGGTCAGGCAGCATCTATGAAGGGAAATGAAGTCGACGTTTTGGTCACAGGCCCTTCATCAGGCTATTGTTGCAAATGTATTAATATTTCAGGTTTGAGACCTTCAATCAGAACTGAGAAGGATGGAATTTAATTAATCCAGGTGGCAAAGAAGGTTGGGAAGTAAGGTTAGGGTTAGGATTCAGGTTAGGATAGAGTTAGGGCTAGGATTAGGGTTAGGGTTAGGGTTCCAAAATGCCAGGAGTCACACATGCAACCGCCTGGTGCAGAGACTCAATAGATTCCCAGTTTATACTTCAAAAAGCATGCGAAAGCAACCATGCCTTGCTGAATCTTACTGATCATTCCATTACCTGTAAGATATGAAAGCAACTTCTCTTATGAAAGCAAAGTTCATACATCTGGGAACTGCACATGTAAGATAATAGAATTAAATTTATTCTAAATTGCATTTGGTTTAAACTCACAACAGACTTATTCTGCCTAGTTTAATTTTTGTAGTAATTAACTCAGCAGCCTTATTGGCAACAATAGCTTTATTCCTCACCTTGTCTTCTTTATTTAATTACACTTTTCCTTGTGGATAGGGAAATAAGTAATTCCACTTTAATAACAAGAGTCATCACTTTGACATATCTGAGTTAACAATATTCCATTATGTGTTATATTTATAGAAAGGCCTTTAGCTGTGGCTCATTCCTATTGAGCACACTATTCATTTTAGCCCTGAATGCCTGCACTTGTTTTGCAGTGAATAACATTATTGTAATGAATCTTTAAGCTGGGAACGAGTTGTCTTTTCTCTATCTAGGAATGTGATTGTACAGGCAAATTCAGCATTATGAGGGGTTTGGGGTTTGCATTCCTAGAAAACAGTCTATAAATATAATATTCTTTATCATGAAGCCATGTCACCTGCTTGCGTCAAGAAATGTGAGTTGGAGAAAACAAGGTTGTGTTTATCCATTTACTTCCTTTTACACAAATTCTGTGAGTCTGATTTTATTCTGCATCCCTGTTTTTTTGATTTGTGAACTTTGTACACAATTTGGACTTGGTACATAATTGATGAAATTCATGGTTATGTGCCCAAGTTTGTGGATGATACGAAGATAGGTGAAGGGAGAGGTAGTGTTGAGGAAGCAGGAAGTCTGCAGAATGACCTGGACAGATTAGGAGAATGGGCAAAGTGGCAGATCCAATATAGTGTAGGGAACTAGGGAACTGTATGGTCATGCACTTTAGAATGAGTAAGGGGGTGCGGAGCAAATTCTGAAATTGGAGATCCAAAGGGACTTGTGAGCATAGTGCAGGATTCCTTAAAGATTAACTTGAAGGTTGAGTCAGTAGTAAGGAAGGCAAGGGGAGTGTTAGCATTCATTTTGAGAGGAATTGAAGATAAAAGCAAGGATATATTGCAGAGACTTTATAAGGTATTGGTCAAACCACACTTGGAGTATTGTGAGGAGTTTAGGACCCCTAATCTGAGAAAGGATGTGCTGGAATTGGAGAGTGTCCAGAGGATGTTAACAAGGATGATCCCAAATCTTGGAACTAAAGGCTAAATGCACGAGGAGCATTTGTTGGATCTGGACCTGCATTCACCTGTTTAGAAGGATGAGAGGGAATCTCATCGAAAACTGCAGAATATTGAAAGGCCTAGATAGACTGGACATTGAGAGGATGTGTCTATTAGAACAGAACCTCAGGACAGAAGGACATCCCTTTTGAACAGAGATGAGGAGGAATTTCTTTGGCCAGAATTTGGTGTATCTGTGGAATTGGAGGCCAAGTAATCGGGTATATTGAAGGAGGAAGTTGATTAGTTCTGGATTAGTAAGAGCATCCAAGGTTACGGGGGAAGGTAGGAGAATGGGATTGAGAGGGAAAATAAATCAGTCATGATGGAATAGTAGAGCAGATTCAAATGGGACAAATGACGTAATTGCGCTCCTATGTCTTATGGTCTTATGGAGAAACATACTCCAAATACTGGATCCATGTTGATGCAGCCAAAGATTATAGGATTCAGAAAGTAGTCACATCAGCAGGTTGCACAAAACTAATGTTGCTGCCTGCGATTGCAATCAATCGACGTGACCTCCCACACACATCTTAATCCAAAGTTTTGTGCAAGGGAAAAAAGTCCAAAGTTCAAAGTAAATGTATTATCAGAGTACGTATATGTTACCATATACTATCCTGAGATTAATTTTCACACAGGCATTTACAAGGAAAAATAAAGAAATAGAATAGAATCTTATGAAAAACTTGAAGTCAGAATGCCATATTATCCAAGTACATATATGTCACCACATACCACCTTGTGATTCATTTCCTTGCAGGCATTTACAGGAAAATAAAGGAATACTATAGGCTTTATGAATAATTATACATAAACAAGGACTAACAAACAACCAGTGTGCAAAGAAGGCAAATTGTACAAACAAAAAAATAGTAAATAATTAACACTGAGAATGTGAGTTGTAGAATCCTTGAAAGTGAGTCTGTAGAGTCAGTTCAGTGTTGAGGTTAGTAAAGTTATCCATGTTAGTTCAGGATCGTGTTTGCTGAAGCATAACAACTGTTGCTGAACCTGGTTGTGTGGGACTTAAGATTCCTGTACTTTCTTGCCGATTGTAGTACAAGAAGAGAATACGGCCTGGATGATGGCGGTCCTGGAAGACGGATGCAGCTTTCTTGTGACAACGCTCGTTGTAAATGTGCTTAGTGGTGGGGAGAGTTTACCTGTGATGCACTGGGCTGTATCCATCACTTTCATTTGTGGTGTCTCCATACCAGTCCGTGGTGCAGATACTCGACATAGACAAAGACTGACAAACAATCAATGTGCAAAAGAATATAAACTGTGCAAAATAAAAACCAATACTGACAACACAAGTTGTAAAAAGTCCTTGCAAGCAAATCTGTACATCATAGAATCAGTTCAAAGTTGTGGTGAATTAAGTTATCCACGCCAGTTCAGAAGCCTGATGATTTAGGGTAATAACTTTCAGTAGAGCCAGAGAGGTTGAATTCATTAATTTTAGTATCAGTTACAGTTTGAAAACAGCTATGTGTAAGATATTCTATTGACTATACCAGAATATATTGTTAATACTATGAAGTCCTCCATTGGTTGGGGTTGACAATGGATGTGGCGTCCCAGCTGCCTACGTGATACGCAAGCCAGGGCAGTATGACGTGGAGAGCAAACTATTGCCCATGCAGCAAGCTCCCCCTCTCCACACAGCTGATGAATCCAAAGGAACGGCAGAGACCAATACAGTTTGGCACTGGGCGGCATTGCAGGTTTGCCAGTTAGTGTTGACCTCAACGTAGGTGTGAACTCCAACTCCAAACTTTTCCTTGGGGTTTACTCCTGAAACTTTTCCCATGAGTGGGTATAGCCGCAAGGCAGCGAAAGTTTGAGATTCGAGATTTCCTTCTCGTAGATAAATGAGAAGACGAGCCCCATCTGCCTGTAATACTACTTTTGAGTACATTCTATGCTGGAATATATACCATATCTCAATTCGGTCAATGACTAGTGCATTCTTATAAGAGTAAGTAAGTGGAGAGACAACTACTTCCACAGCTCAAACAACCTAATCTTCATCTGATGGTCTAGTGTTGAGTTTGCAACCAGCAATGTCTAGAAGCATGCAAAGGCTTCAATTTATCCTCTAAACCTTTGTTTTTGGTTTTAACTTGATCATACTGGACAGTAACAACGAATTTTACTTTGGACAATGGAAGAACATTATTGAACTCAGCCAAAAGAGACCAGTGCACAACAATAAATGTATTATAGATCATAAAAATCTAACTCCATGCTATTTTTATTAGTCAATTGGGTATACAATAAAAATCTGACATCTGCACATGTATTTCAGTTTGTGCTGGTTATATTAATCTGCAGGGTAACAGCTGGGGAAGACAGGGCGATGTAGTTGTCTGTAATTATGATGTTCATTGTGAACTACAGCTCCCAAGGTTCATTCCTAATGGCACACTTGTGCAACATTTAACAGTGATATGAGTTTGAAGATCACACAGTACCAGTTAACTGCCGACAAATTAGCTGTTTAGTTCAGATGACTGGTGTGCAAGTAAGAGATTCACTTTTTCTGATTTAGTTACTGGCCAATTGTACTTCGTCGTATGGAAGGTTTCTCCATTTTAACCTGGCCACTTACTATCATTAAGGACAAAATGGAAAGAACAAGCCAAATTGAAATCAGGATGTTGTTTAATAACATTTGGAAATGGCACTGTAGAAAGGTTTGAAGTTCAAGGGCTGAGAAATTTGTTTCTTTTTGATAGGATAGAGAAATTTGGACTGTTCTCCTTAGAATAGAGGAAATTTTAAATCTAGATTCTGGAAGGTTCCAAGTCATCAAGAGTCTACCTGGGGCAGCAAACTTTGAGAATGTGTGCCCAACTGGTGATAATCTATCTCATGTACTTAGCAACAATAATTATGGAAAATTTTTAAAGAAAAATGTTGAGCACTGTTGCTTATTTACATGTATTCATTGTTTTACTATTAATAAAGAATAACAGAGACAGATTGAAGCACATTAGAAAATCTGTTCAAATATTAATCTTTTAAGAGATGATTGAAAAATAAATATTCATTGGGGTGTTAAAATGCATGCAGTCCTTACCAATATTATCTGTCAATATCTAGTATTCACTCACAAATAACAGGAAAATAATATAATCAGAGCAAAGCCAATGCCTACTGGCCCAGCCTTTTGCCATCCAAGTACTGATGTATACACTAGGTCTGCAAGGATTTCAAAATGCATCATCTACCATCACGTGTACACACAACCCCTGAAAACAACTCACTGAACTTGGATTGTCACAAAGTAATTTGCTGCTTCATTTGGTAGTGAAGATAATCAATATGCATCTTCTTATCATGGGCAGGTTTTAAAATCCTTTTTTGCCTGCTATCTTGGGCATGTGTGCCACAGGTTTGCCACCCCTGAGTGAATAAGGAGAAACTATTTCTGTTGCTGAAAGGGTGCCAATTTAGGGTGATTGGAAAAAGAATCCAGAGTGCCTTCCGGAAAACTTTTCAATGGGAGCTGGAACATGCTACCGGAAAATGGTGGGCCACGCTATGTTGGTGCTGAAAGCAAGGCAACACTTGCAGGCTGCCCAGCGCAAGTACTGCTGATTTGATTTGATGCAAACAAACATTTCGCTGCATGTTTTGATATACGTGTGACAAATAAAACTATTCTAAATGAATCTAATCTAATCTAAAATGGTGATGATAGCATTACTTACAAAATATATAGGACTCACAGTTGAGGGAAAAAACTGGACGGTCAGGGGAAAGAGCTGGAGAATGTGACTGACTGAGTTGTTCTTGGGAAGAGAGGCAAGACTTTCTTCAGTCCTATTAACACTCTTTACTTCTACGTTTTCATGTTTTTTTAAAAAATTAGACATTTAGCAAATAATAACAGGCTCTTCCGGTCCAGTGATCCCACACTGCCCAATTACTGCAATGCAACCAATTGCCCTACTAACCCACTAATCTTTTGGAATGTGGGAGGAACCCGAAGCACCCGGCGGAAAAACATGAGGTCACAGTGAAAACATACAAACTCCTTACAGACAGTGGCAGAAATTGAATCCAGGTTGCTAGCGCTGTAAAAGCATTATGCTTAAATGAAGCCGTTGCTCTATTCATTTTGACCAAATGTGAATGCTATTGGATAGATAGTCATTCAGAAAAGTGACCTTGCCTTTTCTATGACATTGGGAGGTACACTGCTCTTTCTACTGGCTTCATTCTTATTTATTTATAAATATTTACCTGCTTTGCGGTAGCGTCTCGGAACCCCTTCTCTTTTGCAGGTTAGACTAGGTAAACTGATGCAGGTTTGGTACTGGGGCTCCAAACAACCATCAGGCAGCAACTTACAAATGCAAATAGCCCAATTCCTCCTTTAAAATCAAAGATAAAGTAAAATTTATTCTTAAGCTACATATGCTGTACAGGATATGTGACCACACTATTTTGAATGGTCTTACCAAGGTCCCTGCAGGGATTGAGGGATTGGTTTTCAGCTTTCAGAATTAGATTTAATATCACTAGCACATGATAGGAAATTTGTTGTTTTGCGGCAGCTGTACAATGCAATACGTAATAATAAAAATACTATAAATTACAATAAGTATATATAAAAATCAAATTAAATAAGCAGTGCAAAAAGAAAACAAAAACTTAAAAAATAGTGAGGAAGTGTTCATGGGTTCATTGTTCATTCAGAAATCCTATGGGAGGAGAAGAGA
Source organism: Mobula birostris (assembly GCF_030028105.1). Taxonomy (NCBI): domain Eukaryota; kingdom Metazoa; phylum Chordata; class Chondrichthyes; order Myliobatiformes; family Myliobatidae; genus Mobula; species Mobula birostris. Next base: position 12,718,170 of record NC_092388.1, read on the forward strand.
AGCAGTGCGCCACGCACGCGCAGCCCACCGATGAAAACTGATATCGTATCTGTTAAATAGGGGCTGTGGCTAATTCTGATTTGATGGAGACGGATGTGAAAGCACAGAGGAACATCTGGAAAAATTTCTGAAACGCTCGTTCGCTGCTGTCGTTACTGCGCGGTCAGGAATCTTTCGGAGGGTAGGCCTCAAAATCCCCGGCTTTGCCTGCTGTTGGCGACCGAGAAGGAGGTCGAATCGTTCGGATAGTGATGGCGCTCAGTACTCGGTGTCGGAGAGCTGATCAGAGCTCGAAGTTTTCGGATGACTCAGAGTCGGACCGTGGTCGGGTATGACAAGGAGAGTTTTTCTTCCTTCTCTCCGTCTGCGTGAGATGTGGGACACTTGACATTTACTGTGCTCATGGACTTCTTCATCAAGTTATGGTATTGTTGCACTGTTGTAACTATATGTTATAATTATGTGGTTTAGTTAGTTTTTTTCAGTCTTGGTCTGTCCTGTGTTTTGTGATATCACACCGGAGGAAATATTGTATCATTTCTTAATGCATGCATTACTAAATGACAATAAAAGAGGACTGTGTGTCTTCATAATCTATGGCAGAGGGGAAGAAGAAGTTCCTGAAGTGTAGAGTGTGTGCCTTTAGGCTCCTGCACCATATCCCTGATAGTAGCAATGAGAAAGAGGCAAGCCCTGAGTGACTAGGGTCCTTAAAGATGGACGCCGCCTTTTTGAGGCATTGCCTTTTGAAGATGTCCTCGATGCTGGGGAGGCTAATGCCCATGATGGAACTGGCTGATGTTCCTTTTTTTAATGTTTCATTTTCTTATTTTTCTTCAGAAATCAGATAATATTTCATATCCCCACTGTGGCTCTCCTTCCTTCATCAGGTGCATTCTCCTGCACCCACATCTCCCACGCAAAATGAGGACATGTTCTCTCAAAGCAATCTCTCTGACTGCACGTACAAGTGCACAATTTGATTCATTATTATATCAGCAAAGAAAGGATTTTTATTTGCAACAGTTTGTAGATTATGGGACCAATATTTCTGATTGGTATTCTGCATGCAATGTTGTCCTTGCAGCAAATGTTAGCAGAGAAATTGTTTGCCTGCAGCTCCTCATTTTCCATCAGTTAATTTAATTTAAATGGATGTGAGAATAGCAACTATAGGCTTCTAAAATACCAACTAGTCCTCCCCATGAGAGCTGTTTCATGCCAGATGTGCCCAATTAAGAAATTAATTCATATATATTGATTTCTAAAACTTTAGAAAATGTTGATAGAAGTGCATAATCTGTACAGACCTAAATTAGAATTAAAGGAACATGCTCAGTATTTGACATGACTATAACCGCCTACAAAATATTTGTAGATTTCTTAGAGCAAATCTCCTCCTTTCCAATGACAGAGCAGACTTAATGGGCCGGATGGCCTAATTCTGCTCATATGCACTATGTTCTTATGGACAACTTGAATTCATTCCCCTTTTTAGAGGGAGCTGTGCCTCTGAAAAGAAGCAGGGCGGTTTAATTGTGAATCAAATTGAACAATTCCCTCTGGAAGAATGAAACATGAAATAATAAATGGTATTTAAAGTTATTTGTACAGAGGTTAAAAGAGATATCTGTGTAAGACTAAAGAAGGAAATTAAATAAAACATATTAAATAAAACTTTTATTGCCTTCTTCTGGAGAATAAGATACCAGATATAAAATTAAGTTTTCAGGGTGAGAGAGGTGGTTCAACACGAATTATCATTGTTAGTATTGTTACATGGAGAAGATGTCCTATAGAAGGGGAGTCTAGGACCAGAGGGCACAGCCTCAGAGTAGAAAGACATCCCTTTAGAGCACAGATGAGGAGGAATTTCTTTGGCTAGATGGTGGTAAATCTGTGAAATTCTTTGCCACAGATGGCTGTGGAGGCCAAATCATTGGGTATATTTAAAGCTGAAGTGGATAGGTTCCTGATTAGTAAGGACATCAAAGGTTATGGGGAGAAGGCAGAAGAATGTTATTGCGATGGATAATAAATCAGCCATGATGGAATGGTGGAGCAAACTTGATGGGCTGATTGGCCTAATTTTGCTCCTACAGTACTCAGCAAAAGTCTAAGGCACACATATATAGCTGTATTTGTCAACATGGAGCGGAGAGCAAGTTTGTAAATCTGGAGGGAGAAAAGGGTGTTGGGAATGGCAAGGGTGGAGTGCCAAGGAAGGGTGTGGGGCAGGTAGCAGAGAAGGGGTGCCAGAGTGGAGTGCAGACATACCCAGATCCGAGACACCAGACAGGGTTACTTGATGCCAAACAATTTTACAGAATGTTTCTCTGCTGTTTCCCGCTCCCTCCTCTCTCCCTTCCTCTTCTCCCTGCCCCCTTCCTACTCTCGGTCCTCAATAGAGACCCATATCAGAATCAGGTTTATCATCACTCATATATGTCACGTGGCCAAGTGGTTAAGGCGTTCATCTAGTGATCTCAAGGTCGCTGGTTTGAGCCTCAGCTGTGGCAGCGCGTTTGTGTCCTTGAGCAAGGCACTTAACCACACATTGCTCTAGTCTGTGCGAGGAGTGGTGCCCCACACAGACTTCCAATCTGCGCCTTGTAAGGCATGAAAATGCCTGACACAGGCCTCTCATGGTCTGAGTCGACGTTCCCTTCCCCATATATGTCACGAAATTTGCTTTTTTTTTGAGGCAGCAGTACAGTGCAATACATAAAATTACTACAGTACTGTGCAACGTCATAGCTATATATACACACTAAGACTTTTGCATAGTGCTGTATATCTTATGGTCTTCTGAGTGAATAAAGTCAGTTTTACATTAGTCTTTTGTGAAATAACAGAAGGTAAGTAATACGTGCACAACTCTGCAGCTTGCAGAAGAGCAACAATTTGAGGACGTCTGCAGTTAAGTGTAGATGTTAGAAGCAGCTCTTTGCTTTACTGAGTAACAACCCCATGTCAGCAAGACGGAGTGATTTGTTGTGTCGTCAGTACTGGAATAAATCTCGGCTCAGTCTGCGTTAGAGTGGCAGTGCTACTCTCTTGCCTTCTCAGCAGAGAGTGCAAGGTAGGAAATTATGGACACATAACTCAAGCTTTCTTATTCCACTTATGCAAGGTCATAGACTATGCACCCATGACCTTCAGTGGTATGCTTCTTGCAAGCAATAACAGCCTAGTGGGGTTGCAGAATTGATCTTAATGCCACATGAAGATGGCACCATGGTAAAGGGCATATGGTATCACAGCGTTTAGCGCGACACTACTACGGCTTGGTGCATCACAGTTCGGAGATTAATTCCAGCCCCTTCTGTAAGCAAGTTCGTAAGTTCCTTCCGGTGGGTGCATGGGTTTCCTCCGGGTGCTCCAGTTTCCCTCCACAGTCCAAAGACGTACCAGTTAATCAGTTAATTAGTCACTGTAAATTATCCTGTGATTCAGCTAGGATTAAAATAGGTGGGTTGCTGGGCAGCACAGCTCAGTGCGCCAGAAGGGCCTGTTCCACACTGTATCTCCAAATAAATAACTAAAATGCATAATCACGATAGTTCGTTCTTCCAAAAAGAACCCCCTCTACAATGCCCTGCAGAAATTAGAATGCATCCCAAACCCTAACTGAATGTGTGTAAGTTTTAATTAAGCTCTGTGTGAAGGTCTTCTTTATCCCTTCTCCAGATTGTCAGTCCTTGTTTTAGTATCTTGCTTTACTTGAAAAGTTATGATTTGGGTTTCCTTTACTTACAGAATTCAATAAACTGTACTTTGACTTCCCTCAGCCACATCCTTCTGACCACATTCTATTAGCATGATGTCCTCTGCTGACCCAGCGTTGTAATTCAGCATTGTTCATTGCTGCTTCACAACCATTTGACACTTTAAGTGCCAAATTTACCGGCACCCCATATCCCTTTCTGCTTCACCTTTAATTATTGCTCAGCAAACGTGTTACACTCATGACCTCACAATGTGAAGCAGCTTGCATTTCCCACAGTTTATTTTATATGTTCCTGTTCTGTCCATTTATGTATATTGTCCATTCATTCTCTTTTTGGCTGACGGGAACTTTCTACAGCAGGTAGTTGGAACTGCCCAACACCTCATCGGCATCAGCCTACCCCCCATCAAGGACATTTTTACAGAGAGGTGCTGGAAAAGGGACAGTAATGTCATGAAAGCAGTCCCATCCTACTCATGAACTCCCATCAGGAAACAGATTACACAGCATGCCACGACCATAGACTCAAAACCAGTTATTTCCCCCAAGCCAACAACAGGAATTCTGCAGATGCTGGAAATTCAAGCAACACACATCAAAGTTGCTGGTGAACGCAGCAGGCCAGGCAGCATCTCTAGGAAGAGGTACAGTCGACGTTTCAGGCCGAGACCCTTCGTCAGGACTAACTGAAGGAAGAGTGAGTAAGGGATTTGAAAGTTGGAAGAGGAGGGGGAGATCCAAAATGATAGGAGAAGACAGGAGGGGGAGGGATGGAGCCAAGAGCTGGACAGGGGATAGGCAAAAGGGGATACGAGAGGATCATGGGACTGGAGGTCCGGGAAGAAAGACAAGGGGGGGGGAACCCAGAGGATGGGCAAGGGGTATATTCAGAGGGACAAAGGGAGAAAAAGGAGAGTGAGAGAAATAATGTGTGTATAAAAATAAATAACAGATGGGGTACGAGGGGGAGGTGGGGCATTAGCGGAAGTTAGAGAAGTCAATGTTCATGCCATCAGGTTGGAGGCCACTCAGACGGAATATAAGGTGTTGTTCCTCCAACCTGAGAAGCCATCAGATTGATCAACACCTCCACCCATTAATCCCACCCCCCATCACCCCCCAGCACCACTACTTCAAATTTCCTGCCAGTCACCTCACGTGCAGACACTCCTGTACCTAGAGTTACTTTATATACAGACAAACAGATATTCTCATGTACTTCCGTTTATTGTGTTCTTAAGCACATTGTGTTTATTTTTTATTTTTTATGCTGCATGGAGTAACAATCATTTCATTCTCCTTTACACATGTTTACAATAAACAATCTTGAATCCTGAATCCTGAATCATAATTCCTTGGCAGTTGCATCTCCATCTTTTTCCATTTTTGCGCTAATTTATATTACTCTCACTTTGTCATGTTGGAATCTATTCCCAGTGAGAGAAGCATTTTTGACTTTCAATGTTGCGTGATCTTCCCCAGCAATGTATTTCCATATTTGCCCTTGCAGTCCCTTTTTGAATTTTGATATCTTATTTGTCAGGAGAATTCTTTCTTTGATTGGGAATTTATGCCCTTTTTCTGTAACCCAATGGATTTGATTAAGATTCAATCAGTTCTTTCTCATGGGAATTCATTTCCTCGCTCAAACACGGAGCTCTCATTGATGGCGTGTTTAAAAACAGTTTGTATTCAGCGCAGGTTTAGCTGCATGCAACTCAGAAGAAGACAAATTTGATTGAAAGGTCAGGCAGGTCATTTCTGCCTTATTGGGTTGTTTAATGTTCCACTGGATAGTTTTCATTAGCATCAGCGGTAAATTAGCATGCAAAAGAAGCAAAAATTGGCATTTTAATGGTTGGTTGGTATCTGCTCAAAATCACTTTGCATTTACTATTGAGAGATGGTTTGAACAGCTGCAGATAGGATGATCCTCTGCAGATACATTTAGCATGTTATAGTACCATAAATACTGGAAAGCCGCAGGAGCTGAGTTGTGTTTGCTGGATTCGATCCCAGTCAGAACTCGAGTTTCCTCCGGCACATTTTTTAATTTCTGCTTCCCTTCATTTTCAACCTGACAATGTTTAGGGTGAATGAATAATTTGTTAAAAATACTGCATTAAATAAGTTCTAACTTGTAGTCAGGGATTGTTTAGAGAACATATTTTTGTTTCATTTCTTCAGTAATTTCAGGTCACCCTATTTGTCATAAAATGTACTTAATTTTGCTGGTGACGTTCAGTATTGCTGGTCAGGTTACGGTTTTTGCTTTCTCGTCTTTAGACTGGCAGGAGCTAGAGAAATGACAACAGATAGAGTTTCCACTGAAGTTACATTTCACTCTTGTGACTATAAAATCATTATTATGTGCACCATACCGTGTAACAACATGCTTTCACCCGAATCTCTTCAGGAAGAATTTGTATGTGTCCGCGACAAAGAAGCGGGCAGGAAAAAAATCATTATGGACACTACCCCCCCTGCAAATTGCCTTCTCCAAAAGATCCCTTCTGGAAACCACTATAGGGCTATTGAAACAAAAATCTCATGCCATTGTAATAGTTTCTTCCCCCAGGAAGTTAATCTGATCAGCCACTCTAGTTTGCCCACCCCCCCCCCATTACCCCAATCACTGTCGGCACTTTAAGCCACTTTTTATAATGCTGTTTACATTGTCAATACATGCTGGTACAGTATTTATGAACACTTTATTCCATATCTGTACATTAAACTCTAAGTTTGTATTTTATATAATAATTTATTCTTTATAATTGTTGAATATTGTTTCTCATTGCATCTCACACCAATCCACCACATTAAATTCCTAATATATTTCCATGTATATGGTGAGTAAAGTTTGATCTTTGATTTTCACATTAAAGGTACATTAGATCTTAATGGTGCTTTTGTGGTCCAAAGGTTCTTTGGAAGCCAAGAATGAGGCACAAAACTTGCTGCTTATGGCCATTTTATGAAGTATTACAAGAACAAAGAATGAACAAAAGAAGACAAAGAAATCATGGTCATCTCATGCTCTAACCAGAGATAGCAACATCCCAGTGACAACAATTCACCTATAAAATAGCCAGATCTGGGTGATGTGACACTGGTTACAGAAAAACTAGGAAGTTTGTAGAAAAATACTGAATTAACACTACAAATAATTGGAAGTTCATATACATATGTGGTTATATAAATATACAAGTAAACAAAGGAAAGTTAAACTACAAAGAAAATACAAAAAATAACAATTCTACACCAGAATCCAATAAGCAGAAGTAATTCCATTCGATCTGTGTAAACATCTGCAAAGGTAGACCCACATTTTATCTTGTTAATAAATAAAATACATAGTTCCATCTAAACATTGTCCAAGTAGGACATTGTGCTAAAAATCTGTTTCAACAAAGAACTGTAAAAAAAAATCAATTCTTGGGTATTTTTTTTATAATCCTTTAGAGTGGATGTTATCACGTTTTGTTTCCTTTAAGTATTTCTTCTTCTCATAACATTGAAATTTGCTTGTGTTAAAGTCAGATTGTGTAACAGAACATAGGCAGGTAGCTTCCTCTGAATTCAGCCCAAACCCAGTTAGGTGAGCAAAACCAGTCATTAATTAACAGCACAATAGAGAACTCTTTACAAAGTTCATTAAAGTCTGACCAAATGAAACAAATACTATTAAAAGTTGCACAACTGATAACGTGACATAAAATTACAGAAGCAATAAAACAAAATATGATAAATGATCATAAGCACAAGAGATTCTGCAGATGCTGGAAATCCAAAGAAAGGCACACAACATGCAGGAGGAACTCAGCAAGCCAGGCAGTATCTATAAGGGGAACAAACAGTTGATTTTTCGGCTCATAACATCAGCTGCTTATTCCCCTCCACAGATGGTGTCTGATTTACTGAGTTCCTCTAGCATTTTGTGTGGCAACAAATAATCAGCCTCTGTTATGATCCCTACATGTTAATAATGTACTTAACAGTTCTGTTTGCAAGCTATCTTCTAATCTATACATTACTCATTCTTTAATTCAAGACGATTTTAGATGTAATTCAGGATGTAGTACAGTTCATTATATCTACAGCTCCTGGCAAATTGATCCTCCAGATCTAAGCTCTGCTGACTATCCAGTCGAAATGTCACACCCAAGACAACTTGATTAGACCAAATTGAAAGGGGTCTTCCTGAAACTTTGACTCCACAAGTGCTGCCTGGCTTGCTGATTTCCTCCAGCATATTGTGTGTGTTACTCTAGATTTCCAGTATCTGCCAAATCTCTAGTGTTTATGATCAAGCAATCTACCTTTTAGATTTACCATTTCAGAATCAGAATCAGGTTTATTACCTGATGTGTCGTGAAATTTGTTAACTTAGCATTTTTTAACTTAGCATAACTTCCATCCAACCTGCCTGTTAGAAGATTGAAAATGACCTGATATAGGAATGTTTGATGTCCATTCTTTGGCAAAATAAAGATTCCTTGATAGAGATAAAAATTTGAATCTATTTGCATTCCCGTCAATTTTTCCCGACAGTTACATTACCATTCATCCTTTGAGGGCAAACCACCCTCAAGGAAACTTTGGATTTATGTAAGCAAATATTTCCAAGATTTCCTTTCTAGCTGACAACCCAATTTTAATCTACTCTCATAGCAAAACTGGATTCTCATAGCAACTTGGCATGGGAATTCTCGTCACCTTCTGGTCAATTTTAATTCACTATGAGTTGTGCATTCTTGCTGATGCTGTGACATCTTGCTTTATTTAAATATATTACATATATTTGGGTTCCTTGAGGTTGTTATGGCTGGTGGAGGTAGTGGGGATAAGCTCCCACTACCTATTGAATGCTGCCAATGGTGTGCATCCCAAATCGCCTCTGGCAACCAAGTCCAGCTCCTGACCTTCACACGTGGCTTGGGTACGAAGCCCAGCGGAACGATTTCTACTGACAGGAGAAGGGGCTGAAACCAGCTACCTTGGGCAGATAGGGCTTGTCAGCTGTGGTGGGAAGATGGTACAGAAGCTGAAGGCCCTGTGGTAAACCATGTATATATGTTGTAACTGGGTTACCTGTCTGGACACGCCCCTCTGCTGACTGCTCCTGTGGCTCCTCCCATTGCTCCTCCTCCTCAGTCCAGGGGCAGACACTCAGCATGGTCGAGGTCACATTTTACTGCTAATAAAAGCCTTTCAGCATTTACTCTACTTCCAGTCTTTTGGAGTTATTGATGGTGCATCAGGCCCACAATCAGCGATTCAGGAACAGCTTCTTCCCCTCAGTCATCTGATTTCCAAATGGACATTGAACCCATGAATACTACCTCACTACTTTCTGGTTTTTTTTCACTATTTAACTATTTAATAGACATATATATACTTAATGTAGCTGTTTCTTTCTTTTTATTTATTTATCATGTATTTCAATGTACTGCTGCCATAAAGTTAACAAGTTTCACAATATATGCCGGTGATATTAGACCTGATTCTGATCACAGTTTGACCACTAGTGCCAAACTGTAACAGTTGCTGTCATTCCTTTGTATTTATCAACTGCGTGGAGAGGAGGAGCTTGTTGCATATATGTATATACTGTATAGAGGCGTGGCCAAGAGGTTAAGGCGTTCGTCTAGTGATCCGAAGGTCGTGAGTTCAAGCCTTGGCTGAGGCAGTGTGTTGTGTCCTTGAGCAAGGCACTTAATCACACATTGCTCTGCGACGACACTGGTGCCAAGCTGTATGGGTCCGAATGCCCTTCCCCTGGACAACATCGGTGTCGTGGAGAGGGGAGACTTGCAGCATGGGCAACTGCTAGTCTTCCATACAACCTTGCCCAGGCTTGCACCCTGGAAACCTTCCAAGGCGCAATTCCATGGTCTCACGGGACTAACGGATGCTTATATATAGAGGTGTGTGTGTATGTAGATATATATATAGAGTCGATGTTCTGGGCCAAGGATTTTCAGGAGGACTCTTCATCAAAATATTCTATTTTCATTACACTGTGCCTTTACAACAAAGAAATAGTTACCATAATATAAAACTGTATTATATCACATAAGTATCACCTATGGTGGAATATTTTAAAAAGCAATATGATGTTTCTGACACACCAAGGCATTAGCTTATTGCATTATTCTTTACAGTCATGTAATCCTGCAATAATGTGGTACCACTTTCAATAGATGCCGAAGTGTTTCACAGTCGACAAAGCGTTTTAAACTGTAGTCACTGTTACACACGCAAAATGCTGGAGGAGCTCAGCAGGCCAGACAGCATCTACAGAAAGGAGTACAGTCGATGCTTCAGGCCAAGACCCTTCAGTAGACTGGAGAAAAACAGATCGGGAGTCAGAGTTAGAAGGATGGGGAGGAAACAACACAGTGTGCTAGGTGAAACTAAGGGGGGAGAGGGTTGAAGTAAAGAGCTGGGAAGTTGATTAGTGAAAGAGATACAGGGCTGGAGAAGGGGGAGTCTAATAAGAGAGGACGGAAGGCCATGGAAGAAAGAAAAAGGGAGAGGAGCACCAGAGGGAGGCAATGGGCAGGCAAGGAGATAAAGTGAAAGAGGGAAAAGGGGATGGGGAATGGGGGGTGGGGGGGAGTTACCGGAATTTTGAGAAATCGATGTCCTCGTCATCTGGTTGGAGTCTACCCTGACGGAATATGAGATGTTGCTCCTCCAACCTTCTAACTCTGACTCCTCGTCTTTTTTTCTCCAGTCCTGCTGAAGCGTCTCAGCCCAAAGCAGCGGACTGTACTCTTTTCCATAACTACTGCCTGACCCGCTGAGTTCCTCCAGCATTTTGTGTGTGTTGCTTGGATTTCCAGCATCTGCAGATTTTCTCTTGTTTGTAGTCACTGTTGAACTGTTTGGCAAATGTGGCCATCAATGTAAGCATGGCAAATCTGCATAAACAACAAATGGTTAGTAACTAGTTAATCTGTTTTTGATGATGTTGGTTGAGGATTAAAATGTTGGCCAGAGAACTTGCAGACTCATTTGTTCTTCCTCAAACAGTGGCCAGGAATTTTTGTTCATTTATTTCAGAGAACAGATGGGATAGTTTAATGTCTCATCTGTAAGTCATCTATTTGTCGAGCATTCCTCATCGATGTAAATCTAATTAAGGTGAAGCTTCTGAGGCTTTCTGTCCCTGCTGCAGAGCCTTACTCAACAAGATTCATGGAGCTCTTGATTGTGAATTCATTACATCAAGAAAGCATAACATTCTGAACCTTTAAGGATTCCTTGATTTGTGATTTTTAGTTTTAAGGTGCACCTTAAGCCAGCAGAGCAGCCAAATAAATAAATTTTATACTTCAGTCAACTGAATTATCATTCAGTTTTCACTATACTGCATGAAAGTTAAACAATCATTTTTGAGGACTTTAAACTAATATAAATTATTAGTTATATCACTAGAATGATTCCGAGAATGAGACGGTTAACATATGAGGAACGTTTGTCCACTCTTGGACTGTATTCCTTGGAGTTTAGAAGAATGAGGGGAGACCTCATAGAAACATTTCGAATGTTGAAAGGCATGGACAGAGTGGATGTGGCAAAGTTGTTTCCCATGATGGGAGAGTCTAGTACGAGAGGGCATGACTTAAGGATTGAAGGGCGCCCATTCAGAACAGAAATGCGAAGGAATTTTTTTAGTCAGAGGTTGGTGAATCTATGGAATTTGTTGCCACGGGCAGCAGTGGAGGCCAAGTCATTGGGTGTATTTAAGGCAGAGATTGATAGGTATCTGAGTAGCCAGGGCATCAAGGATTATGGTGAGAAGGCAGGGGAGTGGGACTAAATGGGAGAATGGATCGGCTAATGATGAAATGGCTGAGCAGACTCGATGGGCCGAATGGCTGACTTCTGCTCCTTTGTCTTATGGTCTTAAATTTTAGCAATCATTGTTGAAAAATGCACTTCAATGTAAGTCTGTTTTAAAAAATCTTTCCCCTATTTCTGATTTTAAATTAATGCAGCTAGAGAGTGGGTATTTTACTTCTCCTCAGCCATTTGACTGCTACTTTCATCATTCCAACAGTAACCATTTTGTGACTTCACCTCATCGAGGAGGCTGATGCTGAGGTTGAGGATTGAGTCCCAGTGGGTCGTATCAGAAGTCCAGGCCTGTTGGCCAGAGCCCCAGGTTTGTGAATCTCTGAGAGTCCACTGGGGTAGCCAAAGGCCCAATGCCTGCATGTCCGAGTCTGAATCTGAGGCTGGAGACTAGAGAAGACAAACGATAGGGTAAGAGTTCGACATGGACTAGAAGGGCCGAGATGGCCTGTTTCTGTGCTGTAATTGTTATGTGGTTATATGGTTTCAGAGTTAGAGGACTGTGTATGTGCATGGGAGGGAGGGAGGAAACAGGCTTGTTTTGCTGCTGTTGTTTTGTTACTTTAGACCAGAAGACATACGTGCAGAGTTAGGCCATTCAGCCCATTGAGTCTGCTCTGCAATTCCATCATGGCTGATTTATCCCCATCCTCTTGTACTCTCCCCAGAACCTTTAATACAAGAACTAATCAAGTTACTAATCAAGAGCCTATCATTCTCCACTTTAAATATACAGAGGGCTTGGCCTTCACAGATGTCCATGGCAATGAATTCTACAGATTCACCACCATTGCTGTGTTCTTTGCGGTTCTACTGAGTGTTGTGGGCATTCTATGTGGCGCCAAAACTGTATGGCGCCCCTTGGGTGCGTTGGTTGTTAATGCAAACTCTGTGTTCCATGGTATGTTTTGTTGTAAACCTGACAGAAAATCTTGAATATTGAACCTTTAATCTCAGTCAGAGTTTTTTTTTTCTTTAGGTTCTTCCTTCCATTGTCTTCTTGGAATTTCTGCTATTCTAGAATACATGCTAAATATTGGAAGTTTCTGGAATTTCTTTTTTTTATATATTATTAGGAAAGAGGGAATATTGAGACAGAAAGTGGGTGGGGCAAAACTTAAGAATCGAGGGCCTGCAATGAGCTGCAAAGAGAGTTGAAGGAAATAGCTTTGTGCAAAGGTATGCTTTTTATGTCTAGCTGAATGGATGATAGAGACTTCGTGGATATCGTATTTGTACCTATTAGATGTATGTCTTAAATCCATACAGCAGAACAGTTCCAGGCTCCTTGCCAGGATCTCTTGTCTCGGATCTTTTTTATTAATTCCTGGATTGAGCAATTGTGACATTAGTAATCGTATAAATGAGGAATGTTTCTTAGTCTGTTGTGCAATAAAATGATAGCAATAAATAAATCCACAATAATTTACATGCTACATATCTACAAAAATCAAAAATTCTAGTAAAGAATATTTGGCTAACAAATGGGACTAAAGTCTGATAAGATCTGTGAATTTGATGGCCAGCATCTTTGGTCTTCAAGGAAGCTCTTTCAAGGATGATTTTCTGATGTTCCATAGTTCCGCGTATGGACCCAGGCGAGTGGAAAAATTGCAAACGTAATGACTCCCTTCAAGAAATGAGGGGGACAGAAAGCCAAACGTATCCAACACTGGCAAAATGCTGGAATTCATTATGAGAAAGTAGTGACAGAGCAACACACACAAAATGCTGGAGGGACTCAGCCAGTCAAGCAGCATCTATGGAAATAAATAAACAGTCGACATTTTGGGCCGAGACCTTTCTTCAGGACTGAGAAGGGAGAGGACAACAGAGTAAGAAGCTGGGGAAGGGAGAGGAGGCTAGCTGGAAGGTGATAAGTGAAGCCAGGTGAGTAAAGTAAAGGTCTGATAGGAGAGGAGAGTCGACCATAGGAGAAAGGGAAGGAAGAGGGGACCCAGAGGGAAGTGTGAGGCAGGTGAGAAGAGGTAAAAGGTCAGAGTAGGGAATAGAAGAAGAGGGGAAGGGAGGAGGAGGGTATTTTTTTTACTGGAAGGAGAAATCAATGTTCCTGCCATCAGGTTGGAGGCTACCCAGATGGAATATAAAGTGTTGCTCCTCTATCTTGACGGTGATCTCACCTTGGCGCAAGAGGAGGCCATGGACTGGCATGTTGGAATGGGAATGGGAATCAGAATCGGAAGTAGTAACAGAGCATTTAGGAAATTGTGATGTAATAAAGTAGAGTCACAATGCAGTATTTTTGTAGATACTGTATATAACATGTAAATATATTTTAGTACATCTACATAGAAAACTCTGTTCAATAGGGCTCCTTGTTGTCTTTGTGTTCAACTGAGAGGTTGGTGATGAAACATATCAACCCCTGCCTGAGAAGCGACTTGGATCCACTCCAATTTGCCTAACAGAACAACAGGTCCACAGCAGATGACCTTTCACTGGCTCTTCACTCAACACTGAAACATCTGGACAGCAAAGATGTTCTTCATTAACTACAGCTCAGCATTCAATACCATTATCCTCTCAAAACAAATCAATAATCTTCAAGACCTTGGCCTCAATACCTCCTTGTGCAATTGGATCCTTGATTTCCTCGCTTGCAGATCTCAGTCAGTTCAGATTGGCAAAAACATCTCCTCCACAATCTCCATCAGCACAGAAGCACCACACAGCTGTGTGCTTAGCCCTCTACTGTACTCATTTTACACTCATGTTTGCTGATGACTTCACCGTCGGAAGCCAAACCAAATCAGCATATAGATTGAAAATCTGGCTGAGAAGTGCCATAACAATAACCTCTTACCCACTGTCAGCAAGACCAAGGAGCTGATAATTTCACTTCAGGTGAGGGAAACCAGAGGTCCATGAGCCAGTGCTCATCAGGAGATCTGAGGTGGAGAGGGTCAGCAACTTTAAATTCTGTAGTGTTATCATTTCAGAGAACATGTCCTGGACCCAGCACATAGGTGCAATTATGGAGAAAGCACGGCAGCACCTTTAATTCCTTAGGAGTTGCAAAGAATCAGCATGACATCTGAAATTTTTTGAAAAACTTCAACAGATGTGTAGAGTATATTGACTGGCTACATCACGGCCTGGTATGGAAACACCAACGCGCTTGAATGGAAAATCCCACAAAAAGTATTGGATACAGCCCAATCCATTCCGGGTAAAGCCCTCCCCACCATTGAGCACATCTACATGGAGAGCGTTGTTGCAAGAAAGCAGCATCCATCATCAGGGACCCCCACCACCCAGGTCATGCTCTCTTCTCGCTGCTGCCAACAGGAAGAAGGTACAGGAGCCTCAGGACTCACACCATCAGGAACAGTTATTACCCCTCAACCATCAGGCTCTTAAACCAGAGGGGATAACTTCTCTCAACTTCACTTGCCTCATCACCGAACTGTTCCCATAACCTATGGAAATGTCGACTGTACCTCTTCCTAGAGATGCTGCCTGGCCTGCTGCGTTCACCAGCAACTTTGATGTGTGTTCCATAACCTATTGTCTCAATTTCAAGGACTCTTCATCTTATATTCTTGATATTTATTGCTTATTTATTTATTATTATTATTTCTTTCCTTTTGTGTTTGCAGAGTTTGCTGCCTTTTGCACCCTGGTTGAATGCCCAAATTGGTGCTGTCTTCCATTGATTCTATATGGATTTATTGAGTATGCCCATAAGACTATAATTCTCAGGGTTGTATATGGTGATATAGATGTACTTCGATAATAAATATACTTTGAACTTTGATCTTTGAATATTTCTATTCCTGACATGAATTAAATAGGTCCAGCACACCACATATTTTTGTCTGGCGGTTCTAACTGGTACACTGAGTTACTGACAGTGGTTCTGAAAATGTTCCCTTGCACAAAGCACACTAGATCTGCTACTGCATTTTTAAAATAGTTTTTCTTTGTCAAGACACTCTACACAAAAAGTACTTATTAGAGCTTGACCTCTCTCTTTTCTGCTGGCTTGGAGCAGATCTTCCAATTGATGCCTTCAGTCTCTTTGTCGTCCGGCTGGTGATACTGTGATGCATTAGTTTAGAACTTGTTCTTGCTTCTCACATTTTAGCAGGTAACCAATAGGTATCCACCAAGCACAGCTGAAACTATCACTAAAATATATGTTCATAATTTCTGTAATGCTCCTTTAAGAGCAATGCAGGAAGAGGTTTAATCATAAACACAAAAGATTCTGCAGATACTGAAAATCCAGAGTAATACACACACACACACACAATGCTAAAGCAGCTAAGCAGGTCACACATCATCTATGGAGAGGAATAAAGAGTCGATATTTAATTAGGTATTCTTATATTATACTTATGAATATGGAGATTACTGCCCAACAATACACCAATCAAAATGCAATTAGCCATAAGTGGAAATTAGCAACAGGGGATGTTCGTAAACAATGTTATTTCAGTGTGAAGCCATATTGCTTTACACTGTACGTAGCTCCTCGATCATTTTGGAGTGGCCATTCTGAAAGTGGCTTTCTTTGAGGTGGAGGTCCCAAGGCTTTGGTGAGTAGGCTGCACAGTGTAAGGTAAGATGAAGTAATGGAAACATAGGAACATAGAAAACCTACAGCACAATACAGGCCCTTTGGCCCACAGTGCAGTGCCAAACATGCACTTACTTTAGAAATTACCTAGACTTACCCACAAGCACCATGTACTTTCTAGGAGTCTCTTAAATGACCCTATCGTATCTGCTTCCACCACCGTCACCGGCAACCCATTCCACGCACTCACCACTCTCTGCTTAAAAACTTACCTCTGACGTCTCCTCTGTACCTACTACCAAGCACCTTAAGACTGTGCCTTCTTGCGCTAGCCATTTCAGCCCTGAGAAAAAGCCTCTGACTATCCAGACGATCAATGCTTCTCATCATCTTATACACCTCTATCAGGTCACCTCTCATCCTCCGCCGCTCCAAGGAGAAAAGGCTAAGTTCACTCAACCTGTTCTCATAAGGCATGCTCCCCAATCCAGGCAACCTCCTTGTAAATCTCCACTGCACCCTTTCTATGGTTTCCACATCCTTCCTGTAGTGACGTGACCAGAACTGAGCACAGTACTCCAAGTGGGGTCTGACCAGGGTCCTATATTGCTGCAATGTTACCTCTTAGCTCTTAAACTCAATCCCACGATTGATGAAGGCCAATGCATCGTATGTCTTCTTAATCACAGAGTCGACCTGCACAGCAGCTTTGAGTGTCCTATGGACTTGGACCCCAAGATCCCTCTGATCCTCCACACTGCATTCTGCCATCATATTTGACCTCCTAAAATGAACCACCTCACACTTATCTGGGTTGAGCTCCATATGCCACTTCTCAGCCCAGTTTAGCATCCTATCGTATCTCACTGTAACCTCTGACAGCCCTCCACACTATCCACAACACCCCCATCCTTTGTGTCATCAGCAAATTTACTAACCCATCCCTCCACTTCCTCATCCAGGTCATTTATAAAAGTCACAAAGAGAAGGGGTCCCAGAACAGATCCTTGAGACACCCCACTGGTCACAGTCCTCCATGCAGAATATGACTCATTTACAACCACTCCTTGCCTTCTGTAGGGAAGCCAATTCTGGATCCACAAAGCAAGGTTCCCTTGGATCCCATGCCTCCTTACTTCCTCAATAAGTCTTGCATGAGGTACCTTATCAAATGCCTTGCTGAAATCCATATACACTACATCTACTGCTCTACCTTCATCAATGTGTTTAGTCACATCCTCAAAAAATTCAATCAGGCTCGTAAGGCATGACCTGCCTTTGACAAAGACATGCTGACTATTCCTAATCATATTATGCTTCTCCAAATGTTCATAAATCCTGTCTCTTAGGATCTTTTCCATCAACTTATCAACCACTGAAGTAAGACTCACAGATCTATAATTTCCTGGGCTATCTCTACTCCCTTTCTTGAATAACAGAACAACATCTGCAACCCTCCAATCCTCCAGAACTTCTTCTGTCCCCATTGATTTTGCAAAGATCATTGCCAGTTGCTCAGCAATCTCCTCCCTCACCTCCCACAGTAGCCTGGGGTACATTGTGTCTGGTCCCGGAGACTTATCCAACTTGATGCTTTCCAAAAGCTCCAGCACATCCTCTTTTTTAATGTCTATACCCTCAAGCTTTTCAATCTGCTGTAAATCATCTCTAAAATCACCAAGAACCTTTTCCAT
Organism: Mobula birostris; assembly: GCF_030028105.1. NCBI lineage: Eukaryota > Metazoa > Chordata > Chondrichthyes > Myliobatiformes > Myliobatidae > Mobula > Mobula birostris. Next base: position 12,736,000 of record NC_092388.1, read on the forward strand.
AGTGAATACTGAAGCAAAGTATTCATTAAGAACCTCTGCTATCTCATCCAGTTCCATACACACTTTTCCACTGTCACACTTGATTGGTCCTATTCTCTCATGGCTTATCCTCTTGCTCTTCACATACTTGTAGAATGCCTTGGGGTTTTCCTTAATCCTGTCCATCAAGGCCTTCTCATGGCCCCTTCTGGCTCTCCTAATTTCATTCTTAAACTCCTTCCTGCTAGCCTTATAATCTCCTAGATCTTTATTATTACCTAGTTTTTTTTGAAAGTATAAGCTTTTCTTTTCTTCTTGACTAGATTTTCAACAGCCTTTGTACACCACGGCCCTGTACCCTACCATCCTTTCCCTGTCTTATTGGAATTAACCTATGCAGAACATCATGCAAATATCCCCTGAACATTTGCCACATTTCTGCCGAACATTTCCCAATTTATGCTTCCAAGTTCCTGCCTGATAGCCTCATATTTCCCCTTACTCCAATTAAGTGCTTTCTTAACCCGTTTGTTCCTATCCCTCTCCAATGCTATGGTAAAGGAGATCACTATCTGCAAAATGCTCGCCCACTGAGAGACCTGACCCCTGACCAGGTTCATTTCCCAATACCAGATCAAGTACAGCCTCTCCTCTTGTAGGCTTATCTACATATTGTGTCAAGAAACCTTCCTGAGTACACCTAACAAACTCCACCCCATCTAAACCTCTTGCTCTAGGGAGGTGCCAGCCAATATTTGGGAAATTAAAATCTCACACCGCAACAACCCTGTTATTATTATACCTTTCCAGAATCTGTCTCCCTATCTGCTCCTCTACGTCCCTGTTACTATTGGGTGGTCTATAAAAACATCCAGTAGAGTTATTGACCCCTTCTTGTTTCTAATGTTCCAGAGTACAGATGCTGCTAGTTTGATAGAGGTAAAAGTAAGAGAGAGATGGGCATTGCATTTTTGATTGGGGAGAACATTACACAGTACTTAGAATATTAGTGAGGAAATATTTAGTGAGGCTATACAGGATAAGAAAGTGATGATCAATTTGATGGGGTTGCATGATGGGTTGCTAGTAGTTAACTGGAATTAATGAAATAGAGATCACAGGTAGCTGTAGGACTACTACAGTTGCAAGGGTTAGTAACTTTAACTTCCCTAAGAGGAGCCAGAGGATGGTAGTAGAGGGTTGCTTTTCAATCCGAAGCCTTTGATCGGTGATGTGCCACAGGGATCGTTGATGGGTTCATTGTTGTTCATCTTCTATATTAAAGATTTGGATAAGAATGTAGGTGGCAAGTTTGAAGAAATCATAGAAAGGGTGCAAACACGAGGAAATCTGCAGATGCTGGAATTTCAAGCGACACACATCAAAGTTGCTGGTGAACGCAGCAGGCCAGGCAGCATCTCTAGGAAGAGGTGCAGTCGATGTTTCGGGCTGAGACCCTTCGTCAGGATTAACTGAAAGAAGAGTTAGTAAGAGATTTGGAAGTGGGAGGGGGAGGGGAGATCCAAAATGATAGGAGAAGACAGGAGGGGGAGGGATGGAGCCAAGAGCTGGACAGGTGATTGGCAAAAGGATTATGAGAGGATCATGGGACAGAAGGCCTAGGGAAGAAAAGGGGGAGGGGGGAAAAGCCCAGAGGATGGGCAAGGGGTGTAGTGAGAGGGACATAGGGAGAAAAAGGAGAGAGAGAAAAAGAAGCAACACACATCAAAGTTGCTGGAGAACGCAGCAGGCCGGGCAGCATCTCTAGGAAGAGGTACAGTTGATGTTTCAGGCCGAGGGTCTCAGCCTGAAACATTGACTGTACCTCTTCCTAGAGATGCTGCCCGGCCTGCTGCGCTCACCAGCAACTTTGATGTGTGTTGCTTGAATTTCCAGCATCTGCAGAATTCCTGTTGTTTGCGAGAGAAAAGGAATGTGTGTATATAAATAAATAAATAACAGATGGGGTACGAGGGGGAGGTGGGGCATTAGTGGAAGTTAGAGAAGTCAATGTTCATGCCATCAGGTTGGAGGCTACCCAGACGGAATATAAGGTGTTGTTCCTCCAACCTGAGTGTGGCTTCATCTTTACAGTAGAGGAGGCCGTGGATAGACATATCAGAACGGGAATGGGATGTGGAATTAAAATGTGTGGCCACTGGGAGATCCTGCTTTCTCTGGCGGACAGAACGTCTCTGGTGGAAAGGGTGCAGAGGAGATTTACAAGGATGTTGTCTGGACTGGGGAACATGCCTTATGAGAATACGTTGAGTGAACTCGGCCTTTTCTTCTTGGAGCGACGGAGGATGAGAGGTGACCTGATAGAGGTGTATAAGATGATGAGAGGCATTGGTCATGTGGATGGTCAGAAGCTTTTTCCCAGGGCTGAAATGGCCAGCACAAGAGGGCATAGTTTTAAGCTGCTTGGAAGTAGGTACAGAGGAGATGTCAGGGGTAAGTTTTTTACGCTGAGTGTGGTGAGTGCGTGGAATGGGCTGCCAGCGACGGTGGTGGAGGCGGATACGATCGGGTCTTTTAAGAGGCTCCTAGATAGGTACATGGAGCTTAGAAAAATAGAGGGCTATGGGTAAGCCTAGGTAATTTCTAAGGTAAGGACATGTTTGGCACAGCTTTGTAGGCTGAAGGGCCTGTATTGTGCTGGAGGTTTTCTACGTTTCTATGTTCTATGTTCTAAAATGACACCAAAGTTGGTTGTGTGATGGACACTGAAGGAAGTGATCGAATATCACAACAGGAATGAGGTCATGTGGGAACGTTGCTCAAAGAATGGTAGATGTAATTTAACTCAGACAACCGTGAGGTGGTGCACTTTATAAAGTTAAACCAAGGCAGGACATAACAATGAAAGGCAGGACCAAGGGGTTTGTTGCTGAACAGGGAGCCTAGGGTAAGTAAATGGTTTCCTAAAAGTAGTGAAAAATACGTACAACATGCTGGCCTTTATTGGACAGGACATTGAGATATTTTAGTTATAGTATCAGCTATGCTTGGTTGAGAAGAGTTGAGAATTCATGTTACAACTGACATAAGAACAGAGGCACCGGTGAGACACGGTGACATTTTGTGGGTAGCAAACCAAACTACTAACTGTTCTATTAATTATACTTCTTCTGAACTATGAATACTGCAATTCACAGTCTGTAATTCTCCTTTGGGAGCTGTGCTTTTGAACCGTCCCTACGATCTGGCGTTTTTGCGGTATCCTGAAGGATTCAGCAAACTAGACTCTCGAGAATGCAGGTCTGCCGTGGCAGCCATTGCTGGGCGGACTGGCAGCCTGATTCAAACTTCAGGCTGAATCAAAGTGGCAGGGCCTGGGCCTGAGAGCAGAAAAGGAATCTATGTTTGGCTGATTTAAACACTGAGCCAGATTAAAAAGATCAAGGTGTCGAGGCTGAGAGCAAAGGTTGAACTAGTGTTCAGATCCCCTCTCCATGCAGCTTTACTCACCTCTGTGCAGGTCAGGTTCCATGGCTGAGGCCTGCAGCCATTGGGCTCCTGGACCAGCTGTAGTGCAGAGCTGCCTCTGTGGCTGTGAACTCAAGTTCGGGAACTTTGTAGTTCATGTTCTGTATGTTCTTTCTGATTAAGACCGTAAGAGATAGGAGTAGAATTGGGCTATGTGGCCCATCGAGCTTGGTCTGCCATTCCATCACGGCTGATTTATTATCCTTCTCAACCCCATTCTCCTGCCTTCTCCTTATAATCTTTGACACCCGTACCAGTCAAGAACCCTCTTAACCTCTGCTTTAAAATATACCCAATGACTTGGCCTCCACAGCCGTCTGTGGCATTGCATTCCATAGATTCACCACCTTCTGGCTAAAGAAATTCCTCCTCACCTCTGTCCTAAAGGGATATCCCTCTATTCTGAGGCTGTGCCCTCTAGTACAAGATTTCCCCACCATAAGAAACATCCTCTCCATATCCACTCTATCCAGGCCTTTCAATGTCCAATAGACTACAATTAGAACCCCCCCCCCCCAACCTTCCCCATATTCTTTTAGACTTAGTAAGTACAGGCCCAGAGTAATCAAACTCTCCTCATATATTAACCCTTTCATTCCCAGGGTCATTCTCATGAACCTCCTCTAAACCCACCCCAATGCCAGTACATCCTTTCTTAGATAAGGAGCCCAAAACTGCTCCCAGAGTGGTTGACCAATGCCTTATAAAACCTCGGTATTACGTCTTTGCTCTTATATTCAGGTAGTCACACAATACTAGAGAACAGGCACAAGGGTTTCATTTAGATGATGAGATTATTCAATACTGCACTGGATAAAATGTGAGAAACCCTTGGCTTAATTAGGGAGAGCCAGCACAGCTTTGTGCAGGGCAAATCATGTCTTACCAACTTGATTGAGTTTTTTATCAAGGTGATGGCAGAGACTAACGAGGGTAGGGCAGTGGATGTTGTCTGCATACATGGATTTTAGTAAGGAGTTTGACAAAGTCTCTCATGGGAGGCGAATCTAGAAGATCAAGATGCATGGGGTCTGTGGCGAATTGGCTGTTTGAATTCAGAACTGGATTGCGCACAGAGGACGGAGGGTGGTGGTTGAAGGGATTTATTCCAGCTAGAGGTCTGTAATTAGTGGTTTTCTGCAAGGATCAGTGCTGGGACCTCTGCTGTTTGTTATGTATATAGGTGATCTGGATGAAAATGTAGGTGGGTGGGTTAGTAAATTTGAGGTTGATACCAAGATTAGTGGAGTTGTGGATAGTGTAGGAGGCTAGTAAAGATAACACCATGATATAAACCGTTTGCAGATATGGGCTGAGAAATGGCAGATGGAGTTCAACCCAGATAAGTGTGAGGTATTGTACCTCAGTTGGGCAAATGCAAGGAGACAGTACACAAGGTGCTCAGTTTTGCTGAGGTGAGAGATCTTGGGATTCAAGTTCATAGTGCCTTGAAAGTGGCTACACAGATTGATAAAGTTGTTAAGAAGGCTTATGGAATACTTGCTTTTATTAGTCGAGGCATTGAGTTCAAAAGTCAAGAGGTTATGTTGCAACTTTATAAAATTCTGGTCTGGCCACATCTGGAGTGTTGCATACAGTTCTGGTCACCCCACGATAGGAAGGATTTTGAGGCTTTGGAGAAGGTACAGAGAGGACTACCAGGATGCTGCTTGGTTTAGAGGGCACGTGCTATCATGAGAGGCTGGATGAACTTGGGTTACTTTTTCTGCAGCACCGGAAGCTGGGAGGTGATCGGACTGAGGCATAGATAATAGACAATAGACAATAGGTGCAGGAGTAGGTCATTCGGCCCTTCGAGCCAGCACCACCATTCACTGTGATCATGGCTGATCATCCACAATCAGTATCCAGTTCCTGCCTTATCCCCATAACCTTTGATTCCACCATCTTTAAGATCTCTATCCATTTCTTGCCTGAAAGCATCCAGAGACTTGGCCTCCACAGCCTTCTGGGGCAGAGCATTCCATATATCCACCACTCTCTGGGTGAAAAAGTTTTTCCTCAACTCCGTTCTAAATGGCCTACCCCCTATTCTTAAACTGTGGCCTCTGCTTCTGGACTCACCCATCAGTGGGAACATGCTTCCTGCCTCCAGCGTGTCCAATCCCTTAATAATCTTATATGTTTCAATAAGATCCCCTCTCAGCCTTCTAAATTCAAGCCCAGTTGCTCCAATCTTTCGACATATGACAGTCCCACCATCCCGGGAATTAACCTTGTGAACCAACGCTGAGATAGAGTATATTATGGAGTATCTGTTTTCCAAGGTTGGAATGCCTAATACTAGAGGTATCCACTGAAGGTAAGGGGGGGGTAGGTTCAAGGGGGACGTGAGGGGTAAGTTTTTTACTCAGAGAGTCACGGATGCCTAGTATGCGCTGCCTGGTCTGGTGGCAGAGGCAAATACATCAGAAGCTTTTAAGAGATGTTTGGATTGGTACATGGATGTGAGGAAGACGGAGGGATACGGACATTGTGTAGGTGGGAGGGATTGATGTTTAATGCATTTGATTTGCTTTTTAGCTGGTTCGGTACAACATTGTGGGCTGGATGTCCCATTCCTGTGCTGTACTCTTCTATGTTCTATGTTATCATTTCCCCTTTCTCATACCATTCCTGACCCACACTATCACTTTGTACTTGATTTGGTTAGGCACAGTTGTGAAACAATACACGTTTTGATATGAGGCCATAGTTTTATTTTACTGGACCACAGGGAATTAGATGAGTGTAAATATACAGTACATGTAGAGAAAATAAATGCCCTGTGAAGCAATATTCCTGCATGAAAACAATTCATCAATGTCTCATTAAATGTTAATTCAACAGCTACATAAACAAGGAACTGAATCTATGACTGACTTATCTAAATTAAACATCTCTAAATAAATAGTCCAAATTGCAGCTGCAACTAATTTCACTCTGTGGAGTAAGTGAAGAGCAATATTTGAAATTAAAGTGCAAATACCATGAGTATAAAATATTCCATCTAGATTGTAAAAAGGATTGAGACATGCACTGTGACAAACAATCCCCAAAATAGTTAACACTCCTTACTTCAATAAAATGAAAAGGGAAATATTTTTCTTAGTTTGATTCCTTTTGAAGAAATCATTTTGAAGCTAGTTATCTTGACCTGTCAGAAACTTGCAAGTTATTTTTAAACACATGCTCATAAAATTGGTTCTTGCTCCTGTTTATGATATTGTAATGTTTTTATGTCATGGTACTTCACCTCTTCTCGTTAACAGCTATGTTCCAAGACTATGAGTGTAATGGTTAATGCATGCTTTCCTCAGTGCATCTTGGTAGTCAGTTAAATCAATCATCGTAGTTATTTTATTTAATCAAACATGCTTAAGGTACTTGATCCAGACTTTACCATCATTACATCAGGCCATTCTATAGAAACAATTCAGATTTGCTTTGTTGCCAGCTCATGAGCCAAAATGAACATGACACCGATTCCTACACACCTCCATTCTGGCATAGCAGTTATTTTCCGGAGAACTCTCATTACAGCACTACTGAGTTGTAAATGCTCTATTGTCAAAGGTTTTGCTGTCCATTTTGTTCCTTTTTTTTTTACTTGAAACTTTTAGTTTTTCTTTAAAATTACAGCCAATGGTATGAAATGCTTTTTTTTTCAGTACCATTCAATATCATGTATCCAAGACATTTCACAACTTGAAGTTCACTCACTGTTGTTATGGAATTAAAAGTGCCCATCATTTGTGTATTTCCAAAACTCACAAATAGAGTACTGTGTCCCTATTGTGGAAGGGGGCAGGGAGAGGGGAGGGAGCAGGAAACACCAGAGAGACATTCTGTAGTGATCAATAAACCAATTGTCTGGAATCAAATGACCCTGCCTGGTGTCTCAGGGCAGAGTGTGTCTGCACCCACACCACACCTCACCCCGGCATTCCTTCTCTGCCACCTGTCACTCGCCACTCCCACGGTGCTCCACCCTTGACATTCCCAACATCCTTTGCTCCCACCAGATTTACAGACTCATTCTCCACATCATATCGACAATACAGTACAGTAAATAATGTGTTTTTTGGTGATGCTGGTCCCCACTGATTAGTGACATTGAAATTCTACAGTCAGTGGCCATCTTATTATGCACACCTGTTCATAAATGCAAATATCTAATCAGCCAATTATGTGACACCAATTCAATACATAAAAGCATGCAGACATGGACAAGAGGTTCAGTTGTTGTTTAGATCAAACATCAGAATGGGGAAGAAATGTGATCTAAGTGATTTTGTTTGTGGAATGATTGTTGGTGCCAGATGGAGCAATTTGCATATCTCAGAAACTGCTAATCTTCTGGGATTTTCACTAACAAGAGTCTCTCAAGTTTAAAAGAATGGTGCAAACAACAAACAAAAAAAAGAGCGGCAGTTCTGTCGGCGAAAGTATCTTGTTAATGAGAGAGGTCAGGGGCCAGGCTGGTTCAAGCTGACAGGAAGCTAACAGTAATTCAAGTAACCACACTTTGGAACAGTTGTGCGCAGAAGAGCATCTCTGAACACACAACACGTTAAACTTTGAAGTGGATGGGCCACACCCACAGCAGCAGAAGACATTGAACGTTTTTCCTATGTTAATAAAGTTTTCACTGGGTGTAATTTCAAACTGAACAAAAATCGAGTGTTTTAGTTTAACGCCTCATCTTTTGTGCATCATCTTCACCAGTACACTCCTTCCAACACTGCGATGAACTGACTGCTCAGGTAGTGCCTTAAGTCTTAGAGTGTGACTTACTCTTTTTAAGAACAACTTGCTAAGATCAGGACATGATTGACTGAGCCTGGCTGCTCCTGATGATACTAAATAAAAGTAACAGCATAATTTAGGTGACTTTGGCAGATCTGTAAATGCAAACATTAGTTTGAGGTTAACCCTAACTCATCTATCCCATTCTCTCAATAGGCAAGCTGCAATCAGAAAGAACATGGTTTAGACACGATGTTAAAGGCCTGGTGCTTGTAGGTAGGGGATATAAGGGTTGGATATTTAATACTCAGAGATAACGGCAGGCAAACACTGTACTTTGTTTTGAATCAGATTCAGAATCAGGTTTAATATCATTGACATATGCCCTGAAGTTTGTTGTGAAACAGCTACAATTGTGTGACTTATTTGTGTTACAATTACTGTACAATTTCCTATTTAACAAAGGTGAGTACACTTAAAGATTGGCTTTATCACAGGTACATCAAAATATATAGTGAAATATGTTGTTTGTGTCAAATCAAATCAGCAAGGATTGTCGAGGGCAGCACGCAAGTGTCACCACATTTCCGGCGTCAACATGGAATGCCTATAACTCACAAACCCTTTGGAATCTGAGAGGAAACCGGAGTACCCAGAGGAAACCGAGGCGGTCACGGGGAGAACTTACAAACTCCTTAAAGGCAGTGGCAGGATTTGAACCCAGATTGGTGATGGCTGGTACTGTAAGGTGATCCACTAACCAGTACACTACCGTGTTGTTTGAACAGTAACTCAGCGGTTGTAGAGCACTGACATTTTGTGAGATTGCACACCACAATATAAATTAATCTGTCTTTCTCTTTAATATTTCTGGACTGATTCAATAATTTTAAAGTCCCAGGGTTGAAATAATACCAGAGGGCACGCATTTAAGATGAGAGGGGGTAAGTTCGAAGAAAATGTGAGGGGAAAGTTTTTTACAGAGAGTGCTGGATGCCTGTAATGTGCTGCCTGGGGAGGTGGTCGAGGCAGGCCCATTAGGAACTTTTAAGAGACGTTTGGATAGGCACATGAATGTATGGGAATGGAAGGATATGGCAGATTGTGTAGGCAGAGGGGATTAGTTTAGTTGGCCATTTGATTACAAATTTAACTGGTTCAGCACAGTTGAAGGGCCTGTTGCTTGTTGTACTGTTCTATGTTCTGTGTTCTAGTCATCATACTAACAGAATTCTTGTTCTCACCTAATACAAGTAGGTTTATTTTTCTCATCAGTTTTTTTTTCTCTTCAATAATTAGTGCTTCATGTTGTGGTACCTCCCTTGGGTACTTGCATTATTTAACCCACATTCCAGTTCTGTATGCTAGTCAATTTTCCGGAGGATGTTACAGGTGTATTTGATACTATACAGACCCCAAGTACACACATTGCTTCAATTTAGCATTCACTTAACCACAATTGTGTGATTTTCTGTCTCATTTGCTCGTAAGTTCTGCAGGTCAATTATTTTAGTTCTGCTAATATACTAATGTTGGCCCATGAGATTATCTTGATTCAAACAGAACACTTCATCTTCCTGTGACAGGCTCATTCTCAAACAAAGCACTGATCACTGGAGAGGCTAGAGGTTTGTTTTAATTTCAGATGCTTTTCTCTGTAAAAATTGTTGTCCTTAAACAAAATCAGATGCATGTCCCTTCCCTCACCTTTTAACTCTGACGTCTCCTCTTTCTTCCCAGTCCTGATGAAGGGTCTCGGCCCAAAACGTCAGCTATTTACTCTTTTCCATAGATGCTGCCGGGCCTGCTGAGTTCCTCCTGCACTTTGTGTGTTGCTTTGGATTCCCAGCATCTGCAGATTTTCTCGTGTTTCAGATGCATATCCCACTTTCTAGTCCTATTAAATAAATGTATGTTTTAATTATGGGCGCCATGGCAACGTAGCAGTTAGCGCAATGCTATTACAGCTCGGGGCGCTGGAGTTCAGAGTTCAATTTCAACACTGTCTGTAAGAATTCGAAGCAACACACACAAAATGCTGGAGGAACTCAATAGGTCGGGCAGCATCCATGGAAATGAATAAACAGTCAACATTTTGGGTCGAGACCCATCTTCAGTTAGAAGTTTGTACATCCTTCCCATGAGTACGTGGGTTTCCACCAGATGCTCTTGTTTCTACCCACAGTCCAACAACATATCGGTTAGTAGGCTAATTGGTCATTGTAAATTGCCTTGTGATTGGACCAGGGTTGCTGGGTGGTGAGGCTCGTTTGGTCAGAAGGGCCTGTTCTGTGTGGTATCTCTGAATAAAGTAAAAAATAAAAAAAAATGTTTTGATCAGTCATCCATGGCTTAAGAATAACTACTTGACAATAAAATCGACACTGCCCCAGCAATGGGAAGGAAAGGAACTGGCTACAGATCATGTGACCACATCATTTAGTATGATCAGTGACACTAAAATTGGAAAGCACAGTATGCCCACTTTTCCCTAAAGATAAGGTTGTACATGCAGCATTAACTATCTCATTAAAATACTGACTCCGACACATGATCAATGCCGCCGAAACCTGATGAGAAATTGATGCCTCAATTGATATTCAAAAATGCTTCTGGAATGGCATTTTAAGTGGAGTCCCTTGGATCCATCCCAGAATGCCGAGCAGTTACTTGTCAGGCGAGCATCTTGCCTCGAACATCAATAAGCCATTGTCAGTCTGACACTGTACCCTGCTGCCAACAGATTTAACTAGAATTCGCTTTAATAAAGCTGTCCAGCCAGTAGCAGATTTCTTTTAAAGCACCGAAAGAATGCAGCGGTAGCAGATGGCAGATTATGATTTTAATCACCACGGTAATTACTGGATGCTCTTAGGTAGCAAACAGAGTGGTGCACGATGGGATACATGTGAAATGGTCCATGACTGTTGATGGCCGATTTTCTTGTTGAATATTTGCGGTGTTAAACTCCATTCAATACCCAACACTTGATCAGAGAGCAAAATGAATTTGCGCCTCTTCCTCTGCAGCTACGCAGATGGGATTTATGGTAATGCCGCTGAAGGTTCATGCTGCAGCCAAAGTAATATTGATGATTCACAGTATTTGCATCTTGGCCATTAACATTCCATCTGCCAGAGGGTCAAACTGCCTAATGCAGAATAAGGTCAGGCCAGAAACATGTTAAGGTCTGAATTTCACTAGTTGATTACTTCAATCTTCAGCGTGCAATTAGCAGCATCTGTGACACCATGGGACTGACGGTGCATTGTATAAAGCTCCTCCCACTTAGTCCTATTTGCATTGATCCCGTTCACCAAGGGCTGGATCCTGCCATTCAGCCTGGCCAATGCCTGGAACGTGAGGAGAAGATAAAAAGGGAGAGTGAATCAGTGAACCAAGCAAAGGCACAACAGTCTCTGAAAACTTTGAGATACATTTGGAGGAGCATAAGTACCTAATTTCAATTAGCCAAGTTCCACATTCTTTACCAACATGGTACTAGTTGAAAACTGAGCCAACCATTAATCAGAATCAGGTTTAATATCACCGGCATATGTCGTGAAATTTGTTAAATCTGTGGCAGCAGTACATTGCAATACATAATAACGGAAAATAGAAAAAACTGAATTGCAGTAAGAATATAAAAGTATATTAAGTAGTTCAATTAAAATAAGTTGTGCAAAAATAGAATTTTTTAAAAAGGTAGTGAGATAGTGTTCATGGTTTCAATGTCCATTTAGAAATCAGATGGCAGAGGGGAAGAAGCCGTTCCTGAATCACTGAGTGTGTGGCTTCAATCTTCTTCAATCTTCACCTCAGCCAGTTGAACAAGTTTGGCATAACTCCCCAGATTCTAAGGACTTTCTACAGGGGCACAATTGAGAGCATCCTGACTGGCTGTATCACTGTCTGGTATGGGAACTGTACTTCCCTCAATCGCAGGACTCTGCAGACAGTGGTGTGGACAGCCCAGCGCATCTGTAGATGTGAACTTCCCACTGTTCAGGACATTTACAAAGACAGGTACGTAAAAAGGGCCCGAAGGATCAGTGGGGACCCAAGTCACCCTGACCACAAACTGCTCCAGCTGCTACCATCCGGGAAACTGTACCGTAGCATAAAAGCCAGGACCAACAGGCTCCAGGACAGCTTCTTCCACCAGGCCATCAGACTGATTAATTCACACTGACACAATTGTACTTCTATGCTATATTGACTGTCCTGCTGTACACACTAATTATTACAAATTACTATAATTTGCACATTGCACATTTAGATGGAGATGGAACGTAAAGATTTTACCTCATCATGTATGTGAAGAATGTAAGAGATAAAGTCAATTCAGTTTAATTCTGTACCTCCTTCCTGATGGTAACAATGAGAAGTGGCAATGTTCTGTGGGCTGGGAATCCTTAATGACTGACGTTGCCTTCCTGAGGCACTGCTCCCTGAAGATTTCTTGGATGCTACAGAGGCCTGTATCCATGATGCAGCTTACTTCAAGGTGGATTAGTAAGCATACCCAGGATTACTACTTTTAAACAAGATTTAAACTCCACTGTTTAATCTTTCTACTGCAGGAAGATTAAAGATTAGCTTTATTTGTCACATGCGCATGGAAGCGTTCAGTGAAATACATTGTTTTCCTTCAAGGACCAGCACAGAGCAGGTTCTGTGCTGGGGGCAGCCCACAAGAGTCTCCATGCTTCTGGCACCAACATAGCATACCCACAACTCACTGACCCTACCTGTATGTCTCTGGCATGTGGGAGGAAAACGGAGCACCCAGCAGAAACCCGTGCAGTCACAGGGAGTATGATCAAACTCCTCACAGAAAGCAACGGGAATTGAAGCCTGGTCAGTGATCGGGGAAAAGGAAGATCTTACAAAGACTTACAGAATTACGAAGGGTACAGATAGATTAAATACATACAGGCTTAAAGTGAAAGATGAAATATTTAAGGGGAACAGGAGGAGGAACGTCTTTACTCAGAGCGTGGAACAAGCTGCCAGTGGAAGTGGCAGACGGATGTTCAATTGTAACATTTGAAAGAAGTTTGGATAGGTACATTAATGAGAGGGGTAGAGGGGTGTGGAGGGCTATGACCTGGGTGCAGGTAGATGGGACTAGGTAGAAGACTAGGTTAGCACAGATTAGATGGGCTGAAGGACCTGATTCTGTGCTGTGGTGCTCTATGACTCTGTAATTTCAACAACCATCAATATGATTTATTTAGAGCCCAGGATTTTGAGGTTCAGTGGGTGGTATTCTTGCCACAAAGTCCAAAGGTTACGAATACATATCTCACTCAAGAGAGATGACCATAATATTCTAGGCTGAAATCCTCATGCACTGAGTGAATGAGCAAGGCCTCCATTCACGGATGTTGTGTCCTAGTTGTCTAGATACACAAGCCAGGGCAGTATGACATGGAGAGGAAGCTGCTGCCCATCCCTCTTCATGCATTTGATGAACCCAAAGGAACGGCAGAGACCGATACAGTTCGGGACCAGTAGCATCGCAGGAGTTGCCATTCATCGTTGAACTCAATGAGGACTGCCTTAGAGGTTCCAGCTCTGAGTCTTTCCGAATCAGGTTTACTCCCAAGCCAATTTGAGATCAGTGATCACGCACCACTGGAGGCCAAAATCTTTCAGATGAGATCTCAACCATTTTTCTTGCTCAGAAAAAGGCATCCCAAGATATTATTTAGAATAAAATGGCAGGGGGTAGTTCCTGGTGTCCTGCTTAACTTTCAACCATAACTGAACCTTTCTAAAACAGATAAACCCGGAATTTACTGGAGAAGTGTGTGTGTGTGTGGGGGGAGGAAGCTGCCTGCCCTCGGCAGCATGTTCCTCATCCCTGTAAACCTCTCCTTTTGCTGCCTCACAGTCACAGAGTTAAGTGGAGAGACCCCTAGAACTATGAATTACATGTGGGGAGAAAAGTTGGGTTAGAACAGGCACCACCCACAAAGTTCCTCCGAGTCATTGATGCCAGCAGAAGCAAGAACCCACTTCTGGCAAAGTTGCCAATGTTTTCTTCAATATGTCAATATCTATGACATTCACAAACACCTAACAACTATTAAAAAGTGATTTAAAATATTAAAAGATATTTGAAAAAAAAATTAATTAGAAACATTTAAAACACTTAAAGACGTTGAACAAAATTTGGTGGCAGTGAAAGATGTAAGTTACCCTCATTTTTCCTTTCCTCCCAGCAGCTCTGCAATCTCAATTTAAATTAGTCTCACAGATCCTGCAGCAGATCTAACCATGTGCCGGGGAGTTTCAACAGGCTCCTGTTCCACAAGGAAATCCCACAAGGCACAACGGAAGTTCTTGCCCAGTGAGTCTGGGACTTTCACTTTTGTGCAAGTGTGTTGAAACCAAACAGCAGCCATGTTCAGAAATGCCAAAAGTTCAGTCCAGACCCCAGCAAATTCTGGCCTAGTACATAGATTACAGTACAACACTGTTTCCGAAAGCTTGTGGCATTTCCAACAGCAGTGTTTCCTCCAAAGTACTCTGAGTTCCCAAAATTGTGAAAAATGCATTACAAAAGCAAATATAATGCTTTTAGCAAAGGCAGATATCAGAGATGAAGTTCAATGTACCAGCATTTCTTTTGACCATGTTAGGAAAATATTAGCTGAAGATCAGGACCTTAAGGTTGTTGATGGTTAGTTGGAGAAGGGAGGAGAATGGGGTTGAGGGGATAATAGATCAGACATGATAGAATGGCAGAGCACACTTGATGGGCCAAATAGCCTAATTCTGTTCCTATATCTTGTGGTCTTCATCCAGTACAGCACTGATTATACGGTACTGTGCAAGTCTTAGGCAAATGTAAATAAATTCTGGAAAGTTAAGATGCTTTCAAAATAATGAAATGAAAAGCTTTAAATACTCTTAGGTACACTGTCGTGCAGTTTTATAAGAAAATTGTCTGGTAGGTTGTTCCGAGCATCTTGGAGAACTTGCCACAGTTCTTCAGCAGATTTTGGCTGTCTCATTTGCTTTTGTTTCCACAGGTAATCCAAGATCGCCCTGATAATGTTGAGATCAGGGAACTGTGGAGGCCCATACCATCTGAGACCATATAAAAAAAATCTAGTGTGCCAAAGACTTTTACACAGACAACTGTGATTTCTGCCACCCAACCTGTTTTGGGATGTGGACTATCTACAGGTACATCATGGCACTTGAGGTACAACCAATGATATCCCTTCAAACTCCTCCAAATCCAGTGAGACAATGTGAACCAATGTTGGTGTCCTCTCCTGGGCCAAAATCCCTAGCTGTGAATTATACACAACTAAACTCAAAATGCAAAAGCCTGAAAGCACACACCACCAGGCTCAAGGACAACTTCTGTCCTGCTGTTATCAAACATTTGTATGATAAGATGGATTCTTGACCTCACAATCTACCTCATTATGACCTTGCAGTTTATTTTTTATCTGCAGCACAATTTCCCTGTAGCTTTTACACTTATTTCTGTATGGTTACTGTTTTACCTTGTTCTGCCTCAATGCACTGTGTAATGATTTGATCTGTATGAATAGTAGGCAAAACACGTTCTCACTGTATCTCGTACATGTGACAATAATAAAGCTATATCGATACCAACCGATTTCCTTGGCCAGGCCGCAATGCTGAAATGCTTGACGTTAGACTTCCAGACCAAACATTTATCCCCAGACAAGAAAGAACCTGCAGGTGCTGGAAATCCAAGCAACACACACAAAATGCTGGAGGAACTCAGCAGGCCAGGCAGCATCTATGGGAAAAAGTACGGTCGACGTTTCCGGCCGAGACTCTTTGCATCTATTCCCAGTTTTGCCCAAATGGAAGCAATTGTCACGGAGACAGAGGAAGCAATTCAGGAAATTGTAGATTCAGATTCATTTATTTATCACATGTACGTTGAACCATACAGTGGAAGGCGCCACTTACGCTAACGACCATCGCAATCTAAGGATGTGCCAGGAGCAGCCCGCAAGTGTCGGTGCACATTCCAGCGCCAACATAGCGTTCCCACAATGTCCAGCCGAACAACACAAGCAGCAAGAACAGAAGGAAACATCGCCACTGACTCTGGAGAACCCCTGGTACATGACTAATTAAAGTTAAGCTGTGTTAAGGATGGTCTGGAGAAAACCCAAGTGCCTGCTTCAGGAGCAGACAAAATAAAACTGCACGAGTGATGAAAGAAATTCATCACCTCTGGTAACTGTATGCTGACCCATCCTGCCCTTTCTGTGGTCAAGTTTGAAAGACTCGAAGTGACCCCATCAGTCAACTTAACACTCAGAGAACTGAAGTGGAAGGAAATTATCCCAGTCCCGCAGGGTTACTGGACAATAAAAGCAACTATTTGTTTCCTTTTCCTGGCGAGACCATTATGTCAAGAAACAACTACAGTAATAAAGTTAGAACTCACAGTGTTGTGAACTTGCTGCTTCCTCCTCTTGGCTGACTAGACCTGCTCTTTCTTCAGAGTGATAAGCCACCGAGGTGAGAACTAAAATGAGGCAGGGGGCCTCATTTGGTCGACCTAGTCAAATCAGATTTCAGGTTCTTGGTATACTTAAGGTGGAGGTTGATAGGTTCTTGATTAATAAGTGTGTCAAAGGCTATGGGGAGAAGGCGGTGGAAAGGGAAAATAAATCAGCCTTGTTGGAATTGTGAGGGAGACTCAATGGGCTGAATGGACTAATTCTGCTCTTATGTCCTTATTCGTTGCACTCCCCACTTTACCTTAACAGCTACAGAGTCTTCTTCCAGCGTAAGCCCTGCTGTACAATCCTAGTCACTAGTTACCAATATTAATGTGCGTGTTATGGGGAAAATAAATCTTTCACAGCTTTATTAGAAAATTAGAACCACCTTCAAGGAAAACCTTGAAAGATTATTAAGGAATCCATGCATATGCAGTTAATGCAAAAATATGCAATGAGTTAAGTGATCTGGTATGACCTTGCTGAATGGTAAGAGGCTGGATATTTCAGTACTTTATTTATTTTGGCTTGCTGTGAGTTCCTCTGGGGTTTATGGTGGAAAATCAGGCAAATATATAACCCCCACCACTTTCTCCAATACACATTTCAGCGCCATTTTATTCACTGAAGAACTGAAGCAGCACATTGCTGACCTCATATTAGCAAAAACCTGACACATCCTCAAGCAAGAACATTCAGTGTCACAAGATGCATATTTCACCCAGTCGATTTCTGCTCTAAAAGGTG
The DNA here is from genome assembly GCF_030028105.1 of Mobula birostris. Taxonomy (NCBI): domain Eukaryota; kingdom Metazoa; phylum Chordata; class Chondrichthyes; order Myliobatiformes; family Myliobatidae; genus Mobula; species Mobula birostris. The sequence continues at coordinate 12,753,477 of NC_092388.1, forward strand.
AAAAGGTCTTTGTCACATGTACATTGAAACATACAGTGAAATATGTCATTTGCGCCAATGACCAACAAAAAAAGTGTGCTGGGGTCAGCCTGCCTGTAAGTACCACCATGCTTCTAGCGCCAACATAGCATCCCCACCACTTACTAACACCAACCTGTGCTTCTTTAAATGTGGGAGGGAACCAGAGCACCCGGTCACAGGGAGAATGTATGAACTCCTTAGAGACAGTGGCAGGAATTGATCCTGATCTTCCGATTGCTGGCAGTATAAAGCAGTACGCCAACCACTCTGCTACCGAGTTGCTCTTAAAACAGACAATCATTCAGGGTGGGGGCACCTGGACGTCTGCCTCTCCTTGTGTTTTATACCCAGTGATTATATCACAAAGGGGGTGCAGTGGGTGTCCAGGGAGAGGTAGCTTGTATGTCCATTCAGAGGCCACTCACTCACCTTTGGATCTTCTCACCTGTGGCTCCAGGCAGCTGTGTGCATGTGACAGCGCCTACACCCCGGTGGGCTAAACCAGGTGAGGGCAGCTGGGGGACCTCGTACCCTGGTGAGGTAGTGAACCATGCCTGTCCCAGCACGTGAAGTCAGCTCTGGCGGAACGGATGAATGGGATCTACAGTGAGACCCAGTGACCAGGAAGGTGGTACCGCAACGCTCCATGGAGAGCCAAGGGCATGACAAGGCACAGAAGATGTCGTGGTCATCCACTGCAACCAAGGAAGACTCCAGATTGTGATGCTTGTTCGTACCACTGGACTCTGACGTCTGAGGTCGAGAGAGTGGAACTGCACAGTACAATGGCTTTTCCACTTTAAAAACTCTCCTGCACAGGTCTTCTGTCATTGTTGGGATATGACAGACAAACAACATATCGCAATATTCAGTAGACTGATTTTCCACAGTATTGCTCACAGGTAGTTGGGGAATTGACCCTGTAACAGCTAGTTACTAATCTGGAGCTATGTTTCATGCAGTACTCCTGAGGCCCACATAAATGAATATGTGAACCCTGGCCTGTTACTTTCAGACAATTTGGTACAAAGTGTTAGCTTCTTGTAAGTCCCTAGCTTCTGCCTTCAGCAAAGCTTTACCAAAAGTCAAAAAAGGGAGACATAAAAACATCTTACACATTGAGGAGTGAAGTCTTAAATGTGATCAATATACTTGACACAAGATTTGTCACATAGTGTTTACAATGAGTTTATAATGAAATAGTAGGATTATTACCTACACAAAAAAGATCAGGAATGTGCTAGCCTCTCCAGTATATGCCATACCCTCTAGCAACACACTCACAAAATGCTGGAGGAACTCAGCAGGCCAGGCAGCATCTATAGAAATGAATAAACAGTCGACGTTTTGGGCCAAGACCCTTCTTCAGGACTAGAAAGGAAGGGGGAAGACGCCAGAATAAAAAAGTGGGGAAAGGGAAAGAGACATGGCTAGAAGGTGATAGGTGAAGCCGGGTGGGTGGGAATGGTAAAGAGCTGGAGATGAAGAATCTGATAGGAGAGGAGGGTGGACCATAGGAGAAAGGGAAGGAGGAGGGGACCCAGTAGGAGGTGATAGGATGGTGAGAAGAAGTAAGAGGCCAGAGTGAGGAACAGAAGAAGAGGGGAGGGGAGGGATTTTTTACCGTAAGTGGAAATCGATGTTCATGCCATCAGGTTGGAGGCTACTCAGATAGAGCTTAAGGTGTTGCTCTGCCACCCTGTGGATAGCCTCCTCTTAATACGAGAGTAGGCCATGGACTGACATGTCCGAATGGGAATGGGAATCGAAATTAAACTGGACACCAGGAAGTACCACTTTTGGTGGATGGGACGGAGGTGCTCGATGAAGTTCCTATTTCTTTTCTGTTCAAATCTTTGTCCCTCTCCTGTTTCTGTGCTTTGTTGGGTGTAGTTATAAATTTTGCTCCATGCGGAGAGCAAACCTGACAGTGTTGTGCCAGAGATTTTAATGTGCTGTGATGCGGGCTGCTGGGTTACTGCTTGGGTGGAAAAGATGCATAACTCTTACTCATTGTGTGCACTCCCAGACCACATGACGAGACACTATGAAAATATTGTCTTTCTCTGATGATAATATTCAAACATTTCTATTCTAGTTGTCGACTCAGTAAAAGATGGATGAGGTGAGAAGATAAGGTGGAGATTCCTTGCATCACAAGTTGTGGGGTACTTTAATTCTCAGATATAACTCTGCAAAGGAACCATGTTTTCAATATACTGTACAGTGCATTGGTTATTTTCCTGGGTTAGGTTTCTGTTTTCTGCCTTTAGTAATAGATGGCACCACACCAGGGTTTCACAACCGTTTTTATGCCATGAACCCCTATCGTCAACTGTGGGGGTCTGTGGACTCCAGGTTGGGAACCCCTGGCGTAGAGCTTCTACCTCACTGCTCCTGATACCTGACCTTGGCTCCCGTGTCCGTGGACTTTGTACGATCCCCCTGTGACCAAGGGGGCTTCCTCATAAATCCCCAAAGACATCCAGGTTGGTAGGTTAACTGGCCACTGTGCCTGGCCCCTACTGTGTAAGTGAGTGGGGGAAGTTGATGCTAACGTGGGCGAAATGAAACACGGGACCCATGTGGGGTTTGCGTAAATCGGAAGTGGATGGTCGGCACGTAAGTGATGGGCCAGTCTCAGTTGTATGGGGCGCCTTGGCAGTGTAGTGGTTAGCACAACGCTATTACAACTTGGAGAGTTCCAGAGTTCAGAGTTCAGAGTTCAATTCTGGTGCCATCTTCAAGGAGTTTGTACATTCTCTCCATAGCCGCATGGGTTTCCTCTGGGTGCTCCAGTTTCCTCCCACAATCCAGAGACATACGAGTTAGTAGGTTAATTGATCATTGTAAATTGTGCTGGGATTAGGCTAAATGTCACGTAGATGGGTCGGTGGGTGGCGCAGCTCGTTGGGCCAGAAGGGCTTGTTCTATGTTATATCCCCAAATCAACAAATATGTCTCAAACTGCTCTGGAATTTTATTCTGGTGGGTTTACAGGCCTGGCTATCCAGGGTGCTTGGTTGCTGCACATGGAAAGAAATTTTCAAAAGCAGGGAATAAGTAATATGCAACACACACACACACGCACAAAATGCTGGAGGAACTCAGCAAGTGAGGCAGCAGCTATTGAGGGAATGAATAGTGGGAGCCAATCAGGACTCAGTTATCCTGTTGAAGAGTCTCAGCCCGAAATGTCGATTTGTTTATTCCTCTCCATGGACGCTGCCTGACTTGCAGAGTTCTTTCAGCATTTTGTGCTTTTTGCTCAATATTTCCAGCATCTGCAGAATCTCTTGTGTTTAGAGTAAGGATGGTGATTGGGCCATTTTGTACGTTTCTTCCAAGCTCTACACAATTCGCTTTGCCACATTATTTCTCTCTAAGAAAGGTCACTCCTTGGCCTAAGCAAAGTTCCACTTACATTGTTCGTGCTAACATTGGTTATTTTCTGTATTCATAGGAGCTCCTCAAACATTATGCTGCACAGAACTTATTGCTTTTGAAAAATTGCTTCAAATTTTGGACTGAATGGGTGATCCCAGAAAACAAATTCGGCTGTTGATTTAAACTTGGCAACAGCTCATTCAAATTTCATCTGTTCAGGACTACATTATCCAAATATGTACTTGAAATTGAAATTTAAAAACAGGTACAGAAATTCTGGACAGAGTTCTGAACTGACGTTATTAATGAACACAGTGAACTAGAGAGGAACAATTAAACTTTACATGGTAAACAATAAAATTGTCCAGCTGCCTTTTTAGCAGTATTATATAACTCACAGGTGTCCTTTCCACTTAATTGAGATTTTTTTTGGAATAGAGGCTATGCTTAGCTTCCTCATCTTCACAATTTATCCAAGACTGTCAATGAAACAACTACCGACATGAATATTGAGCAGATGTTCTTCTGCTACACCGAGGTGTTGTTTAAGATTACCGAGATGGGAATTTAGAATACCAGCTATAATTTCCTGTGTTTGCTTTCACCAGAGACATCATCATACACCCTGTAAGTGCATGAATGACAGTTTATCATGAGACACAGAACAGTAACAGCTATGATAATCTGTTAAATCTTTCGGCAAGGTCTTTGAGCACCTCATTCTGCAACATAGCCAATGAATTTTCAGTAAGTCTACTTGTCAAGGCCATTTCCACATTTACCATATGCCAACAACATGGATTTTTATGAGACATAATAACAAGGTCATGTGACGTGTAATTAATATTTAAACTATTGTTCTTGAGAGCTGGGGAATGTGTGTGAGTGAATACAATAATTATTAAAGAGGAGCTTGATTTTAAATAAAACATCTGAAAGATATCTTTCTGTTCTTCTACCTAGTTCTCAAATATTAACTTTTAGCAATGTCAACTTTTACCCCAAAATGTTTACCCATTATAAATGAGTAAATTCAACAGGAGATCAGGAACATGGACCTACAGATCGATCCCAGCAGGCAAAGGTGGAGGGGGCTGAGACCTAAGTTCAAAGTTCAAAGTAAATTTATTACCAAAGTATACATTACCTTGAGATTAATTTTCTTGCAGCCATTTACAGGGGAAAAAGGAAACACAATAGAATGTACAAAGCACTATACATAAACAGGCAAAACTGACAATTAATGTGCAAAAGAGGACAAGCTGCAAATAAAAATTATTACAGAGAATGAGTTATAGACAATAGACAATAGGTGCAGGAGTAGGCCATTCAGCCCTTCGAGCCAGCACCACCATTCACTGTGATCATGGCTGATCATCCACTTGTAAAGTTGTAAAGAAACCTTGAAAGTGAGCCTGTAAATAGTAGAATCTGTCAGAGTGGTGGTGAATGAAGTTGTTTACACCAGTTCAGGAGACTGATGGTTGAAAGGTAATAACTGTTCCTGAACCTGGTGGTGTGGGGACTAAGGCTTCTATACTTCAACATAGCAATGAGAAGAGGACGTGGCCTGGATGGTGCGGGTCTTTGATGATATATGCTGCTTTGTTGTGGCAGTGCTCCATGTAAATATACTCAGTGGTGGGGAAGGGAGGTATTGTGTTTTGGTAAGAGGGAGGGAGGTATTGTGTTTTGGTAACTCCAGCAATTAATGGAGCCGGGAGATATCTCGTGAACGTTCTTAGTTTTACTTTTAGCAAAATGCGCCTGTATATGACTTGGTGGCGTGATGACGTATGCCATTCATGTACTTTTACATATAACCCATAGTGAATTATTTAAACATACAGACAATGCTGAATTGGAGACATAGAAAATCTACAGAACATTACAGGCCCTTCGGCTCACAATGTTATGCTGACCATGTAACCTACTGTAGAAGTTGCCTAGAATTTCCCTACCGCATAGCCCTCTACTTTTCTGAGCGTCATGTACCTATCTAAGAGTCCCTTAAATTGAACAATATATTTACAATATTACGCAAATATTACTGAAATATTGTATACACAACAGGAGTGAAAACTGGTCACTAAGAAGCTTCATGACCGGCCATTGTTCTTTTCATATCAGTGGGTGTTAGGTCTTCTGAGTAAACACAAAATATTCTGCAGATGCTGGGGTCAAAGCAACACTCACAACATGCTGGAGAAGCTCAGCAGGTCGGGCAGCACCCGTGGAAAAGATCGGTCGACGTTTCGGGCCGGAACCCTTCGTCAGGACTGTAGAGGGAGGGGGCAGAGGCCCTATAAAGAAGGTGGGGGAGGGTGGGAAGGAGAAGGCTGGTAGGTTCCAGGTGAAAAACCAGTAAGGGGAAAGATAAAGGGGTGGGGGAAGGGAGGCAGGGAGGTGATAGGCAGGAAAGTTGAAGAAAGAATAGGGGAAAACACAATGGGTAGTAGAAGGAGGCGGAACCATGAGGCAGGTGATAGGCAGCTGGGGGCAGGGGCAGAGTGAAATAGGGATAGGGGAAAGGAGGGGGAGGGAATTACCAGAAGTTGGAGAATTCTATGTTCATACCAAGGGGCTGGAGACTACCTAGGCGGTATATGAGGTGTTGCTCCTCCAACCTGAGTTTAGCCTCATCATGGCAGTACAGGAGGCCATGTAGAGACATATCTGAATGGGAGCGGGAAGCAGAGTTGAAGTGGGTGGCTACTGTGAGATCCTGTCTGTTTTGGCAGATGGAGCGGAGGTGATCTTCTGAGTGTCCTGTAGCAATGAACCATGACATTTAACTTCCATGTCCAAATCAGTTATATACAATGTAATTATACATTAATTGCTAAAGAGAGTTTTCTTGGGATCTAAGAGTCCCAAACAAAGTGACAGCAAATTGGGACTGAAAGCTTCTCACTGTAGGAAGTATTATTCTGTCGTCTCACAGCTACAAAACTCCCCAGGCCGCTTATGCACTAGGGATCATGGCTAAAGCTCTACTCCTTACTGGCCCATGCTGCTTCTCAGTCAGGTTGACCTCTTGGCTGGCAGCTCCATGAGAAATGAGTGAAAGAAAATCTCTTCATGCTCAGACATTCAGTATTCTTCTGCCTTCCCTAACATTGAAAGGCCAATGTTGAGCCACTGGATCAACATGTTGCCTTTAGTCAACATAAGCTACTGCCTTGAGGATTGAGGGAAAACTTGAAGGCAGGTAAATTTTTGTCCACAATATAGCACTGTGTCAATAAATATAAGCTCAACTTTATGCTTAGAGTGATTTTGTAAAATTAACCAGATCGCAGGAGATTTCACTTCAATATATGCAGGTTAATGTGGTTAAACTCAAGCTCATAAATCTTACAGTTAATTTATTTAATATAATGAAGACTCCCTCTTGAGTAGTGGTGGAAAATTGTTCAATTCAAGCCTTAAAACCGTTCAAGTTTTCTTGAAAAGCTACAGTGTATTAATGGTGCAAACTGGTGTCACCAGGCTGGAATTTGTAATGAATACAATTCATAATTATTTTAGTATGTCTCATTCTTTTATACCTACTAACTGCCAGAATTTATTATACAATAATGAATAAACATAAAAAGCTGGATTCAAAGTACAATCATTTAACAGCATAGATTGAAATGCATTTGATTTCTTCATAACAAAATTGTAATGGTGGGCACTCTCTGGTAAGACATGGTCTTGGATATACTGATAAATTCCTCCAGGGGCCTATGAAAGCTTCACAGCATGCAATATGCCTATAATTTGGTTTGTAAAATCTGAATCTAAAATATAAAGTGGAAATCTGGATGAAATTTATGAAAAAAAGACTGACTTCATCTTACAGTGATGCCTGCGCATAGGGTAGCCACTCAATCATGAGGTCCACTACCACCCATGGCTATAACAACTTTAAGGAACCACTCAGTCATATCACTGCAGAAGTCATCAAGTGAATGAATCAATGCCTCCCTTCACTATTCCCCATTCCCATTTCCCTCTCTCACCTTATCTCCTCACCTGCCCATCACCTCCCTCTGGTGCCCCTCCCCCTTCCCTTTCTTCCATGGCTTTCTGTCCTCTCCCATCGGATGCCCCCTTCTCCAGCTCTTTATCTTTTTCACCACTCGACTTCCCAGCTCTTGACTTCACCTCTTCCCCGCTCCCAACTTCACCTATCACCTACTACCGTGTACTTTCTTCCTTCTTTCGCCCCCACCTTCTTACTCCGACTTCTCAGCTCTTTTTTCCAGTCCTGGTTAAGGGTCTTGGCACGAAACATTGATTGTTCACTCTTTTCCATGTATGCTTCCTGGCCTGCAGAGTTCCTCCAGCATTTTGTGTGTATTATTGTGATTTCCAGCATCTGCAGATTTTCTCTTGTAAGTAAATGAAGAGCCTCTCCAACAGGTGAGGAAGAGAATTCCCCCCACCCCACCCGCCAGAATGCCCCTGGGAGGAGAAATTCTTGCTGATCAATATTCCTGCCACTAGTGCATACGTTATCTACACTGACAAAAGGCAGATGGTAGAGAAAGGGGTTGAGAGGGAAAATAAATCAGTCATGATTGAATGCCTCCAAGAGGACCACAACCTTGTTGTAGGGTTTAGAGGTTTCCATGGCTCAATAGCCGAGAGAACTATGCCGGCTGGAGTCAGGACTTTGTGCTTTGGCTCTTGGTAGGTTCACCCATGCCAAACAGGTCAAAGGGTAGAGGCCAGATTAAGAGTGGTCACCCAGTCCTCCAAGTTTGGGGGTTCAGCTCAGGGCTTACAACCGTCACTGGTCAAAAACATTGTTACAGAAACACCAAAGAAGAATTATTTTACATCTGTGTATGGACAAGACAGAGATGGAGGACCTGCATTTCTGCTCTAAATGCCAGCAGCGTAATAGGCAATAAGTAAGTAAGTATGATTGAGTGGTGGAGAATACTCGGATGGGCTGAATGCTCTAAATTCTACTCCTAGTCTTTTCAGAAGAAAATACATTGTTCCCACTCCTGGGAACAATTCCATGTCATGACCCTCTCAGCAAGGACCAAAATTAATAGACATAATAAAGGCATCCGTTAGTCTTGCGAGACTATGGATCTGCGGCTGGAAAGTCTTCACTCTCCAGGGCGCAGGCCTGGGCAAGGTTGTATGGAAGACCAGCAGTTGCCCATGCTGCAAGTCTCCCCTCTCCACGACACCAATGTTGACCAAGGGAAGGGGATTAGGACCCATACAGCTTGGCACCAGTGTCGTCGCAGAGCAATGTGTGATTAAGTGCTCAAGGACACAACACGTTCCCTCGGCTGGGGCTCAAACTCACAACCTTCAGGTTGCTAGTCCAGTGCCTTAACCACTTGGCCACGTGCCAAGTGACATATAATATAGAATAAAATGGAGTACGTAGTATGTCGCATATAGTACAGCATGGTCTCAGTGTGCTGGCATTGGGGATGGCCCAGAGCAGGTCCAAAAGAATCGTCCCAGGAAGGAAAGGGTTAACATATGAGGTGCACTTGATGGCTTTGGGCCTGTACTCACTGGAATTCAGAAGAATGAGGGGAGCTCTTATTGAAACCTATGGAACGTTGAAAAGCCCGGATAGGGAGGATATGGAGAGGATGTCTCCAAAAGTGGGAGAGTGCAGAGAGACAGAAAACAAGCATGTACCTTGGGGAGGAATTTTTTTTAGCCAGAGGGTGATGAAACTGTGGAATTCCTTGCCGCAGAAGGCTGTGGAGGTCAATTCATTGGATATATTTAAAGCGGAGGTTGATGGGTACTTGAGTAGTAGGGGTGTCAAAGGTTACAGGGGGAAGGCAGGAGAATGGGGTTGAGAGGGATAATGAATCAGCCATGATGGAATGGGCCAAATAGCCTAATTCTGCTCCTATATCTTATGGTTTTATCTTTCACCTCAACACCATTTTCCTGTACTAATCCCATCTGGAGAGAGAATGGGAGAGAGGGAAGATCAGGTTAAGTTTCACGCTGGTGACCTTTTATTAGCACTGTTAACTGTTTCTCATATCCAGAAGGGATTAATATAGGAAAGTGATGCTGAGGTTAAAGATGTGCCTTCATCTCACTGGAAGATGGAGCTAATGAGGGTCTCCTTTTGCTTTGAAAGGTTTTTCTATATTCTGATGCTGTGTCACCTGATGAATATTTCCAACATTTTCATCTTTATATTTCAGATGTTCAACCTGCAGGATATTTCACTTTTTTGCTTTAAATTCAGTATTTAGCTAACTCTTGCATTATCCTGACTTTTGCATCAGCCATGACTGAATGGTGGGGTAAACCCGATGGGTTAAATCTGCTCCTATGTCTATGATCTTATTATTGTCACCACCCTCCTTTATAGCTGTGAAGCTTGGGTAAGCTACAGCCGCCACATCAAGTCCTTGGAGCCCTTCCACATAAGCTGCCTCCAGCGCATCCTGGGAATTACCTGGCGTGAGTGGGTACCTCACACTGAAATACTTGTAAAGACCAACTGCAGGACTATTGAGGCCATGATCACCCAGCACCAGCTGCAGTGGCTGGGGCACGTGATAAGGATGCCCCCATGTCGGCTACCCTGCAGAGTGTTATACAGCCAGCTACATCATGGTCAGCGCTCAGCTGGAAGACCGAAGAAGCGCTATAAAGATCAAATGAAGAATGCTTTAAGGAAGTGCAAGATCAGACCCGAGGACCTGGAGGAGGTTGCTGCTGACTGTACCACTTGGCAACAGCTGTGTAGGGACGGGGTTCGTATTCTGGAGATGGAAAGAACAACCAGAAGACAGCAGAAGAGAGCCAGGAGAAATGCAGCCATGTTTGCCACCACCACTACATATACATGTCCCACCTGAAATAGAGCTTGTGGGTCCAGGATAGGACTGTATAGTCATCAAAGATCTCACCGTTAAAGGAATGGATGTCGTCATCGGATTTCGATGGACAACCGATGAAGAATATTCTACCATTATTCTCAGCAGTCAGATCTGTTCATTTTATAAACTGCATATTCTGTGACAGAAACCACCAGGATGGCAGATACAACCACACACAGGTCCCTCTCAAGATGTCCACCGTCTTAACTTGGAAATATAAACCAGGCTATTCATAACCACTGGAGGGAGTGCTTTTACTAAAAGGACCCCAGTGGTTTAAAGAAAGTGTCTCACCAACACCTTCTCAATCATAATTAGGAGTGGGCAATGCCAGCAACTCCCTGGGTCTGAAAAAATCAATAAATAAAAAGAAAAGCAACACCATCATGCAATCATCATCATCAGTATATGCCATATCATATGACATCATCACGTGCCATGTCGTATAACATCATCATCAAGTGCCGTGTCGTATGACATCATTATGTACCGTGTCGTATGACATCATTATGTACCGTATCGTATGACGTGGGTGATCCATCTGTCAATGACCATGATTGTTCTTGGAAAATTTTTCTACAGAAGACATTTGGCATTACCTTCCTCTGGGCAGTGTCTTTACAAAATGGGTGACCCCAAGCCATTATCAACAGTCTTCAGAGATTGTCTGTCTGATGTCAGTGGTCCAATAACCAGGACTTGTGATGTGCACCGGCTGCTCATATGACCATCCACCACCTACTCCCATGGCTTCACATGACCCTGATCAGGGGCTAAACAGGTACTGCACGTTGCCCAAGGGTGTTCTGTAGGCTAGCGGAGGGAAGGAGCGCCTTACAACTCCCTTGGTCAAGACGTACCTCCACCCTGTCACCACATGCATTGCACATGCCAATTGATGCCTCTTGAATGTGCCTCATAGACTTGATGTGCAAGCATGTCTTACATACATCAGAATACAACTAAATATGCAAAGGACACTACAGCACAGAAATAGGCCCTTTGGCCCATCTAGTCCATGCTGTACCATTAATCTGCTTAATCCCATCAAACTGCACCCAGACCATAGCCTTCCACACCCCTTCAATCCATGTACCTATCCAAATTTCTCTTAAATGTTGAAATCAACTTTCTATCCGCCACTTGCTCATTCCACCCTCTCACTACCCTCTGAGTGAAGAAGATCCCCCTCATATTCCCGTTAGGAATTTCATCTTTCACCCTTAATCCATGACCTCTGGTTATAGTTTCACCCAAGCTCAGTGGAAAAAGCCTGCCCCTCATAATTTTGTATACCTCTATCAAATTTCCCCTCAATCATCTACATTCTAGAGAATAAAGTCTTAACCTATTAAACCTTTCCCTATAACTCACGTCCTCAAATTCCGGCAAATCTTTGTAAATTTTCTCTGCACTCTTTTGATCTTATTTATATCTTCCCTGTAGCTAGGTGACCAAAACCGCACACAACATTACTCTAAATTAGGCCTCACCAACAATTTATATAATTTCAACATAACAACTCCTTTACGTGGTCTGTTGGAAGCTGCAGCTGGATGCACTTCTTGCAGCTGAAGCCATTAGAGACCCTAGAGGTCTCTGTGCCTTCCCACAAGAGCAGCATTTCAGTATCTTGCTTGTCATCCCCACTGCTCTAAATGTGCAATAACAAAGAAAGAAAGAAGGAAGGAAGGAAAATAGAAAGGAAAGGAGAAAGAATAAATAATGAAAAAAAATCTACCTATGGCTTATGCCTCTCCTCACCGAAGCCTTGATGAGCCAAAGCCTCAAACCCCGACTCCAATACTGGCCCACTCACACAATGGCCGCTCCCACAACGGCAAAATCTAACTTCTTTATATTGGTCCTTGCCTCGCATCTTTTAAATTCTCTCCCCCTCTGTGCAATCTGGTGTCTCCATGGGATTGCAGAACACAAAATGTGCCAAATGCCTCTGTTTGTTTCTTTTAAATTCTTCCTCCCTCTATGCAATCCAGTGTCTCCTTGGGACTGTGGTATGTAAAGTATGTTCAATGGATAAAAAGGATTTGAACTGTTAATCAAGTGAAAATCTCAATGAGATTCTAACATGTACCTCATATAAATATTAGACAATGTAACTGACCACCTTTGCTTTCAAATATGCCAATCTCTACTTTATTCTCTTCAGCAGCTTAGAATCCCATCATTCTCTGAATCATCATTACTGCTCACTCCTCAACCCTCTGATCTCTGTAACTAAGCTGATCTTCCAGTTAATCGCTCGTCCTCCTGATAACTTTTTCTAAACCATTCATCCTTACAACTGACACACACAAAATGCCGGAGTTACTCAGCAGGTCAGGCAGCATCTAATGAAAAGAGTAAACAGTCGATGATTCGGGCCGAGACCCTTCGTCAGGACCCGAAACATCGACTGTTTACTCTTCTCCATAGATGCTGCCTGACATGCTGAATTCCTCTAGCATTTTGTGTGCGTTGTTTGGACTTCCAGGATCTGCAGATTTTCTCTTGCTTTTCATATCCATACAACGGTTCTGGTTTTTTTTCTGGTGGTCCTTCTCTATTTCCTGCTTAGTGCTTTCCAGTCCCATTTGTACTTGGGAATGCACATTTCTGAAGTAAATGTTACAAGAAAGTGAGCATTAAACGCTTTCCACAAATACCTTTGAAAAACAGAAGATCTCTGATCACAGAAGGCCTACTCACCAGCAGAGGCCTACTCTGATGAATACAATTAAAATCCAGCAAGCCTGAGGTACTGTTTATTCACCTCTTCCTTCCTTACAACGACACTACAAAACAAATTTCCAAGCTGCACTTATTGGATAAAAAATTAATATGTATATCGTAAAGTGCATTTTTATCATAAAATTGCAAAACAATGGCAATTCTGCCAAGCCACATGACAAATATAAGTTTGCTGAATGAGATGGAGGTGGAGAAATAGATATTAATACAGAAAAATAACGAAGTATTGAGGATTGTAAAAAAGACAGCAAGAAATACTAATAAAGAAAGATGAATATATACAGGGAGATAAAGGGACATTCCATAAATAAATAACATGTAGAAAATAAAGCAAGGGCAATATAAAAACAAGTGATAGATAGGAAACCAAGCATTTCTTCTACTAAAGGTCTTCCTAACTTTTACACTCATATATTAATTGCTGAATTAATGTTCTTTCATTCTTCCACTGATTTCATATTTTTCATGGCCTCCACCAGATTTCTACATCTCTCTAATTTTTTTACACTCTCTGCGGTTGCTTCAATTTTTCTTTTCGCTTCTGCAGTTCCATCCATGCATACTTTATTAAATGTTAATTTTCAAAATAATATCACCTGGCTGAAGTACTGTACACGCATAAATAAACAAATATTCCCTTCCTTCTTGCTGTCTAGACCTGCTTCACTGAAATAGGCTTTCAGATTTATAGATATCTCATGCTGCAAATAAAATCAACATCATGAATCTTCTGCAGAAGGGCCACCTCTGAAGAATGGACAAAGTACAAGAGGAGTCTGAATAATTAACACAAAATAAGATGCCATTTTACCTGTAAACATACATAAATAATTTCTAAACTGCAAGAATATGCAATAATAGTTGATTAGAGAGAGTCTGATGCCATAGGATCCATTTGAACACTTTAAAAAATATTTTAATCCCGTGGAAGTAAAACCCACCAAGAGGACCGCTGGAATCTCCTTCCCCACTAAGGTTACGTTTGCTGGGAGCGTTGTATATGAAGGGCCAGAAATACTGTTGAGCATCCCTACCACCCATCCTACAATCCCTTTGACCCAGTACTGTCAGGTAGGAAGTACAGGAGCATCAGGACTAGGACTGCCAGACTGGGTGACAGCTTCTTCCCTCATGCTGTGAGAGTAATCACTGGGACAGTGAGCTGTTTACTGTTTACTGATCACCTCTCCTGTGCACTACATGCATTTTGAATTAAATTTTATTAACTTTTAATGGTAATAATTTGTTTTATGTGCGATGCAGTATATATATTTGGGCGCACCATGGTCTGTAGGAACATTGTTTCATTTGGTTGTATATATGTAGTCATATGAAAATAAACTTCAACTTTAACTTGAATTCTAATAAAAAGCAATTAACCACCTCTGCTGAAACTGCACATTATTTAAAATTCTGAAGTGGAAAACCTCAGTGCAGTTGGGCATACAGAAATTGCTATGCATCCTAAGCAGTCTGCCATAGAGATATTATTGTGCTCTGCAAAAGCACCCCAAGAACAACGTGGGGTAATTTCGCCAGAAATATGAGGCAAGGGATGTGAGCATTTGACGTGCCTCTGGTGGGAAACACAGTCAGCCCAGCAAAGATGATTCATGACAGGAAGTGCTCGGTTGGATTTCCACAGCGGTGCAATTCATTCCAGAAATGGCTGCAAATGTGTTTTATCCAAGAAAGAATTTGTGATTTTCACACACATTACACTAAGAGATACAACACTATTGATTGGAATTTCTGGATAAACATTTCAGATTTTCTCATTGCTGTTGTGCTGATGCAGAACATAAAGATTATAAAAATACTATTAATTTCTAAGGTTGCATTAAGACTGTGCTGACTGCAGAATACTACCTTCAATGTTAAATCAAAAAAAATCTTAGTGTATCCAGATGTACAACTGAGAATTACTGAAATTGAGAATGATGTCATCTTTCCTCCTGAACTGGAGCTTCATTATATAGTTTCCCGAGTTCAAATTTTTAATCATTATCAATCATACTTATTGCATGAGAATTGTCAAATCGCTACTGTACGGCACAGAACAACCTTTTACAATTTCTCCTTTTATTCTCTGCTTTTGTTTGTCTGTCTCAGATTTTATTAGAGACCTAGTAAGAAATTGCATGGAGGCTTTTCAGGAACAATTCTTACTAAACTAATGTTGCTTTCAGAATTACTTCTGCTCTTTTACCTTCCCTTATTCACTTCTTAAATTTCTCAATTGGTACATTTGCAGGCAATAAAGATTTCTTCACAATAATGTAAGAAAAATAAGAAATTTAGTAAACTCTAAGATGAATTACTACTGAGAAAAGTATTAATATTTTTGCCCTCAGCACTTCAGACCAGAAGGAACTCTTTTTAATTCTGGACCTGCTGTAAACTGGTCATTCTCTGTGAAGTACAGCTGTCAGGGTACTCAAACCTGCTTCAACTAACAGGATGCTCAACTATGGTTAATATAATTGAACAGCTTTTATTGGAAATAACATTCCCTATAGAATCAAGCGAAAACAGGAACAAATTCAATGGTATTCCTGCTATAGTTGAAAAGCCTGATTACAATCAGAATTAGAATCGGGATTGGAATCAGGTTTATTATCACCAGCATGTGCCATGAAACTTGTTAGCTCAGCAGCAGCACTACAATGCAATACACGATAATATAGAAAGGAAAAAATAAGTAAATCATTTACTTTAAGTACATATGTGTATGTTGACTAGGTTAAAATAGTGCAAAAACAGAAATGATATATATTTTAAAAAGTGAGGTAGTGTTCATGGGCTCAATGTCCATTTAAGAAGCATACGGCAGAGAAGAATTGCTGAGTGTGTGCCTTCAGCTTCTGTACCTCCTTCCTGATGGTAAGAATGAGAAGAGGCCATGCCTTGGGTGATGGGGGTCCTTAATAATGGATGCCGCCTTTCTGAAGCACCGCTCTTTGAAGATGTCTTGCAGCTAGACTATGGAGTCTAGTACCCAAGGGGGAGCTGCCTAATTTTACAATTTTCTGTAGCTTCTTTCAGTCTTGTGCAGCAGACCCCCATAACAGACAGTGACGCAGCCTGTCAGAATGCTCTCCACGGTACATCTATAGAAGTTTTCGAGTGCTTTAGTTGACAAACCGAATCTCTTCAAGCTCCTAATAAAATATAGCCGGTGTCCTGTCTTCTTCATAGCTGCGTCGATATGTTGGGACCAGGTTACATCCACAGAGGTCTTGACGCTCAGGAACTTGAAATTGTTCACTCTCTCCATTTCTGATCCCTCTAAGAGGATTGGTATGTGTTCCCTCATCTTACCCTTCCTGAAGTCCACAATCAGCTCTCTCGTCTTACTGACATTGAACGCAAGGTTATCACTGCAGGACCACTGAATTAGCTGGTACATCTTGCTCCTGTACGCCCTCTCATCTCCATCTGAGATTCTGCCAACAATGGTTGCATCACAAGCAAATTTATAGATGGTATTTGAGCTATACCTAGCCACACAGTCATGGGTATAGAGGGAGTAGAGCAGTGGGCTAAGCACACACCCGAGGTGCACCAGCGTTGATCGTCAGCGCGGAGGAGATATTATCACCAATCCGCACAGATTGTGGTCTTCCGGTTAGGAAGTCAAGGATCCAATTGCATAGGGAGGCACAGAAGCCCAATCAACTCTCACCTCACAAAAAATAACTTCAGATGAAGTTGTCAGTGTTGTGCTGTAGAACAGTGTATTCCAACCTGCGGTCCATGGACCTCTTGCTTCATGGTATTGATCCATGACATAAAAAAAAGTTTGGGAACCCTTGCTGTAGAACTATACGCCAGGACAATGAGGATTTTAGAAAGAAATCGAGAGAATAGGGTAAAACCATGTCAGCTTGGGCAAAGCTGTTTTAAACCAAGTTTATTTTTTCAGATAAGTCACCAGTAAGAGTTACACTGGTACAGTTTTGACAGGATAATGCAAGAGGAAGCTAAAGACTGAATTTAAAGAACATATCTGAAGTATTCTGCAAGTTGAAAACCTAAAATATAAAGATGAAAATGCTGGAAATATTCATCAGGTGACAGAGCATCAGAATATAGAAAAACCTTTTGAGCAAAAGGAGCTTCTCATTAGCTCCAGCTTTCAGTGAGATGAAGGCACATCTTTCACCTCAGCATCACTTTCCTATATTAATCCCTTCTGGATATGAGAAACAGTTAACAGTGCTAATAAAAGGTCACCAGTGTGAAACTTAACCTGATCTTCCCTCTCTCCCATTCTCTCTCCAGATGGGATTAGTACAGGAAAATGGTGTTGAGGTGAAAGATAAAACCATAAGATATAGGAACAGAATTAGGCCATTTGGCCCATTAAGCCTCCTAAGACATTCCATCATGGCTGATTTATTATCCCTCTCAACCCCATTCCCCTGCCTTCTCCCAGTAACTTTTATAAAAAAGAGCATACGATGAATAGGTTTAGAGGGGCCACACAATCTGATTTCCAGCTGCTTATCGAGCACATTTTACACCCCACAGATTAATTCTTGCTTCATGTTCTCCGTGGATCTGTTATTCCACCCGTAACCACAGGAGGGAGCAACCTTACAGAAAGACCTCCTTCACCAGAGGTAAAATAAGGGCAGTTAATCAAAGAGAAAAACTGACAGATCAATTCACTTTGTTGTATGATTCCAAGCTTTGTAAACATCTTTGCACATACAAAGAGCAACAGAGTGAAAGTATATTTAGAGGGGCCACACAATCTGCTATCCAGCTGCTTATCGAGCACATTTTACGCCCCACACGGTGGAATTTTCTGAGGCACACACTGTAGAATAGCAGGAGTGTATTTCAGAATCAGAATCAGAATCAGACCAAGGCTTAATATCACTGGCACATGCTGTGAATTTGTTGTTTTGTGGCAGCGGTACATTGCAACACACAAAAGAACTATAAATTACAACAAGAAATTTCTATACATACAGTGCCTTGTGAAAGTATTCAGTCCCCAACCCTTTGTTCACGTAATATTTTTTATTTAGCAATAGAGGCCCTTCTGACTCTTTAATCTGTGCCGCCTCAGAAATCCTGACAAACCTGATTAACTCTAACCTAATCACAGGACAAAGTACAATGACCGATTAACCTACAAACCAGTACATCTTTGGACTGTGCGAGGAAACCGGAGCACGCGGTCACAGGGAGAATGTACAAACCCCTTGCAGAATGTCACTGGATTAGATTTCGAACTCGAGAGTGCCCTGAGTTGGAATAGCTTTGCACTAACCGCTGCGCTCACTCAGAGTGACTGTTGGCGTCACAGTAGCCTCTCTTATAAGTGCCATTCTTCTCCGGCGACTAAGTTTAGAGGGGCGGTGTGGCTGTGGTTTCATATCTTTTCCACTTTCTCATAGTGGGCTGTGCTGAGCTCCGAGACATGTTCAGTGCCTTTAAGATGTCTTGTACCCCTCCCCAGATTTGTGCTTCTCTATTATCACTTCCCTGACTTGCCTTGAATGCTCTTTTGTCTTCACTTTGGCTTGGTTTGTTGAAAATCTACCCTACTGTTGGACCTTACAGAAAGAGGGGGTATTTATTCAGGTGATCCTCCAGTTTTCTACATCAACAAATCGGGTGAGGTATCGCACCCGAAGAAAGTTAGCGTAGTCATTACAAAGGGGATGCATACTTTTTCAGCCTCGCAATTTCAGATTTTTAGTAAATTGTTGACAGGTTTTAGATTTTTTTCTTTTGATTTGACATAATGCACAATGTTTTCTAGATTAGCTCAAAAAGTCCTACTTCAATATATTTTAAGTTTAGAAAATAAGAGAGTAAAATGTGAAAATAGTTGTGGGGACTGAATACCTTTTCAAGGCTCTCTACGTGTGCGCGCGTGTGTGTGTGTATATATATATATATATATATATATATATATATATATATATATATATATACGCACAAGTAGTGCAAAAAGAGAGCCAAAAACAGTGAGGTAATGTTCATGGGTTGGCTTATTGTCTGTTCAGAAATCTGATAGCAGAGGGGAAGAAGCTGCTCCTAAAACGTTGAGTGTGTATCTTGTAGTCATTTATTTAAAGCCATGTTCTGTGAGCTATGACAAGCCTACACACGGAGGCTGCCAGTACACATCAATCAACTTGCAATCCACTTTGAAATTATATTTAAAAAGATCCATGGATGCTAGTAATCTGAAATAATAACAGAAGATACTAGAAATAAACAGGCCAGGCAGCACGAGTGCAAAGATGGTAACATGATCGCTCGAGTCGACTATGATGTTTTCCTAATGGGTTTTCCTAATTGGTGGGTCCTCAGGTGGTTGTAGGAGCCACTCTGGGATCTACATATTCTGGTAACACTCACAACACGCTGGAGGAACTCAGCAGGTCAGCAGGTCAACGTTTCCATGGATGCTGCCTGACCTGCTGAGTTCCTCCAGCGTGTTGTGAGTGCTGCTTTGACCCCAGCATCTGCAGGGTGTTTTGTGTTTACATATTCTGGTGCAGTGTGGGCAAAAGTAAGTGATGGCTCTGGTTAGTGGTTGGGTCTTTGCTTTGTTCATTCTCTCTCTTTGCAAATGTCACCTGTTCTCTGCAGCACTGCGAAGGTCATTCTGACATAGCGTGGCTCCTTTGACAGATTTCCTCCAGCAGTATCTATTGAGTGTATTGTCATCAAGTTTTTAAATGTAATGTTGAATTTCTTCAGGGTGATTTTGATGTTCAATCCCCGCCACTACCTGTAATGACTTTGTACCCTCTCCCCTTGACCGCCTGGGTTTCCTTTGCCCACCAGGAGCTCACTGACCTTTCTTAAACTGGGAGTAAAGGATCTGTTTGGGAAGACATGAGTCAGGTATCCGGATGACATGACCTATCCACCAGAGTTGGCATTGGCCTACCATAGCGTTATGTTGTCCTCCTCCAGTACGCTGGTGTCAGTGCGCCTGTCCTTCCAAGGAACAGTGCCAAAGTTATCGCATCAGGAGATCTTGATGCAGCCTGAACTGTAGAGCGATTCCAGAACTTCTTACTTTGTGAAAACTAACTTTCACTTCACTTGAAAAAAAAATTTTGTGTATACGCCCGGGGATCATGGCCTGAAACGTCTTATTCCGCTCCGCAGATGCTGCCTGACTCGTTCAGTTCCGCTAGCATTTTGTCTTTGTTGTTCTGGATTTCTAGCACCTGCAGAGCTTTTCGTGTCTACGAATGGCACGGTAGTGTAGCTGTTTGCATAACACTGTTACAACACCAGTGAGCCCTGTTCAATCCCTGCCACTATCTGGAATGACTCTGTACCTTCTCCCATTGACTGCCTGGGTTTTCTCCAGATGCTCCAGTTTCCAAAGGCAACAGGTTAGTGGATTAATAGGTTATACGTATGTAATTGAGCTGTGTGGGCTTGTTGGGCCGGAAGGGCCTGTTACCATTCGGCATTGGCAAAATCAAGGCTTCTGAAACCTCAGGTGTCCCACCTGCTAATTATTCTCCCACCGGTGGTCCCCTGGCTCCTGAAACTTTTTTTTTGTCAAAGTAAACTTTACTCATAATAAAAAAAAATTACAAGAGCAAAGCATGCAGTGCTTTTTCATTTTTTACATTCATAGGCAATGCTTTCAGTGCTGCTCTGTTACATTAGTCACACTGTGGCCACTCATGTGGCTCTCCAGGGTGGTACATTACTACAATAACTGAGGGATTTCCTCACCCATCCTGGACCCTCCCTCTCCAGTAGCAGAAGAACGCAGCCTTTGATTCCTGAAACTTGTCATACAACTATTGCAATTGCCAGCCACAAAAGGCCTGAACTGCAAAGGTCCCAATTCTTCCTAAGGCAAATGTGAAAATAATTGTAAAGGGACATCGATCAGCTAAACCATATCATTTGGCCGTGATGTAACCAAACCAAATCGTTACAAGCCACAGAGTTTTCAGCTCCAGAGAAACACACACAAAATGGTGGAGGAACTCAACAGGTCAGGCAACACCTATGGAGAGGAATAAACAGTCGAGCTATTGG